>NC_135621.1:60733952-61333952 GCF_053574225.1 Canis aureus | reverse complement strand
ATTCAAAGATTTTTCCATTACTCTTTCAGAAGGGAAGATGTACCAGGCAATTTTCACTTTGCACATCTCCATGATGTAATGGAACAAGTAAGACAGAGTACACTAGAAGAGGGAAGACTTGCAATAGTTGAAGTATTAAAATCCCCCAGTAGAGTCACATTTTATCTCATTTACAGATAGTTTTATGGAGCACCATTTAATGCCTGAAGAGTAGTCATCTATACTGAAATCACAGGGACCATTACAAACTGATGAATACTTTGTACAAATTATAAATTAAATGAAAGGGGACTAGGATATGGGAGCAAAAGTTAGATAAAGGAGGCACAACTTGTGAAGGCTAATGCGGGAGCCAGTGATCTGCAAAGGGCAGGTGAAAGGTTTTTGAGGGTCTTTAGGCAGAAACTTAACTTTTTTATAAAAGCCACGCAACTGGCATCCTTTCTCTGGTAAACTGAACCAACCTTGAAAACACCAGGATAAAACAATCCAAAATAGAAGGGCATCTTTAATCCAGCTAGAAAAAAAAAAAGTTCCAATCACAGTTCTTGGCTGTCCATCAGGTCGAAGTTAGGCAATAAAAAAAACCATGATTTAGGCATGAGCAGAATTCACAGAATAGCCCTGAGCAATGAACACAAAGGTAGATACAAGACATTTACGTTAGAAATGGTTGAAATATAGCAAATATTTTAATTTTAAAAATTAGCCTATGATTTTCTCCCTCTGTCTGGTTCAATTTGGGCTTTCTCTAAAATTGGCCTTCACATTCTTGATAGTTCAAATGAAAGAAGGAAACTCCATGCTAGCAATAGTAATGGCTTACTACATATTGAGCTATTGATTCATTAATTACTTTAAAGGCATTAACTCATTTAATAGTTAAAAAAGAAATGATATATGTATATTATTGACCTTATTTTATAGTGGATGCACTGAGGCTCTAAGCAGTTTAGTTACTTGCCTAAGCTCACACAGTTTGAACGCAGCAGTGACAAAATTTGAATCTAGAAGACTAGCTTCAGAGCCTGTGCTCCTAAAAATTCTGCCATATGTATACAATGTTCAGTGTTACATGGGATTAAGTGAAGGATGGCTCACCTAAAGAGTACCATATGACATATCTTTTACCCAGAACGAACCCCTACGTATGCAAGGGCCTCACTCACATCTGCATTTGGTTTCTGGTAAAAGTTTTTTTTAACTTTTTAACAGAAAAAAAGTTAAAACCATTTGGTTTCTGGTAAAACTTTTTTTTTAACTTTTTAACAGAAAAAAAAAGGTTTGTTTTTTTTTAATATTTGAATCTCTTTAGGTAATCCTTAGCTCCAAAAATTATTGGAACATATTTTCAATGTGTTCCTTTTCAATGTGATCCTTTTTAATTGCTGTCACATTAACCAACTAAGTTTAGCACCCTCACCGTGCATGATTACTTGAATACTGTGTGAGAACTAAGAGCTTAGTATTTTAAGAATCAGGTCCTTATGAAAGCATCAACACCTTGAAATAAAATGTCTTTAGGGTATTTAGTCCTTATACCAGAGGTAATAGATTTGCTTCAATGGGATCTGTGGATAGGCTGGCTGGGAATAAAGTTGGACAGGCCCAATTCGAAAATAAAATATCAAGAAGGCCATGATTCTCTTTCCCATCAAAAATAAACTTAAAAGAGTTCTAGCCACTGGGAATGTCTTCCAAACTGACTCATTGTTGAACATTATAAATCCACTGAAATTAGACTCCCACTACCAATTGAGAACACATTCTATCAAGTGCTTTAATTCTACAGAATGACAACACACACACACACACACACACACACACACACACACTTCTATTAATTCCTAAGTTATCCTACTTTCTAAGCCTGTTATTTCAACCTGTAAATTGGAAAAGATCTCTCTTGAACCCTTAAGCTATTCATAAGTGTGAATGGTTCTTGAGAAACCTGAGACCCATTGACACAGTCTGCAATTCCAGCGTAAATGGATGTTTATTTCAGAAACTATTCTTCTGTCTCGCCATCTCTGGACTTTTCCCAAAAAATGAAAGTATTTCTTACCAGCTAGTTATCTGTTCATCATTAGTATTCAATTGTGAGGTTACTGACTTCTTTCCTTTTTCTACTAAACCTCCATATTTCAGCAACTTGGTTATTTATACCAAACTGGGCATGACCACTCTCCTGCAAAGCTTCAATACTGATTTTGTAATGGTGTTCAGGTATTGTCCCCAGCTGACCCACCTCGGCAGCTTGGAGTGTGATAATCTTTTCACATGTATTTTAGAGTTCTAGAAACAAAAAGTTTTTACTTCTAATGTTTATCTTTGACTGTTATGTAAGAAGCCAGAAAAATGAAAGGAAGAGGTGCACTTTGGAGATATCCTCTCTTTCACTTCTCAAATTGATCATTTTAATTGCAGACATTTTAATTTTAATTTGTCATTGGTAACTTCTATGTACTTGTGCAGCGGTGGGCTTCAAAAGTACACATTTGCTATTTGCTCTTTAAAAATAACCTTTCAGGGGGCAACGGGGTGGCTCAGTGGTTGAGCTGAGGTAGGATCTGGGAGTCCTGGGATCAAGTCCCACATCAGGCTCCTCACAAGGAGACTGCTTCCCACTCTGCCTGTGTCTCTGCCTCTCTCTCTCTCTCTCTCATGAAGAAATAAATAAAAATCTTTAAAAAAATAAAAATAAAAATAACCTTTCAGAATCGAAAGCAGAGACTCAAAAATATATTTGTATACCCAAACTCATAGCAGCATTATTCACAATAGCCACAAGGAGGAAGCAACCCAAATAAATGGATAAACAAAATATTTAGGCTGAAAAATGACAGAAATTTTGATGCATGCTATAATATGGATGAACCTTGAAGACATAAGGTGGTTAGGACAGATAGTGTATGATTCTGTTTACATGAGGTACTTAGAATAGTCAAATTCATAGAGACATAAAGTGGAATGGTTGTAGCCAGAGGCTGGGGAGGAGAGAATGGGGAATGATTGTGTAAGGGGTACAGTTTCAGTTTTGCAAGATGAAAAAATTCTGGAGATGAGTGGTGGTGATGCTTGCACAACAATGTAAATGCACTTAATATCCAAAACTGTACACTTTAAAATGGCTGAAATGATAACTTTTATGTATATCTACAATAAAAACAATTTTATGTTTAAAAAAACTCTTTCTATCCCCCCTACCACCTCCAGTATGAGAACCATCCCACCACCACCTCCAATATGAGAACAGGAACAAACTTGTTATGTTTGTTTTGTAATACCAACCCAGAATTTCTCAAGGACAGCATAATTTTTGCACTTGCTCTCTTCTCACTGCTTCCCCCCTTAATATCTATCTGTTTGTTGCTTAAAATGCTACACAGGATTTGCATTAGAAACATAATGTTGAAACAGCATCAACATTAAGGCATTCAAGTTTTCCCACTTTCAACACTGAACACTTTATACATGATTGTCAAGCACCGCAACATTCCATGCTTCCTTAGTTCTCAGACTGTTTCTGGCATTTTCTCAAAACTTTTCAAGTAATTACTTTTCGGGTATCAGGGGACTTATAACAACCAAAGAGCATGTTGCTCATCTCAGTCATTGTCTGGGTGCACTGACACTCATTCTAAAGGCACTGACACTATTTCGTGAGCCTGGCCTCGTGATTGAAATCACATAATTGCAATAATTAGGAAACTCACCTCAGGATATTATCAAAATGACCCGCCCAAACCCAAGTCCATATGGTTTGAAATAGCTAATGAGTCAGTTAATGTGCTATGTCCAGGAGTAATGGGTACTCAATATGGATAGCATGAAGGTATAATTTACCAACTTTCTGACTGATTAAGGTTTTCAAGTGGACATTTTGCAACTTAAAGAGGGTTCAAAGTATCAACAGCTTTATGGTTGATACAAAAGGAAGAAGCAATGATTGTTTAAAAGTCAGGGGCATTGGATTTTTGAACAATTTCTTCCAATCACATACCCCAGGATGAAAAGATGCTGTATAAAGTCAAATGAAGATGTAAGTTTCAGGAGCTATCTGTTACAGTGTGGCAGGACACAGGCATGGAAGATGCTACAGACTGAGACTTGGGCCTAAAGGAAAAGATTTTTTAAAAATGTTAACAACTGTGACTCACTGATTGTTGGCTGGGGTAGAGAAAAGAGGAAATTGAATTACAAAAAAAAAAAAAGAGAGAGAGAGCTAGGAAGCCAAGAATCAGCATTAATGGATGTCTATGTGGAAGAGATTTACTAGAAACTGATGGATATATTTTTCACTTCATACATTAGTATAAACTGAAACAAAATTGTTGTAATATCTCTAACTTTTTGACTGTAATATCTCTAACTTTTTAATTCTAAGCTAGAATTAAGAAAAATTCTACAGTAACATATTAGCTATTCATCTGAAATTCTTATGACAGACATATGTATTAAATTTTTTTTATTTTGAATATGAAAGAATTTAAGCCCAGGGGATTCTCTTAAAGAAAGTGTTCTTAATTTGGGTCCATAGACACTCAGTGAATTCTGAATAGACTTTAGGAATATTCTGTGAAACTGGAAGAAAGGGGAAAATATCATATCTTTATTTTCACTAATTTTAACTGGAATTAGTATTTTCTGCAATTACATAACAAACCATGTGGTATCTGCATTACTTGTGATTTTTCCACCAAAAACATTAGAGGTGTTTTCATATCACAATAGAGCTGTTATAAATGCCTCAAAATATCATTTATGTTGATCACTATTACAAAAGTGTGGCCCAATGTCAGGTCTAGTTTCTAAAACTATTTTGATAGCAAATTTTAATAAATTTTATTTCCTTTATGCTCCTATGTATTTTATTTTATCCATTTAAAAAACACAAAAAATTTATGGGGAATGGGTCCAAAGGCTCTCTTAGACTGTCAAAGAAATCCGTGCATGTTACAGAGAAGTTTAAGAGTCTCTGCTATATAGTGGCTAAGTGGTTTATACTAACCAGTAGCTCTTAACTCACAATATCAGAATTGTTTCCAAGATTTTACCTTACTTTTTACTTTTAAAAACTTAAAGGGTAATTCATGCACATCAACAAAATGTTCAGTTGTACAAAAAGTTATACAATAACAAATGAGTCTTTTTTTTTTTACCCTCACCTCTACTCACAAGAAGCAACCACTATTTCTTATGAGCCTTTCCAGAAATATCCTTCATACTTGAGTGAATAATATATAAATCTACTTATAATGTATTGTGTGTGTATATATATATATATATATATATTTACATAGGACATTTACATGCATATAATACATATATTATGTATGACAGGGATATATATTGTATAAACCTATATAGAAATTTATTTTTCTGCTTTTTACACGAACAGTAGGATACTTTACACATAATTTGTATCCTAGTTTTGTCACTTAAAGGTATATTTTGGTAAGTGCTCAATATCAATACAAATAAAAAAATATCTTTCTTTATTTTTAATGGCTAGATAGCATTCGATGATATGGAAATATTAGACTTGATTTGACCGGATCTCTATTAATGCCACTTAATTAGCATCCCATCTTTTACTATTTTAAAATCCCTAAGTAGTGTTTTAATATTTTCTCCAAATGGACCTTCCACATATCTTGACATGTTTGCTCTTAGTTATATCACTTTATTTATGATTTTGAAAAATTTTTAATTTTTTTAATACATCCCAATGGTCTATGTTTGCTTGTTTTGTGTATTTGTATTTTCCTTTTAAAGATTTGAATTGTTTGAAAAGTTGAAAGTGCATAGTTTTTCTAGTTCTTCTAGTTCTTCTGTAACTATAATTTTGTTTAATATAATCAATTCTCTATTTCTTTAAATAATACCTATTTACTCTTTAAGCAATCAGGGTACTAATATACTTTTGAGTAGTAGTTAGATGCCCAGGAAATTCAGCTTCATGAAAAAATTCATACAAGTTATGTTGCTGTGCTGCCAAATTTGAAAAGCACCTATTCAAAGGGAGAGTCTGCACTAGAAGCCTGAATGACTCCAAAATAACTGGCACAATATTTCTTCTGTTGCATTTGAAAAACAAAGCTAGACCAAATTATGTGCTCAATGTCATTTAGGTCAAAGCTTCCTATTCGCATCACACACCCCAATTTCCTGGATAATTGTCTCATTTCTCTATGTCACATTAGCTATGAAAATCTAGTATGAATATGAGTCATGACTAAATTTTAACTAATGTCAACATTACACAATGTTGACATTTACATGATTACTGCTAAATCCTTAAAAAGCAAACTCAGAGATACTTCTTAATTAGTCTTAAAGCATGTATTTCCCCCACACTTAAAGTACAAATAATTACTGATAGTATAGGCAGCTTTGTGATAGCAGTATTAACAATTTCTCATTGTTCTAATGTTTCACATGGTCATGTAATTTAATAATTAATTCCACACATACTTTTGAGGGCTGATATTGTGCTTGGCATTCTAGATACCAATTTCAGAAAGGCATAGTTTTTGCCTGCTAATTGTTTAGTTTATTTATCTGGTAGGAAAGGGTTTTAAAGATGCATTTTTCAATACTGTCAAAAAGCACTGTAATATTGATGAACATATGCAGGAAATATAGGCCAAAGCTGGTTATTCAGGCAAACTTCTGAGAGAAGGGGGCACATAACCCATGGAAGAATAGAGTTTATTTGGATGAAGTGAAGGTGTCAACTAAGTAGTGTTGAAGTCCTGGGGCTGGAGATGCATTCTAGGAACAGAATAGAACAGATCCCTGGGTGGCGCAGTGGTTTAGCCCCTGCCTTTGGCCCAGGGTGCGACCCTGGAGTCCCGGAATCGAGTCCTGCCTCGGGCTCCCTACATGGAGCCTGCTTCTCCCTCCTCCTGTATCTCTGCCTCTCTCTCTCTCTCTCTCTCTCACATGAATAAATAAATTTTTAAAAAATTAAAAATAATTTAAAAAAAAGAATAGAAAGGATGGAACAGAATCTGCTGAATGGAGAGAAACTGTTATTCATGCTCTAGAATTTGGACATGGTCAGCTATATCTATATCATAGAAAGGAGAGTTAAAAGAAAAAAATCAGTTTGACTGTAAAAATCTCAACTGTAAAAACAGAGTTTAAATGTAACTTCTCGGGATCCCTGGGTGGCGCAGCGGTTTGGCCCCTGCCTTTGGCCCAGGGCACGATCCTGGAGACCCAGGATCGAATCCCATGTCGGGCTCCCGGTGCATGGAGCCTGCTTCTCCCTCTGCCTGTGTCTCTGCCTCTCTCTCTCTTTCTCTATGTCTCTCATGAGTAAATAAGAATCTTAAAAAAAGGTAAACATGAATTTTAAAAAGTAAAAAAATATAAATACACGTGATTCATAAAATAGAATCTTTGAGAATTAACAAGGTGAGATGAATGAAAGAAAAAACTGTTCTCATTGAAGAACTGGACTGAATACAATGGTTTCAAAGTTCCTGTTTTTAAAAATATATTTTCTAGTATTCAAGTGAGATTATCTTCTACACATTTGTTGTCTCTATCTGTCATACTGTGGCATGTGCTATGAATATTTTCCTATAATTATCAATTAGAAGCTTAAAAATTCATGTTATCTAGCTTATTTATTTGTTTAACCGAAATTCAACAATGAATCCAAGAGAGTGATTTTACTATAATTAAAAAAATTAAGGTAACTGGCTTCTCTTTCAAGGAGATGTATTACCTATTTAATCACATACTTCAAATCTAGGTTCATTAGATACTAATGGCACTGCTGTGAAAAAGTAAGGCTCTCCTGCAAAGAAGGGAAAATAGAACTTTACATTTCAGGGTGGTAATATGAGCACGTATACTTAACTCTTTCCCTAAGTTCCAAGGAAGGGGTAAAAAAAATGCAAATCACAGGAGAAATGAAAAAAAAATTAAGTGTTGGATAACAGGAAAAAAAGGTTGTTAAGAAGTCCCAACTTAGACGATTGTCTCTGCAAAATCTAGTATACATGGCATCAGCTCGAGGGCCATAAAAACTAGTCTGTGATCAGGCACTTCAGACAAAAAGAGGCCACCTGTCGAATAAGAAAAGCGGATTGTCTAATACCTCCTCTTCATAATCCAATTGAAGAACAGAAGCTGGGAATGGAGTCCTATGGGGTCATCAGTGGAGGGCAAATAACAGAGGGCACCAACTGTTTGAGGAGGGCAATCAGAACAGGCCACTTGTTAGATAAGTTGAGCCAGGTGGAGAAGGATGGGAGCGGTGTTCAGCTAATTCTGGGTTATTTAACAGATGTGGAAAATAAAACCTCTTAAAGCAGCAGAGAATTTCCTATTATGTGACTACTTCCCCAGAAGCTCTTGCACTGCTCACCGTAGCCCCTTGGGACTCCTGGATCTAGCCAAATAAAGCTACAGAGAATGACAATGTTCCCCTTTCCCTCTTTGACTGGATTTAACGGTGAGCAACAAAGCCCATATCTTTGCTGGCCACTACCATGTCAACTCCCCCAATTGAACATAGTATCTTACTCTGTAATGTTAAACAAACAGAAAAATCATCAGGCGAATGGAAATATTTAGCAGTTGTGGAGAGAAAAACAATCATGAGGAGATATAGCTAATATCCTCTGAGGGGAAATAAAACAGTCACTCCAGGAAACAGGAGCATATTCTCAAAACCCTCTAGTTCATATTCCGCATTAGCATTGAGAAAACATGGCATCTGCATTGATGCAGCAATTTAGAACTTTTAAAAAGATTCCATGTTAGATACAAGACTCTACTGTAAAATTAAAACACAGTGGAGAATCAATAAGTTAGAAATTCTACAAAAATATGTTTAAAATGCTATCAACAATAATTAATGTTTTTTCAATATCTATTATGTTCCAGAGTTTTTATCCTTTATGTGCAATGACATATTTTATCCTCATTTTACTACAGGGTGAATGACTACTACGCTTTCTATTTTGCAGATGAGGAGACTGAGGCACAGAAAGTTTAAGCAACTTGCCCAAAGATCAAAGATTTGTAAGTGGTAGAGCTAGGCAATCTAACTCAAGAGCCCATGAAATTAATTCTAGAAAAACCAAAAGAAGTTGACAAAGAACCCATATTCAAAGAAAAGCTTGGAATAGGGGCTGGGGTAGGTATTTAAATGTAGCAGAATGAACATTGTATTAGTTGAAATTATCTTTGTATAGTATTAATAATTTACAATGCTGTTGTCTAATGTGCATTGTATAGATTGGATGGGTTTGACCTCTTTAAGAGGACACAACAGAGCATGGGTAGAGCAAATTACAACATAGTACGTTTCCAAACAGTTTGTGTGCCAATTTGTAGTACATGTATCAATTTAAAAACTGATAAAATGAACCAAGTAGCAAGGAATTATCTCTGCTAATAGCTGCTATTAAATACCTGCTAGAAAATGGAGAACTAATATATCATTATTGTCTAAGTAATATTTCTATTATCTTCTGAGAGTATTCTAAAAGGATTAACCTCAAGTATATGCAGATATTGAGTACATTGAGAAAACATGGCAGTCTGATATATGAAAAACTGAATGTACTGTACCTCTCTTACAAAACTCTTCACAACTTTTACTTATGTTAAAAATATGAGAATTACATATCCAAAAATCTTAGGTAATTAAAAAATTAAATTCTTCATTTCACCATTGAATGAACATTTTAACTTATTTTTTTCAGCATGGCAGAGTGTACTAGCAACCCGAATATGTAAATATATTACCTAGGGCTGAGTATCCTGCCACTGCTCTTTCATGATACATTTTTGATGGCATTAGTAAATATGCAAGAACACATATAAGTAAATGTGGCTTGAAGTTATATAAATGCCTCCTGCAAATACACTCATACAGGTTACCTAGTGGTGATGATCAAACTTTGGTTATAATATGTAAAGATCTTTTTATTATATGCTATGTTAATATTTCACCATTAAAATCTTTTGGTATTTAAAGAACAGAGATGCCAGTAGATTTTTTGTGGGTATTTTTTTTTTGGTTTAATTTTATTTATCTAAAACTAGAATTGAAATGATTTGTACTTAAAAATGGAAAATAGACTACATCTAAACATAAAATTTTTCTCCTTTTGAAAGATTATTCTTCTCTATAAACTGGTTTCTTCTGAGTTATGATTTGTAAGACATTACATAATTTGAATTTTCAGATAGATACTGTAATGTTTAACAAAGTTTTGCCACTTTAAAACACACTGGAAGAGGCACCTGGATGGCTTAGTTGTTTAAGTAGCTGCCTTTGGCTCAGGCCGGGGTCCTAGGATTGAGCCCTGAATCCAGCTCCCTGCTCCATGAGGAGCCTACTTCTCCTTCTCCCTCTACTGTTCCCCCTACTTGTGCTTTCTGGCTCATTCTGTCAAATAAAAAAATAAAAATCTTAAAAATAAATAAAACACACTGGGAGATTAATTGTATTTCATTAAAAATACCTGGCTACGTAATGGTAGGTAAAAGTATTACATTGACATAATATGCATAATGTCTTTGTTTAGTAAATAGGACTTAACCAGGTTTGTAGAGTGAAAAATGTATTTGGTTTTTGTCTGTAGCTCCTGGCACAGAGCTCCCCCAAACCCTCAGAATCTCCTGAGTGACAGGAATGTCTCTTGTTATTCATATAATAAGCCCCTTTCCATCAAGAGTTTATGCTAATGAGGTGACTCAAGGTGGCTCCTTAGGTAGTTTCAGGGGAGAGATTAGCTAAGCATGTTAGAGGGCTGGTTTTCAGTTCCCTCTCCCAACCTCTGGAGAGGGGAAGGTGGTTGGAAATAAGAGTTCATTTACTGAAGATCTAGCATGTTTAAGAAATGAATCCTTAAAACGCTCATGAACACTGAGATTCGTTGGGGTTGGTGAATGCATTGACATACTGGAAGGGTGTCGTGCTTGGACAGGGTATGGCAGGCAGCTCTGTCCCTTCCTCCTCATTCCTTGCCCTTTGCACTTCATCCATTCGGCTATGCCTCAGTTGGCTGTGATTGCCTAAATTCTATGAGTCATCTTGTAATTATCGAGCTGGAGGGGGTAGGTTGTGGGAACCTTTGATTTTTAACCAAGTTGGACAGAAGGGCAGGTAGCTTGGGACCCAGTAATTCTGACTTGGTACCTGAAGTGAGGGCAGTCTTGTAGGATGGAGCCTTAAACCTATCGAGTTTGATGCTATTTCCGGTAGTTAGTGTTGAACTGTTGAACTGTGGTACACTCAATTGTAGGACACATCAGAGTATCAGAGAACTGTTGTTCGAAAATGATAGACCCAGATATTCTTCATATAGTAAGGGGTATTTAGTTCAGATAATAGCATTGACATAACAGCAAGTGGTACTGTGAATTTGAACCTGTGGCTTCACAGTGAGAACCCCTGGATTTCAACTCTTACAATTTCATTTTATTGAACTGGTTATGATCTCCCTGTATTTTACGAGGAGTGAGTACCAACCGGGAAGGTGTCTCTTACCATCTTAGCAATTTAAGCGGCATTAGGAAAGAACAAATGTATCAAGAGGAAAAGTGCACCAGGCACAACTGTGTATTTCTTCCATGATTTAATAAGATTTATTAGGGGAATGACACTAAATCACTGTTTAGAAAACTTATTAATAGAAAATCTGGTTCAAATATCTTCTCAGCCTAAGTAGCCTTGAAAAGAAGTTTTTTTTGACTGGCACTTGCAACCATCATAAATGGAGGCAAAACTTCAGAACAAAAAGAATCGGAAGAAAATTCCAAAAAGGAATGCCATTACTATTACTAACTAATGGATCATGTATGTATAGCAGGGTCTGTGACCAATCATGTTTTTATCCCTGTTAAACCAATATCCTTGAAATTTTGCCCTTGCCCTGGGGCAGCTATTGTTTCAGGAAAAAATGCTGCTCTTAATGCAAATTCAGTGACTTCAATTGTATTCCCTGACATTACAAAAAAAAAAAAAAAGCCCTGGGATGTTAAATAAAAATTTTTTTTAAAGAATTTCTTTTTTTAAAAGATTTTATTTAGTTATTCATGAGCGACACACAGAGAGAGAGAGAGAGAGAGGCAGAGACACAGGCAGAGGGAGAAGCAGGCTCCATGTGGGGAGCCCGACGTGGGACTCAATCCCAGGTCTCCAGGATCATTCCCCAGGCTGCAGGTGGCACCAAACCACTGCGCCACCGGGGCTGCCCAAATATAATTTTTTTCAAATATAATTTTTTTTTTAAAAATTGATACACATTGGAGAAAGTCCAAATGACTGGCTCTTAAAACTGTGCTCTTGACCACCAAGTTATAGCTCTGGTGGCCAGCTAGCTTTGCCAGATGGAGTTACCCATTGAAATGCCTCTGAAAACATAGGAAAACTTACAGAGTCACATCACAATTATACTAAAAAGTAAGGTTGTTAATGCATTAAAAAATATTTGAGGGCCTGTTCTGGGCCAGGTATTGTTTTAGGCAAACATACAGAGAAAATTGCCTGCCTTTGTAGAGTAGCTGAGGTCGGAGTAGGGTAGGGTGTAGCAGACAATACACAACACAATATATTAGAAGATGTTTGCTGTGAGTCGGAGAGATGTGTAGAATTGCTAAACTCTGAAAGTATTAACTATGCAGCAGGAAAAGATCAAGAAACTGTGGCACTCATACCTAGGCCTCGGAAATGTAGCCATGGAAGGAAGGTAGATGGGAGAAAGCCCCTGCATATCCCTCTTCCCTATTCCTACGCTAGAAACAGAGGCCTGTGTTACAGCCAAAAAAGAGTGGCAGTTATTCTCGTGATGGGGCAAGCAAAATTGGCCAATAGACTAACTACCTATATCCATTGAGTTTGAAAGTCAGTATGTAAGATAACCAAGAGTTAATGGGGATAGGTAGGGCATACTAATGCCAGGCTATTAAATCAACTGTGAGAGTAGAAATAGGAAAAACTGGGAATTGGTACTTTATAGGAGTTATTTTCATCTAGTATTTTTGGAAAAAAGTGGGTCCAAACAGATATTAATGAAAGGCCATGCTCATTTGCCACTGAATTATAACAACCTTGTGAAGTAAAGATTATCCTCTCTATTTTAGAGATACAATAACTAAAGCAGAGACAAGCTAAATGATTTGCCCAAATGTCACACCTCTAACAGATAGTGGAGATGGGATTTGAACCCAGGCAATGTGAGATAGCATGCTAGACTAATTCCCATGGTGAATGACCAGGCAGTGGAAACTAGTAAAACGATCCTGCTCCAATCACACTGAATACATGTTTGCTAGAAGCCACAAATTTGAGGGTGCTCTGAACACATCTATTGTTAACCAGCTTAAGGTAGGACAGGGGAGGGCAGCCCGGGTGGCTCAGCGGTTTAACACCTGCCTTCAGCCCAGGGCGTGATCCTGGAGACCCGGGATTGAGTCCCACGTTGGGCTCCCTGCACGGAGCCTGCTTCTCCCTATGCCTGTGTCTCTGCCTCTCTCTCTCTCTCTCTCTGTCTCTCATGAATAAATAAATAAAATCTTAAAAAAAAAAAAAAAGGTAGGACAGGAGAATTTTGGCAACATCCCAGTGGACATCGAATAGAAACATTAAGAGGAAAATCTGGAATACGCACATGGTCAATTTACAACTTATAGGTCTGAGTATACTGATTGCTCCCCATTAAAGGCCGAGTGATCTGGAAAAAATATCAACACGAGGAATCAACGAAAGTATTCTCCCACATAAAACATAGATCTAAAGGCAATGAACAATGCATATCCTAATGCTACTTATTCCAGGAAACAGGAAAATTCTACTAACTATGCATGACAAACTCTTATAATCTCGATAAAATATGAGCTGTATGAATAAGATGGAAATGGAGTAGTCTAAAATGTCTGATGACATAAATAAGGCAGTAATGATCAAAACTGACACTGTAGAAAATCAAATTCGGAATTAAATAAAATGCAAGGTGTGAACATGATGGGCAAAAATGAAATGATCAACTGAAGTGTAAGAAGACATAGATCTAAAGAAAGAAATCAACCTTCACTAATTTTATTAGTAAACAGGTTGCACTGGTGGCTGCCCTTTGTTAATATATCACGTGCTCATGGATGACACTCACCACCAGTGGTGCACACAGAGAGAGTAGGGAAAGCTCCAAGTACAAACTGAGAGACTGACTCAGTAGCTCTCTCAGGCATTTCCTTATTTACTTATTTTTGCATACAACGTTATGTGCATGTGCCTATGTAATGTGTTATGTGCTCTGTTAAACAGATCCACTGATTGTATTTTCCTACATCATAAAATACTTTCTTCAATACTTGAGATGAGAAGTGACTATGAAAAATTTGTCCTGGTTACCTCATGACAAAGTATTTAGGAGAACTGTTAAACTTGAATATGGGGCTATAGGTTTTTCTTTATTAAAAAATCAAGTATTCCATGGGGCACCTGGGTGTCTCAGTCATTTGATCATCTGACTCTTGATCTCAGCTCAGGTCTTGATCCCAGGGTCATGAGTTCAAGCCCAGGGTGAAGCCTACTTAAAAAGGGGGAGGGGGCACTTGGGTGGCTCAGTGGTTGAGCTCTGCCTTCAGCTCAGGTCATGATCCCTGGGTCTTGGGATTGAGTTGCACATCAGGCTCCCCATGGGGAGCCTGCTTCTCCCTCTGCCTGTGTCTTTGCCTCTCTCTGTCTCTCATGAATAAATAAATAAAATCTTAAAAAAAAAAAAAAGAAAAGCATTCCAGATTTTCTATAAAGACAAATGGCTGCCAGTGAATTGTTAATTGGTATATATTTTATAAAAAATAAACATCTTAACCTGTTCCTTCATGGAAGTGACTTTATCAACAAGTGAGAAAGTAACAGCTTTTCAAAAGAAGCTCTTGAATAAGCAGAGAATATTGTGAAAATAAATGTATGAAAATATTAGCATCATAATATAGGGTGTGTGTGTGTGTGTGTCTGATATCGATGTAAATGCATTGATAAAAACTTATGTATCTACATACTTAAAAAAACTTGGAAACAAAGTTTTCTAACCTGATTAAAATATTCCATATGAGGATTTTTGGTGAATTTTAAAACCACCACTTGTTAAAAATGTAAAACTGCACTACATTCTGATTATTTTGCAAGGACTGATTGACAATGAGGAAAGTAAAAGTTGACCAAAAAGTCCTGTGCATAATTAAGTAATGGAAATTTGAAAGTGAATATCATAATTTAGTAAGCAAAATTCATTCAGCACTTAACCCATTGGATTTGCATATCTCTTCAGTTACATTAGTCATTGACATCAAATATCCAAAACTTGGATCTTAGAGACATTGTACAGAAAATATTAAATCAAAGATTTCCAAATCAATGAAGCATATTCAATGATGTTGCTATACTAAAAATAATTTTCATTATCATCGTAAATTTTATAAATAATAATTTAAAGAGGGCATAAAGACTTTTGCTTTTCGTATATAAAATTTTTAAAAAGTATTTAAGGGATCCCTGGGTGGCGCAGCGGTTTGGCGCCTGCCTTTGGCCCAGGGCGCGATCCTGAAGACTCGGGATCGAATCCCACGTCGGGCTCCCAGTGCATGGAGCCTGCTTCTCCCTCTGCCTGTGTCTCTGCCTCTCTCTCTGTGTGACTATCATAAATAAATAAAAATTTATAAATAAATAAATAAATAAATAAATAAATAAATAAATAAAAAGGTATTTAAAAATACTACACCCTTATCTATGACTTCTAAATTTTTGTTTTGTATACATTTTATGATATATTGCATATATATGATTTAAATAAATGGGGATTTTCTTGTGTGTGTGGTATAAAACAAGCCATTTCTGACTCACTCCTTACCTACTCAGAGATGCTGATCAATTTGGCCAGACATCATTATTAAACCTGTTGATGATAATAGGGGAAAGATACTGGAGAAAAACGCTATAGCTGGTCTGTCTAGATTTCTTGTAAATCAACCTATAATTTGGCTGCTGAGGAATGGGATATGGTAACATAAAGATATTCCATCTGAGTATAAAATTGGAGAACCACAAAACTGAGTTGGCTACTTTGAGAAAGATGTTTTACATCCAATGTTCAGAACATGTTTGTTATCTATGCAGGAGAAAGGGATGTCTTTGAAATCTGTGTCTAAAGGCTTTGTGCTTTTCTAGAATGAAATGCTACATCTGTGCCAGGTCTTGCCTGTATCTTTTGAATCTTAGTAAAGTTGTTATATCTTGGGTAATAGCCATGATTAGCCAGAGTCTACTTTGACAGTTCAACGTGTATGGCAGACTGTAGGCTCACATATTTTTCCTGATAGGGTATAATACAAGAAGTGTGGATAACACTGGTATAGAGGACAATACAAAGGAAAATGATGAAATACTTGATTCTACAAAACTTTAGAAGAACAATCTGAAAATAGTTATTTATACAGAAAGAAGTGGGCACACATTAACAGAAATATTAGCAAAAAACCTGAAAAGGTGTCTCCATGTCAGCTATCTCAATACCCTTTACTTTCCAACTGACCAAAAACCCGAAACAGTTCAAACTGACTTAAACAATATAAGAACTTTTTAGTTCACATACGTGCAGAAATAGTCTTCACAGACAGAGTCTTCAGGCTTGCTTTTATCCAGAAGTCCAATGGTGCCACAGACCCTGCTTTTTTCCACATCTTTGCTTCTTTCTGAGGTGTCTGCTTCATCCTGACCTCAGCTCCCCTACTGCTAACTAACTAAAGCCTGTATGCCTTAGTGCCTGCACCTAATGCCTCATTTCCCCAGTCAAAAACAGGAAAAAAAAAAAAAAACCATCACCTGCCAGCAGCTCAGTGAGCTACATGTTTCCTTGTTTATATTGAGAGACAGAGAGAGAGAGAGACTTATTGAAAGTCAGTCTTTCCTTTGATTTAAACATCTATGGTGACTTTGGTCACCTCAAATAAACTATCATGATCAGGTAATTTTATTTACGGATGGGCCTATCCTTAAACTAAGTATGGTAGCAAAGAAGTGAATTGGCATTCTATTGATAGGTTTAGGCCAATTATAATCCATCTGGGAAGCTAGAGGTCATATGAGGTCAATTTTATACAAACCTCATAGCTAAAATTCCAGGAGGTCAGTCTCCAAAGGAAAGCTTGGGAACTGAGTGTAGTAGATGCTATGGTACACTGTCCATATCTTCCTGTCAGGACACAGGGATTCCATCAGTTTTTGGACTTTTGGTTGAAGCTGGCTCAAGCTGACTCCCTCTCCAGGAATTTCTCAAAGAGTGCTGTCTTCCCTAAGATCATGCTCCCTATTTGGGACAGCTTTCATCATATAACCAGTTTATATGGAAATACAAAGTTCTGGCCCCTTTGTCTCAATGAGGGCAACTTCCATGGAGAATTCCATTTCTTGCCCCAAACCTACCTCCTTTACTGGTGTTGTTTCCAAGAGTACTCTCTGTGATGGTTAATTTTATGTATCAGCTTGGGTGGGACACAAGATGCCAGGGCTAAACATTATGTTTGAGTGTGTCTGTGAGGGTATTTCTAGATATGATTGGCTCTTGAATCAGGGGACTGAGTAAAGTAGATTAACCTTAGCAATGTGTTCCATTAAAAGCCTGAAGAGAACAAGAAGGTGGAGGAAGGGAGAATTTTACTAACTCTGCTTGACTGTTTGAGTTCGAATCTTAGTTTTCTGCCCTTGACCAGGACATACATCAGCCCTTCTGTTCTCATAATTATACTACCAGTTTTCCTGTGGTCTCTAGCTTGCAGATGGCAGATCATGGGACTTCCCAGCTTCTATAATTGTATGAGCTAATTTTTTATTATATAACAATATACATGAATTATAATATTCATATGAAAGATATATATGATATATAAGCATATTTTCTATTGGTTCTGTTTCTCTGGAAAACCCTGACATTCTCCCCAGTAAAACTACCTGCAAAACAATTTCTATCACAAAGTCTGTTTTCCATGGAAACTGAACAAAGTCAAGAAGAGGGAGGAACACACAACCAGAAAAGTCCTTCAGAAGAGACACTTTGTCCTCAAACTTACACATTGCTAATACAGTGATGAGATAATATCTATCACTAGTTAAAAGGTAAAGCAATGGTAAGCAATTTTCATTTATCTGATATATAAAGATGAAAAAGAATGATAATACAATTGATAAAGGAGAAGAAGGTAGGCACACTCACATATAATTGTGGACATCAAAATCAGTTCAAACATCTTGAAAGATAGTTGGACAATGTTATACTCTGTGTCCCAAATGTTCTACTTCTAAGGAAATAATAATATAAATGCACACATTTGTAAATATAGATGTATTTATTCTGGCATTTTCTGTATATTTGAAAAATTTAGAATAATTTCCATTTAAGAAAGCTATAGTAAGGCTTTCTGCTCCACTCTATTTTCTAAAACCTACTAAAACCAAGAGAACAAAGAAAAGAAATTACTATATTTTCTATATTGAAACTATAAAATAGTACCAAATACCTAATGAAAAATGATGATGGGGCAGCCTGGGTGGGTCAATGGTTTAGTGCCGCCTTCAGCCCAGGGCCTGATCCTGGAGACCCTGGATCAAGTCCTGCATCAGGCTCCCTGCGTGGAGCCTGCCTCTCCCTCTGCCTGTGTCTTTGCATCTCTCTCTCTCTGTCTGTCTCTCATGAATAAATAAATAAAATCTTTTTAAAAAAAAAGAAAAATGATGATGAATAGATGTAAAATTCAGTGAATTTTGGTAAAAATCAATGGAGGATATGGGATGTGAAGATATATATATCCCCTAGAGTTCAGGTAGTGTGTAAAGTTCTCCAGAGGAAGATAGCATTATTTATTTGGAATGGCAAAATCCAAGAGTAGGGTTGGCTGGACAAGCTCACTACTTACCCAAATCCCATGTTTCCCACTCCCATTCTATCCTATAGGAAAAAAGTGGACCAGAGGAAATGGCAATAATAAAAGAATAAAGTCAGAATGAAGCAAGCTGGAGGCCTATTTTGAGTATATTATCCATCATTTACTTCTCTGTGTTTAATTCTTAGGTATTTTCTTCTGACCTGGATTCCACTTCACAAATTCTTCTTCTATCAGTGTTTATTCTGCTTTCTTCACTATGCATTGCTCTCTCAATATGAGTGTTTTTTTTTTTTAATAGTAATTTAGAGTTGATTCTCTACCATTATCACTTCTCTTTAAATATTTTTTGGTATTGTTTTTTATTTCATTGGATATATTAATTATGACTATTTTTCTCTTTTGAAAGCTCTATTATGCTGATTCCCAGTATAACTAGTTTCACTATCCATTGTTTCTCTTGGTTTAAGTCAGTTTATTTTGCTTCTTCTATATCTGGTTTTTATTATTGAATAACAGATGTTAAGATAAGCTGAGATCTACGACAATGTTGCCATCTTCCATACATGATTTAAAAGTGCTTCTGGTAGGAAGCTAGCAAAAACAAGAATCCTGGATTACCTTAAATCAATCAAAAATTATGAGTATTCAAAACTGAGCTTCAATCTCTATAAGACATGGTCTATATTTTTTTTTCTAAGATTTTATTTATTTATTTGAGAGAAAGAAAGAGTGAGCAAGAGAGTGAAAGAGAGAGAATGCACAAGCCAGGGAAGGGACAGAGAAGCAGACTCCCCATTGAGCAGGGAGCCTGATGCAGGACTCAATCTCAGGACTCTGGGATCACAATCTGAGTCAAAGGCAAATGCTTAACTGACTGAGCCACCCGCCGTTCTCCAAGACATCATCTATCTGATTCATTCTTACTCTTTGTCTGTGGCTCAGTAGTTTCCAGGCCCCAGTTCCTGCTCCAGTCCCATATTTTGGCAGACTATACATACCATATTTTTTCCCCATACCCTAACAAGTTTGATGAAAGCTTTACTCAGTTTCTCAGCTGTATCAGTTTTTTAGAATCACCATAAACCTCTTAGGGAAAGGCAGTTCTAAATGTTTGGGTCAATTCTCTTTAGTTTCTTTTTCATTCTGTATTTTTTTAAAAAAAGATTTTATTCAGTTACTCATGAGAGACACAAAGAGAGAGAGAGAGGCAGAGACACAGGCAGAGGGAGAAACAGGCTCCATACAGGGAGCCCGACGTGGGACTTGATCCCAGGTCCCCAGGATCAGGCCCTGAGCTGAAGGTGGTGCTAAACCGCTGAGCTACCAGGCTGCCCTCATTCTGTATTTTTGTCCCATAAGTTTCCAATGCTTGTTAACTTCTAATGATTTGAAACATATTTTTTTTGGTCCAAATTTCTTAGTTGTTCTGAGAAAAAGATTGGTCAAAATCTCCACATTTTCAGTTATTAGAAATGGAACTTCTCAATCAATTTCTTAAAGACCACCACCTGCCAGATAATTTTGAAGTCTTTTCTTTCTATATGTTGTTCCTTTGTTTACTATGACCTATAACTAAGAATTTTTATCCTGGTTAAGATTATTTGGAATTTCTTTTTGAGTTTTGGTGTTTTCCACAACTCTGCAAAAATGCTGACCTTTTGTCTTTTTGAATATTATTTTGGACCTTTTCAGTTATTCTTCCATGTCTTTTATTTTCTCTTTCATGTGTTTATAATTTTTCTTCTTACTGTATCTTTGTATTACTTCACTAGACTTATTTTGCATTTTGACATTTCTTTAGTTCTAACTCAATCTTAACTTCACCTATTATTTTTTTAATTTAATAATTCTATTTTTAAAAACATCTGATATGATCCCAATTTTGTAAAAATATTAAGATGTAGAAGACTAGAAACAAATACAACAAAAAGCACAAGCTTTCTAAATACTGTTGGAATAAAATTATTTGCATTTTAATCTGTACATATTCTATATTTTCCAAATTTTCTATGAGCTAGCTATGAGCTAGTATTACTTCTGTAACCAAAAAATCCATATTTTTAAAAGAAAGCAATCCATTCTGATAATTTTTAAATAAGTGAATATCTTTATCTTACGTGTTTTTTTGTTATTAAGTTAATTCCTGTGCAAGCATGGTTTCCTGACAAAATATTTTTTGCATCAGAATCCTTATGGAATCCTTACTGACCTGGCTAATTAGAATGTCACATTAAACAGAATATAATGTATGAGATAATTCTTGATGAATACTTTCTAGATGACCAATAAAATTGTAAGCCTTTTCTTCACTGCCTGAATGTTTATGCATTTCTTTGTCTTTCAACTGTGAAATTAGACTAAATGGACAACTAATTTGTCCCCAGAATTAGAATACTAACCACCTAACTGGCCTTTAAATCTTGACATTCACTGTGACTACTGAGAATTTGATAAGCTACTATTTAATACAGCTATAAACAGTCTTCCACTAGACTGGCAGTACTGGTATATATCTCAATAATTCCTGATCAATTTTGGAATTTTTAACATTTCACAAAGCAACATGGTTGCCTTATTTGCCTGATTCAATGAAAGAACTGAGATAAATGTTTAAGTAGAAAAAATGTTATTTATGTATTCTATTAAAATTTAATTGAATAGACATCTAGAAGAGTTAGAAACATCCATATTATTTGCTTTGAATGTTGCTTTTTTGGCAGAAGACAAAATTAAAGAAAATCAACCATTATTGAAGAAAAATAAAGGAATAAAAGATTCCTATTCGGGAATAAAATCCCAAACAAATGACATGGGTTGTGCAAGGAATTTTTTTTTTTTTTTTTTTTTTTTTGCTATTGTGAAGGTTAGGTTCAAAAATCTTCATTTCAAATGTCACTCACTATTTCAGAGTAATGCTTGGATTTGTTTCACAGGATAAAATCATTACAACTGCAAGTTAGAAAACAGTCAATTACCACTCTAATAAAAAGCTTTTGGTAAGGGATTTATTCACAAATCTTGAACAAAATAGATTCATTTTTCCATTGAACCATTCAGTAATAATTTTTTTTTAAATCACACAAGTCATAAAAATTATATCACATCTTCAGATAATACAAAGTAACTCAATACATCTACGGCTTCAAGAACTAGCATGGTTAGAATTATAACAAATTTATTATAATCCCATATGTATGCGGTGGGTCAGGAATGATGTGTGTGTGTGTGTGTGTGTGTGTGTGTGTGTGTGTGTGTGTGTAAGAAAAAAGAGAAAGAAAGACAAAGAAAGACAGAGATTGAAAATAAATAAGAAAAGAGGAGAGTTGTTTCTTTGACTATTAAACATACACTTCTATATAAGGATCAAAAGTTATTAATCTTTAAATTAATATGAAGAGAGAATGCCTTTTCACATGCATGAAAGATGGCCATCTGGAATTAGGAATGTTATATATTGCCCTAAACAGGGCAAAGATAAATAGCTCTAAGAAAATAATCTACAAAAAAGGATGAGTAACATGATCTAACCAGTTAAGCAATTTATTATGTAACATTACTTTGTGTAAATAAACATATAAATCCCAACTCCCTTTATGCAGCCTGGATTAGAATTATAGCTGAAATCATAGGCCACAATTCAATATTTGGGACATATTTATACTATAATATTATTGTTATATTTATGCTAAATTATACTTTTGTTAAACATTATTTGTTGTTTGAAATTCACATTCAACTGGGCATCTTGTATTTTTATTTGCAAAATCTGGAAACTCTGTGTTAGACATTAACTGATATAGTAAAGAGTAATAGAAAATATTGTAAGATATTCATGAATTAAAAAAAATAAAAAGAATTAGCCAGGTGGTGTGAGGTTTTTTTTTACTTAAAAGTAAGTAAAAAATGTTGAAATATGGTTTCAAATCAGTTACTATAAAGATACAAGGTATAAATAGTATTAGGCATTCAGATGATGTAAGTTGTGTTTATACACAATCTATATTTTGTCATGATAAAATTGAATTTATGGGTAGTTTTTGTTTGGTTTGGTATGGATTTTTTTTGAGAAGGGCAAGAAGCTCTCCCATGATCTCCTACTCTTTATTGTAAAACAATTATATTATAAGAGTAATATTTCTCAAGGTTTTGATTATCATAAAATTTGTTTCATATATATTTGTTATGGAAAATTTTAACACTGCTTAAGTATATTCTCGGATAATGTACTTGTTGGAATTTGAGTTCATTTACCTAAATTGTATTGTACATACTGATACCATGATTATTAACTCATTTTCTATACTCAATATTTAAAAGCTATTGTATCTAAAGGGCATGGGTTTCCTTGCTGGGGAAAGCATCATGTTTCTGACTTGGCTTTCTTCCTACAGGTGTGTTTGAAAACCATCTTTTCTGTGATTCTTGTAGCTTCATTTTGGGACACAGAATGAAGCATGCTTCCACAATTGAAACAGCATAATTCTTTTTCTAAAAAGATGTGTTTGTTTATTTATTAGAGAGAGAGAGAGCACAAGCATGAGTGGGAGAGGCAGAGAGAACAGACTCCACACTGAGCATGGAGCCTGACATGGGGCTCAATCTCATGACCCTGAGATCATGGCCTGGGCCCAAACTAACAGTCCATGTTTAACTGACTGCACCAGTCAGGCACCACAAAATATCACAATTTTGAAGTCTGAAAAGAGGCAGTGCATATGCAAAAATATCTATTTACAAACTGTACGTATATTGTAAAATATCTATTGTAGACACTATCAGTATCTCCTACACTTGTCTTTACCTCTAAAAGTAGGGCTATTCCTTTCCGTGTCCTAGCATGTTTGCTCCCTAGCTTCTACCAATTGAAATCCGGCTTGTCCTTCACATCTTGGAAGAAGGTGTAACCCATCCAACAAAAAAATTCCCCTGCCACTCTGACCTATGGTGATGTATCATTTTTCTGTAACCTCCAAGTGTGGTCTCCACTACCCATTCTCATATATTATAAACTACTCATTTATTTTTAAAAAGTCCCTTGAGATTTATTTCTCTACCAGAATTATAACCAACCAAAGGGCAGATATTGTTATATTTTTCATAGCACTCATTCATTTATACATTCATTTGAAAAAATATTTAATGAGATCCCACCATGTTCTAGGGCTATGCCATGTGGTAAGAATTCAATCATTATTGTGATTCTTTGGAGCTTATAATCTGATGGAAGTGGTAAGGCATTGTGAAATTCTAGTTGCAAAAAGTATGAATATCATGACCTTTTAATCCCTGGAATATGAAGGATACCTAAAAAAATGGTTGTGGGATGGAACAAAAGAGAGTCACGTATATGACTCATATTTTTACAAATTGGTTAATGTAGTGTTTATTTTCTATGGATCTATAACAGAAGGTTAACAATGGACTTTCTTACCTGAAGCAAAGCACATTAGATTTCCCTTCTAAAACATTTCTGATAAGCAGGAACAGCCATTTCATTTTGAATTAGTGTGTTGCATTTCGATGATTTAGGGGACATGAATCTAAATCAAAGAATAATAGCTGAAAGTCTCTTCTTTTATTATATGCTGTGACATGTGGCATCAGCCACAACGAGT
Source organism: Canis aureus (assembly GCF_053574225.1). Taxonomy (NCBI): domain Eukaryota; kingdom Metazoa; phylum Chordata; class Mammalia; order Carnivora; family Canidae; genus Canis; species Canis aureus. Next base: position 61,309,422 of record NC_135621.1, on the reverse strand, counting down.
TCTAGTAAACGAGTTCTAGTAAACAAACGAAATTGAATATCAGAAGTAATAACTAGGTACACTTTGAAACCTGATTCTTCCCCTATGGACTAAGACATAAATGTATGAAAAAAATAGATAAAATGTACAAAAAAAATAGTATAGTTTATCATTTGGTTTAAAAAATTATCTTAGGCTCCTATTCAGTATGCTTCTTTATTTTATATATTTTTATTTTTATTTTTTTTTTCAGTATGCTTCTTTAAATTTAGGTTTCATTCATCTGTGTTGTGAAAAGTACATTATTTTGAAAATTATGCCACTCATTAAAATATTATATTGTGCATATAGAAGGTTGACGTAGACAGAAAAACAGGGAATTCAGTGTTTGAAAAACTTAGTCATCTACTGTGCATATTTATCTTATTCTAACCTAGATGATTTCAGGGGTCTTTTCCTTCATGGAGTCATCACAGAGGCAAATAGAAGTCCAGCTTCTGAATTTCTATTTGTATTATTACTATCTAATGAATTCTATTGTACAGCAGGTGTCAAATCATATCGGTTGTTTTGCAATCGAGTATGAATAGAAGATGTATTGCTATTGCAAATGAATCTAATATGAAACTAATGAGCAATAATGAGCAACTGTTTTGTCATTATTGAGGCAACCACTGAGATGCTAATAAACTCTCATTTTTGCTCTTTAGAAAAAGCAGTGGCCAGGATTTATAACATGGCCTTAATGTCCCCAAAGCCTGAGGCAAAAAAAAAAAAAAATAGTGAAATCCTAAACTGAGGATAATTTAGTCATTTTCTGTATGATTGTTCTCTCTCTTATTAAAATGAACCTGTTATAATGCCTTTCAAGAATTTCTATAACTGAAGAGAAAAGATGAAGAATGGGTATCCATTAAATGAATATAAAGTTAAGAAGATAGGCATCTTGCCTAATTTTCCTTAATGTAAATATAATAATTCTAGAGTTTTCCACTTGCCAGTTCTTTTATAGTATAATGAAGCCTAATGTAGGCAACTTTTTATTTTTAAACCCAGTTACTTCGGAAGTAACATTATTGAAAGACTTTTTGTAATTAACTTATTTGTTCCTGTGAATGGCCTAACTTGGTAAATAACCCAGAGCACTTATCACATAGTATTATGGCCATATGTTTTATGTCTCTGCCTTCTCTTTGGTAGTGTAAGAGCAGGAAGCTTAATAAATATTTATAAGATGAATGGTGAATAAATAATTGAATGAATGGGGAAAAAGCTAGCACATTAAATTTGCTTTCTTAGGTAGAAATAATGTGGTTTAAAACAGTTTTTAATACGTGTTCATTTGATGTGTTGTAAGATCCTTACTCTGCTTTGAATACTTTATACTATAGGACAAAAAGAAATGCTTAAGTATATATGATGTATGTGACCTTGTTTCTCCAACTAATAAACTTGTACCAACTCTGAAGACAAAGTTTGGTATCTACCTAAAGATGTTTGCTAGAATTCATGATTTTAACATAGGACACAAGATTTAATCAGTACTTTAACATGCAGGCCTCTGGTAACATTCTTCCAGACTTTTTATATAATTATTTCTTTATATATTTATATGTGGTGACTTTTACAGCATCAAAAGTCTATTTGATTAAAGATAATCAAAGATTTGAATTATTAGCTTCCTATCTTTGCTGTTGATTAGCCTGTTGTAAGCATATGTGTTCAAACACAGAGACTCTATTTGAATAATCTAACACTGCTTACTTTATTTTATTATTTTTTAAAGATTTTATTTACTTATTTATAAGAGACACAGAGAGAGGTAGAGACACAGGCAGAGGGAGAAGCAGAGGGAGAAGCAGAGGGAGAAGCAGGCTCCATGCGGGGAGCTTGACGCGGAACTCCATCCCGGGACTCCAGGACCATGCCCTGTGCCGAAAGCAGGTTAAACCGCTGAGCTACCCAGGGATCCCCAACTGCTTACTTTAGTAAGACTTCTTTTTCCTTTCTAACAGGGTTATGGTATGCACATATATGTAGAAATTCTGCTATTTTTCTGATATGTATATGACCAAACTAATAAATGTTATCATATATTTATATTCTGTAGGATCTATCAAAATTAAATAATAAACATAAATAAAGAAGGAACTACAAACTCAGTGTTTGAGATAAACAAAATAAAACCATATGGCCTGAAATACTAAATTATTTAACTCCGCTGATCCAAAATACTACACAAAGATATCATTGTATTACAGAATGAGGAAACTGATTTGACATGGAAGTTTTGGTCAAATAGACTAAAGGAACCCAAGTATTCTGGGGCCCTGATTTTCCATTTCCCACATCTCTATATAGTGTAATGTAACAACTGTCCAATAACTTAAACGTTATTTTTTCATGTTTACAAATGTACACACAATTCTACAAAATTCTAAGCTTTGAAGTGTCTGAAAATTAAAAGTAATTACATTTTGATAACTGTTTTTCTTACATAATTTCCTTTACTGACTTCATAGACCTTCATTCAGAATGAATTAGTCCAACATTCAAATAATTCTTTGCACAGGCATCTATGTTATTTGGGAGACTATTTTTCATGAACTTCTTTCTTGCAGCCAACAATATCTGTGACTAATTGTACTACTCATAAATTCAAGTAAAGCAATGTCCTCGAAATACATCTTCTAGTAATTATTGTAGGCCTCCTGTTCTCTGTGGTGATCTAAAGAACAGAAAGGATAGTTAATTGTGCCATATAGATATAAGTTATGGTTCACTGGGGCCCATTCATTAAGGTAAAATAAAATTCCCAACATCATCTTTAATTTTGGTAAGGAGAATCTCCTACTATTTAAAAGCATTGATAACTTAAAAAAAATGTGCCCTAGAGATAAAGATATTTTCCACTGCCTCTCTGTCCTCATGAGAAAGAAGTAAAATGATGAATTATCTCCTAAATTAAAACTTGAAGTAATTCCTTTATATATCCTTGAGAATATATATGAGAACACACAAGAAGTTTTTTCAAATCTACTACTAAACCAAGGACATGTTTACCATTACATTTTATTAAATTTATTTCTATTGAACATTAATTGCTTATAGACTTTAAAGAGAATGGCAGCACAATTTTTAATTGGTCCTAGTTATTGATAGGATGAAAATATTTTTATATATGAATATTATTTTTCATCAAAGAAACACAAATTAAATATATAATAAAAATTAAAATAGTACAACAAAGTTTTTAATAAAAAGCAACAGTTTCCTACTTCAGGGCTGAACTTTTGGCTCCCTCCTACCTTTATTTCTTCTGGTTGTTACTTCCCTAATTCTTCTTAAAAATAGTTTATAGGTAGCCAGTGTGTCCCAATCAGCCTCTATTTTGGATATATAGACTTCTGGTCTGATAATTGTGCCTGTGCCATAATAGTTAATAGATATTTTTAATATCAAGGCTGTTTAAGTAATATATTTTATATCCTTATTTCTTGATTTATCACATAACAACATACTTCTTGACTCAACACTATCAAAGAAAATTTCTTTCATTCATAATACCGATCTCTTCTACCTGACCCAATCTGTGATAGTTGTAAGATTTTTTATATCTCTTAAGTTTGTAATGTAGAATACTACTTCATTTAAATACTTAAAGTTTCCCTGTATTTCTTATTTTATTAATTTTCTTCTTTTTTAAGGTTTTATTTATTTATTCATGAGAAACACACACACACACACATACACACACACACAGAGGCAGAGACACAGGCAGAGGGAGAAGCAGGCTCCAAGCAGGGAGCCCGATGTGGGACTTGATCTCGGGTCTCCAGGATCACGCCCGGGACTGAAGGAGGCACTAAACCTCTGAGCCACCCAGGCTGCCCTTATTTTATTAATTTTCAATTGTATCTCTTGACTCCCCATTACTGAGGATATATATTCCCTCTACATCTTTTCTGTCCTCCATCTCCAATATTGGTAACATTTACATGTGCTACACTAAACTGAAATATATATAACTAACATATAGATGCAGTTATATATGTAGTTAACTGAAAAACAAAATTGTATATAGTTATATATATTAAAAATGAGTAAGCAGTATTTATATCATTATGCAAATATATCCTTCTCTACAAAACCAAAGTCAAAATCTCAGATCAACACAAAAGAGAAGTTTCTGGACATCAAATAGATTCTCCTTTCCTTCCACTGATTATTCAAAATCATACCACACTCTGCATCTTATATGGATCAGACTTGTATAGTTTTTGTTTTTCTTTTATGCCTGGAGTCATCTTTCTTTTCTCATTGAGACAGGGAACATGTTAGTCATGTTAGTTGTCTTTATCATATCACCAGCTTTTTCCTCATTCTGTCTATTGCTTAGAATCTCACTCTTTTTGGAAGACTTTTTTTTAATTTTATTTTTTTTTATTATTATTTATTTATTTATTTTTTATTTTTTGCCCCTGAAGTCCAAAGATTTCCTGTTCTAATTTGTGTTGAAATTCTTCCTGGGTCTTATGGCTACAGTTATATCCAATTATTGGTAGCCAATTCCCCCTTTCTACTCAAGACACAGGTTTCACAAGGGGTTGGCTTCACACATTGGACTTCCTTCCAGATATGCCCAGTACTTAGAGTCCCAAAGATTCCCTCCTCAATGGATCAGTGTAAAAAGCAGAGTCAGAGACTTTCCCTCTGCTCCTTAACACGGCCTTTCACAGTACTTGCTTATTCTTGTGGCTTTAGCCAACTTTTCTTTACTTCATCAGTTTTTAAAATATGATCTGTGGAGGACCCCCAAGACTCTCTCAGGTGGTTTGTGAGGTAAAAAATATTTCGTAATAACATTAAGACATTACCTTGCTCATTCCTGTGCTTTGGTATGTGTGCTGCTGTACAGAAGCAGAGGTGGTTAGAACTGCTCACATCTTTGCCTGAATCCAGGCAGTAGTACCAAACTGGACTCACAGGTTTTTTTTTTTAAAGCCAATTTCACATAGAATGTTCCTTATGAAAAAGTAAAACTTATTGTATTAAATCTTGACCCTTGAGCACATGTCTTTGTAACACTGTATGACAAGAGAGGAAGTATACATAAAGTACTTCTGCTGCATATGGAAATACAGAAACTATCTTGAGAAAAAGCAGTAGTTTGATTATTTGAGATGTGAGCTGAATTACTTTTTTCATGAAACATTATTTTTATTTGAAAAAAATGACAGAAAAAGTATGATTATGTAGACTTGGGTATTTGGCAATATTTTCTTGATAATGAATGGAGTGAAACTATCACTTCAAGAAAACCACTTACAATATTTGTTGCCAATAATAAAATATAAGATTTCAGGCAAAAATTAAGTTTTTGGAAGACTCCTAGCCACTTTGTAAGTTTGACAGCTTCTTAATAAAGTATTTTTTTGCTGAGGTTGGTGGTTATATTAATGAATGTGATTTTTTAATGTATTTTGTAATACAAGATCTGCCTAACTCAGCAAACTATTATTTTCCAAACGACAAACACATGATGTTACAAATCATGTATGGATAACAATTCACTCAAAGCGTCATGATGACCAACAGATTTTAATATGTAGAGTATGGAAAGTCTGTTGATACGGTCTCAGATTCTACTTTGCAACTAACCTTTGAGAAATTATCACTTGTCAGATATTAGTGTAGAATCAGAGAAGAGTACTCACACTTATCTGAAAAGGCTATTAAAATGCTTCTTCCCTTGCCTACTACATTTCTGTGTGAGACCAGATTTTCTTGATATTTTTAATCAAAATTAAGATATCACAACAGATGGAATACAGAAGCAGAGAGAATTCAGCTGTCTTTATTAAGCCAGATATTAAAAGAGATTTGCAAAAGTGTAAGATAATGTCATTCTTCTCACTAATTTTTTTTGGTTTGGAAAAATATAGAAATTAGGTAAAAATGTATGTTATTTATATTAACATAGAATAAGCTTATTGTTATTCTGTTTAAGTGAATTAATAAATTAATACATAAACTTTTTCAGGTTTATTTTCTAAAATAGCATATATTTAAGTATATAATCAACAGACAAAAATGGTCTTTGGGGTTTTCAATAATTTTTAAGAGTGCCAAGGGGTCCTAAGACCAAAACTACTGCTCTTGACTTCTTGCCTGCAAAGACCTGAAGTATTTGCCATATTCTCTCTTCTTATCTGAGCTTTTGTTTCTGTACCTTTCTGAGTATTTTTGTCCTTCTATCACTCACCCCAGTGAGACAGTAGTGGAAAATGGAGGCTGACCAGTTATTTTATTTCTCCAAACTGTATAAACAGCAGGTCTCAGGGTCCCCCTAAACCTTCATTTTGGGAAAATAATTATCTAGTTTATTCAGACCATTAAATATGCTAAGTTATTGACACTGACTCATGCCCCTATCTCTTTGAACTAATGCAGTTTATATTATAATGTCATGTCAACTTAACCATTTCCCCCTCAATTAGTAAAGGCTATTCTCCTGGGAAGGTTACAGATCTTATTTTCTTCCCAGAAAGCTAACCATGACCTTATCACCTTTCTGATTTAAAGAGGTGGGATATCTTTAAAATTTCAATGCCTGTAAAGTTTTCCTTAAGAAACTCAAATAGAATCATCTACTGACATGTCTGATAATTTTCTGAAGTAATAAGAAGAGGACAAAGATGGATACATCCTTTTAAAAGGGAACCTTTATCATGGTAGCATGGCTTCATCTCTTTCTGCAAAACTTGAAAGACTGTGTTCGGTAATTTATGTTAATGCTTTATTTTCGAAGTTTTCTTTCTTCCATAAGCTCTTCAGACTTTGACCAAGAACTGACCTTTCCCCTCTTTGAAATTTACCCTCCAACCTGCCCCCCCTCCCTCCAGGCTGGCTCTTCATTAGGGAAGACATACCCTCATATGGGAGACATACCCTCACATTGCTATGCCTTGCGCTCTGGTGGCAGGCCTCCCTGACAAAAATCAAAGAGCTGCTAGTGCCAGAAGGATGAACTCTGTGATCTCAGCCCCGTAAAGAGAAGCATCCCCAGAGAGAGGTTCAATTCATGTCAGAGTTAAATCTTAATTCATCTGAGAGCTGAGAAGCAGTCAGGCTTTTGAATATTTTTATTGAGAAACATTTTCCAAATCACAGATCAGATTAATATTTCAGTTACTTCTTTGAATGAATCTGGACCAAGGCAACAAACAAAATCGATGGATCACGTGCACTGTGATTTAGAAAGAAGTTTTTAGAGTGTTTTCAACAGTTTCTGCTACATTTTTTTTCAGGTTGAGTAGCAACATGGTCTAAACTCCTGTTCCCCTTTCTTTTTGCTTTTTAATCCCTTCCTCCCATTTTCCTGTCCTCTTTCCCTCCTTCCTTCCTTTCTTTCCTCTTTCTTTTTCTTTCTTTCTCTCTTTCCTCTCTCTATCCCTCCCTCCATCCCTTCCTTCCTTCTTTCTTTTCATTCCTTCTTTCTACTCTTTCCAGAGATACATTGCTTTTAAGAACAACCTTTTGCTTAACACAATCTAATTTAATGCAACTGCACTTAGGATTTTTGATGTCAATGAGAACAGGTATTCTCAGAGATTAGTCTTCCTTTGATTATTATGATATTAAGTACCATGCTACCCTAAATAAGATGGTGTTGCTAGTGCTACAACCTGTCTTAAAGTGGCAAAGAGTCAATATAATTCTAGGTTAGAAAGGACTGAGTTTAATTATGTGAAATGTTGAAAGACATACAACTAACCTTCACAAGAAATGGAATGTGACCTCAAATTAAATAACATTTATTGAGCACTTAAATGTGTTAGTCACTATTCTAAGTGATTTGCATGTATTAAATTATTTAACCATTAGAACTGCTTTATAAGGTCAGGACTTTTATTGTATCCATTTAATAGATGAGGGAATCAAGGCACTGTGAGTTTTACAACTTTATACAAGCATATTAGTAAGTGTCAGAATTGAGATCAGGATGCAGACAGTCTGGCTGTAGAAAATGTGAATTCAACCATCACACTACAATCCTCTGTAGGTAGTAAAATATAACATAAAGAAACAATAGTGAATTCTGTTAGCAACTTCTGGAATTTCCATTAATTCTTGCATTTAATTGTAGTGAGTTATTTTCCTTTCCCTAGAAGTAAGACAACTGAACTATTTGTGCCTTAGTATGTGTTGTTCCCTAATCTGGAATGAACGGGCTTTCATACTATTCAAATTCAACCCATTCTTCAATGCTCATTTCAAACTTCATTTTGTCCATAAAAATATAGTGCCTGCCTGTGTCTCAGGTCATGATCCTGGGGTCCCAGGACAGAGCCCCTCAGGGGTCCCTTCTCAGTGGGGAGTCTGCTTCTCCCTTTCCCTGGGCCCCTCACCCTCTTCATGCTCTGTTTCTCACTTTCTTGCTCTCTCAAATAATTAAATAAAAATCTTAGGGAAAGAAAAAAGCAGAAGCTTCCAGAGAACTTAAGTGTTAGAATGGAACACAGGATCTCTAGTATAATTTCTACTTAAATCAGGGCATTACTAAGACATTAGCTTCCGGCTAAAAACGTGCAGTTACAAGGTGCCCAATATCTTCTCTTCCCAAACTTCTTTTTTTTTCCCCCAAACTTCTATTTAGCTAGTGACTCTGACCATCTTAAGCTAGACCAACACCTTGTTTTTCTGATTGAAATTTAGCATGCTTCAGCTCTTTTTTAAATTAATCTTATTTGTTCATATATTTATACTTTCAGTAGTAACTTACCAGAGGGTTTTTTTTTTTTTTAATGCACCACTCTTCTAGATGCTAGAAGAGAAAATAATAAAGGCATGGATTTTGTTTTAAAAAAATCAGATGCTTTTGGGATACCTACCATAGATGAGGAGACCAGGGAATGACAGCAAACCTTTGGTTCAGATATGAAGAAAAAACAGAATTTAGCCATTTAGAAAAGAGGAGAAAAAACACTAGAAGCAGATGAAGTACCTGAGGCATAGAAAAGCTAAGTCAGTTTTCCAAAATCACAAGGCTAGTAACTGGGAGAATTGAAATTCGAGTTGGCATTTTCACTCCACAGTTGATGCTCTTAAATTAGGGTAATGAAAGCGTAGCATCATATTCAGGGAGTCGTAAGTAATTATTTAAGGCTGGAGTGTGGGATGTGTTAAGTGGAAGGGTTGAGATGGTGGTAAAATGAGTCAGAAGAGTTAGGCAGGGGCCAGATTGTGATGAGTTTGGGAGGTGCTGCCAATATGTTTGGATTGTATTCTCGTTTGCTGTTTCTTCTAACACGGAAAGAGCCATTTGAGTTTGTCCTCGTGTTACTGATTTGGCTTTCTCTAAGGTCAGTTTGGTTTTCTCCTGATGCAATTACTCATTTTTACACTGTTGTTACTTTTAAAAGTTATTTGATGATTTGTCTATTTTGTAAAGAATTTGCCAGCTTCATTTTCTTATCCAACTTCACCTCAGAATATTGCCTTCTCATGACTCCCTGCTTCTGCTTTATAGAACTCATCTTTTTAGATTTTTTTTTGGTACACCAAATAAATGTTTTACACAGTATTCTTATGTTTTGTGTAGGAAGAAATTTCAGTTATGCTCTTATTCCAACTTTTTAGGGAATTGTGCTTTTCTCTTGTGACTCAGTATTTTTTGGATATTTATATAATACATAAATATTTATAATAAATAAATATGTGAATACTTAAATATATATGAAATATATATGTACATAATATATACAACTATATATATTTGTTTATCTGTCCTTGAACTCAGGAACAAATAGACAGCAGTACAGGTTTATACATGTCTGTAAATTTAGTTCTCTTAACTATATTTTAGCGGTGATAAGATTTGCACCTAGATCTGTCCGTGATTTGAAAGTCAAGATTTATGGTCTCCAGTCCAGTCTTTATTGCACAGGGGATCATTATTTAGCGTGGGATTTTTCTCCTCATTTTAATTTCAGGGCTTCTAACTATTCCGGAGGGTCAAATTAATCTCTGGTTGCCATTTGTTTGCCATTTTGTATGTGTTAGGAGAAAAGTGTTGTTCAACGCTCAAATGATTTGGGGAAATGCAGTGTGCTACTTTCCCTTCTTGGAAATGCACTATGAAGTACCTGGAGAAGCCCTATATATAGCAAAGAAGCTTGTTAATCATTCTTTTTAAAGCCAGTATTTGTTAAACTTACTTTCAAGAAACATCCTTTTTTTTTTTATATGTTTATGAACATTCTTTGGACTACTCTAATTTGGTAAATGCTATAGAATGAATTAAGCCTACCTCCTATAGACTTTGTTAGGCTGTCAGCACTGAAACAGCCTGTCTGTTTCAGTACTTATTTGCAATGCTTTTCCTTAGGTAGCTATATCCAGATTCTACACAACAGTGCCTCTATCTCCCATCACTTATCATATTGTATATATTTTAACTTTTTTTTTTTGCTGACATATAATTTACATACAGTAAAATTCACTCTTTTAAAAATGTTTAAGTTCTATGTTTGGCAAATGCATATAGTCATGTAACTACCACTACAATCAAGATATAGAACCATAGAGAATATCAAAAACTTTAGTGCCTAAATGGATGTGTAGACAGGGGTATTGATGAGATTTACTGACCTCAGAAGGTGTGCCTTTTATAGTTGAAGTATGTTCTCACTAATTTATTGGTAAATACAGGCTCTGTATCTTCATCTTAGAGAATAGAAGGCAGGCCGAAGTCTTTTATTTTAATGATACATGCCACCCTGTTTTAGGAATGGGATTTTGAGGTATTCAAGGATGTTATTTTTTTCCCATCCATCCCTATGGATGGAGAAATTCCTAACATTTCTCTTCCCAACTCTTCCCTCTCCACTCACCTTACAGGGTTTGTGTTCTCTACCTCCCCTTTGTTTAATCTGGGGTGTGTGTGTGTGTGTGTGTGTGTGTGTGTGTGTGTATGTATTATAATGAGAAAACAAGAGAAATCTATTAGATACTGTATGTTTTCTCATGCCAACAGCAATCACAGTATTTTTTAAATATTAAAATATTGAAATGTGAGATATTCTTATATTTCTCATCTTCACAATAGCGTTCAGTAAAATTTGGGCAAAGTCTATATTTAATGAATGCTTCCTCGTTGATTGAGTGGTTGGGTGATTTGTCAACTATTGTGCAATACTAGACAGTCATATTGGAGTGATGTTTACTTTTTGACTTGGGGATGTTTTTGATGCTAAGTACAAAATGTTGCTGTGCCATTTTGAGAGGCAAATTCTAATGTATTTCTGCTGATAATCTGATACTATCATCTGGACCATATTTACCCTGTATAATTCTTTTCTTTCAGCTCAGTATGACATACTCGTTTTTAGTACAAGATAGGTCATGTTTATCTGTTGCACTGTCTATGGTCCAGTGATCTCTTTTGTAGTCTAAGGGGAACTGTATGAAAACTGAACTGTGTCAAGGAGACTAAGAGTGTTAAAGTTCACCAAGAAATCAAGATGAGCCTTTGCAGAAACAAGAGGGAGTTAAAATTAGTATGAATTGATTTCCTACCCCCTTTGCAGAAATTGTTCTCACATGTTGAGAGCCCCTTGGCCATTTATGTTATGCTCTGTGTTATGGCTGTGACATGACTATGCCAGAGGATGGCCAAGGTCAACAATGTGACCTATTTTTATTTTTTCTTAATAGGAAAAAGTTGCCATTCTTTTCCCACACTGGCAGTCTTTCTGTGTGTGTGGCTTTGCAGACTCCTTTTTGTGAACATTTCACATCTTTTCCTTTGATTAAGCTTGTTAGATTTCAGACCTCCTTGAACTTTAAACTTCTCATTTCCAGCTTTTCCAGTTAGATGTTCTAAATCTAGTGATCTATTATACAGTATTATTAACTTATCTTTTGGCAGCTTTATAAATTATTTTGGAAATATATTTTTCTTAAAGCAGTAAAACAAACACTGGGTAAACATTTTAAACTACTTTCTACTTAAAATTAGAAATTTTATTTACGGATCTGCATTCTCTGGGGGAAAAAAAGAATGCATTTGTTGTGTGGATACTTTATGCATCTCAATTTGCAGGTTTTCTTGAACTCCAAGGCTACATTACAAAGAAGCTTTAGTTGTTTGTTGATTAAATCTGTGGCACTTCTTGGCTTATGCATGCATCTACCTGAATGGATTAAAAATAACATACAGGCACTATGGAAACAACAACAACAAAACTTGTAGTACAATATGAAGTATTTAGGAGAAATTTGATGCAGTGTAACAGATAATTAAAATTTCCTTTTGAAAATGCCCAATTAACTCAATGTTCCAACTCACTTTCTGTGTGTGAACAAAACCAAATACTGTTAGAATTGTATGTTAGGAAATACTGCTGTGAGTTTCAGTCAAGATGGCAATTTAGGTGATATGAAATGCCACCAATCTCCTGGAGCCAAACACAGAGGATGTCAGGAAAAAAAAAAGAAAATAATTTAAACATATATTTGAATGTTAATCCAGGACATGGGGAGCTTAGTTGCCAGAAATAAAGACTGGAATCAGGCAGAAGGGTGAGCTGATACTGAAGTTGAATGTCTCACAGGGCATCTCTAGGCATTGATGCCTGGGTTTAATATCTATGGGATTGGGGGATGAGGAATTGGATCCATGCCCCAGGAGGACAGAAACTGAGCTATGAAGGGGTGGCTGTGCTGGGGAAACTGGAAATGGGGGGAAAAAAAACTGTCTGCTAGCTTGGAAGCAGTAAGAAACTGGCATTGTCTAGTGCCTTGGGTGGGAAAAGTCAAGAGCTAGCATACATAACCCCAGTCTGTGCTCTGAGTAATTATGGAATCCAAATTCACACTGACTACAGTAGGTGATAGAACAGTAGGTAAAATCATTACAAAAAACACTGAACCATAGCTGAAGATAAAATATCTTAAGAAGTAGAAATCATAAACAATATGAAGAGATTTTAATGTAAGTATGCCAAAAATGTAAAAGAGATAACAGAAAGAAGAGGAAAACATAAAGCTTGAATAAGAATATATGAAAGAAGAGTATTTTTAAATTTTTTAAAATGAAATTATAATTTATGTACAGTAAAACTAACCCTTTTTGGTACATAGTTCTCAAGTTTTGGCAAATATACACAGTTGTGTAACCACTATCACTATAATCGAGATATAAAATATAATGTATTATATCTCGACTACAATATATATTTTATTCATTTAATAATATGTATTATAATTTATTTTATATCTTGACTACAGTCACACACACACACACACACACACACACACATTGGGGGTTATTTATGAAATAAGCACCAGATATTTCCATGCCCCTTTTTGTAGCCACCCGTCCTTCTAACCCCAGGCCCTAATAACAATTGATCTGTTTTCTGTCCCAGTGGTTTTGGCTTTTCTAGAATGTCATGGAAATGAAGTTATGCAGTATACACAGCCTTCTGAATGTAGCATCTCTCACTTAGCATCATGTATCTGAGATTCATCCATGTTGTTACATGGATGAGGAATTCATTCCTTTTTATTACTGAATATTATTCCATTGTATGGAGTCACTACATCATTTTTGTCTAACCATATTCAGTTTTTAGCAATTATTAATAAAGCTGCTATAAACATCTGTATATAGGTTTTGGTATGAACATAAATTGCCATTTCACCCAGATAAATACCTAGGAGTTAGAAGTATACTTAGTAATCTTTGTAAAAAACTTCCAAATACCTTTGTAAGAGGCTGTTAACAATTTGCATTTCCGCCAGGAACATATGAGGGATTCTGGTCATTCTGCATCCTACTACCAATTTGTAATATCAGACAAGACCTTTCAGCATGATTTTGAACAGGAAGAATAAGAGGCATCTTCACTTAATTTCTGAATTTGGAGCAAATTATTCACTGTTTCAGTAGTATGTACCATGTTAGTTATTGATTTTTCTGTAATTTTTCTGTAAATGTCCTCTATTAAATTAAGGAAAGAAGGAAATTCCCTTCAACCCTGAGTTTGGTGAGAACTTTTTGCTTGATTGCTTGCTGAATCAATCACATTTGAATGTTGAATTTCAATAGATTTCTTTTCTGCATCTACTGAGAAGTTAACATCTTTTTTTCATGTTTTAGTCTGTTAATATGGTGAATTACATTGATTCCTTTACAAATATTTAACCAATCTTAAACTCTTGGGATAAGTCTTATTTGGTCATGATGTATTGTCCTTTCTTTGCATTGCTAGATTTAATTTGGTGGTATTTTGTTGAGGATATTTGTGTCTCTGTTCAGGAGGAACACTGATAATTTTCTTGTCATCTATTTGCATGACTTTACTGGACTCATAAAATAAATTAGTAAATGTTTTCACCTCTTCCATAATATGGAAGGATTGTACCGATTTTATATTATTTATTCATTAGTTATTTGGTAGAAGTTGCCAGTGGATCTATCTGGCGTTTTCTTGGTGAGGAGATTTGTAACTACAAATATAATATCTTTAACAGATATTATAGTAGTTTTTAGTTTGTCTAGTTCTTGAGTGAGTGTTGACAGTTTGTAGCTATAAAATGATCTATCCAGTCAAATTTATGGGAAGAGTTCATAACAGTCCCTTATTGTCTTTTTAATGTTTCTGGTAGTGTCCCTTTATTCAAAATGGATCATCTTAATCAGCCAACTGGAAATTCAGAAAATAAAAATCTACTAAATGAAATTAAAAGGTTAAACAGCAAATTAAATACACATGAAAAGAAACAGTGAATTGGAAGATATGAGAGGAAGAAAGTCACTAACTATAACAAATAAAAAAACAAATATGGGAAATATCAAAAAGAAGTTGAAACATGGAGGACAGAATGATAAGCTTGAATGTCTGTCTAGGAATGTATGTCTAGTAAGAAGTCCAGAAAAGGAGAATAGATAGAATGGAGAAATAGAAAATTTTAAATACTTAATATTCAGTAATTTTCTAGAGATTAAAAAAAAAAAAAAAAGAATCCACTGTTTTGAAGCCCATTGAGTCCTAAGCAGGAAAAATAAAAACAAAATATATACCTAGACATTTTGAGGTAAAATGTCAGTACATCAAAGTACAAGAGAAAGAAAATAACTTTCATCTTAGAATCTGTAACTCTGATAAATTATCATCCAGGATTAAGTATGAAATAAAGACATTTTCATATATTATTAATACATATATTATTAATGGAATATACACATGTTCTTGCAGAAAGAACAATTATAAGAAGGAAATTGAATCCAAAACAAAACATGTCATGTAGGAGGAAATAATAAGCAAATAAATGTATAACTATATTAATTTATAAAAATGAAAGATTTGTCTGAGGAGAGAAATTATTTTAAAGGAGAAGATAACAATCACATAGATAATAGGAGGAAATGTATGGAGCTAAAATTTATTGAGTTTCTTATACTATTTAAAAGGAGGATAGGGTTAGAAACTAGGTAGAGCAGGCTTAGTTAGAAATAAGTACACTTTAAAATTTTAAAATAAAATCTTTTAGTTTAAAAGAAGAGAAGGTGACAAAAATTAAAAATTTAAAAATTCAAATTCAAATCTTTTAATTTAAAAGAGAGGAAAGTGATAATTAAAGCAATAGAAACAGAAGGCAAACTTTCCAGGCCAGTGGGAAAAATTAAAGGAATAAACAGAATTTGATGAATAGGAGGTGGTCAGAAAAAATAAAATTAGGTTTAATAAAAGTTATAATAAATAAAAAGAAAAAAGTTTTAAAATATAGGACATATATCAGCAATAGCATTAAACACTAATAAAATAGTGTAAAAGATTTACACTATTTTACTAAAGATAAAAGATCTTTTTAAAAGATCTTTATTTATTAGAGAGAGAGAGAGAGAGAGAGAGAGAGAGAGAGACAGCATGGGGGGAGGGGCGAGAAAGAAGAAGAAGCAGATTCCTGGGTGAGCCCGGAGCCCAAAGCTAATGGGGCTGGATCCCAGAACCCTAAGATCATGACCTGAGCTGAAGGCAGGTGCTTAACTGACTGAGCCACCCAGGTGCCCCCAAAATAAACATTATTACTGAAAAAGAAGTGGTATAAATTATGAAAGCAAATGGCATAAAATAAAAATTCTTAAATAATGATGAAGGTGCATCTGCAAATCTTAAAAAAAAGCTGGTGTTATAATTTTAATGTTGGGAGAATCAGATTTTAAGGAAGGCAGTAACGGTATGTCAGTTATTTGCCTAATGTCTCTTAACACCAAATCCGCTCTTAACTTGTGCTCTGTGACACTGGTACTGGGATTCTGCAAACTACATTTCCCAGATGCTGTCCAGCTCTGCCAACAGATGGCACTAGAGAAAGTAAAAGGGATTAGGGACATCCCATTCTTTCTCCAGCAGTGTCACTGAGCTTATTGCTTCCATCCTCTTTCAGTGCACCCAGAACCAGCCTGGTCACATTTGTTTTATTAACAGCCTATGCACCACTTTCACAGGGCAGCTGCTCTGAGCTTCTAGGTTCTCTAAAGTCTATTCCTTCCCTGAGTTCTAGAGATAGTAACTGCTTTTCACAGTTACCGCCAGGCTATCTCAAATTATTCAGCTCTCCACCATTTGTGCAACAGATTCTCTGCATAGTGTGGTTTTCTCTTCTTTCCTGATGGAATCCTGATGCCATACATCAGGATAGAAAAGAAAGAAAGTGACTCATGCAGTGATTATCCATCTGAAAGACAGAGGTCAATATCCTTTACTTAGGTGACAATAGTATCTGAAGACACAAGCAAGGGCCTGCTGAAGAATACTGATCATTTATACGTAGCATACGCCTCAATTTGGGTTTGTCTAATATTTTCCTATGATCAGATTGAGGTTATACATTTTTGGCAAGAATACCATAGAAGTGATGTTGTGTTCTTTTCAGTGCATTCTATCAGGAGAGACATGAAGTGATATGTTTCATTTAAGTGATGTCACCTTTGAAAAGTTAAGGTAGTGGTTAGGTAGTATCTGCTAGGTTTCTCCACTGTTATAGTGGAAGTTTTTGACATTTCCCATCTACAAAACTTGTGGAGAACAGCAATCTAAAAAATATTTTGAGTATAGAAGAATTTAAAGATATCATTAAAAATTCAATCTTATAGACATAATACAGGCCCTGCTCCCTAAAAAAGATGTGCTTTCTATTCAAATGCACATTAAAAAGCACTAAAATTGGTGATATACTAAGCTACTAAAAAGTCTCTATAACTTCCAAAAACATGATATCATATAAATCATATGGCCTGATCTTAATGCAATGTAATTAGAAATAAACAGATGTTGGGGTACCTGAGTGGCTCAGCCAGTTGAGCATTCTTGGTTTTGGCTTGGGTCATGATCTCAGGGTTCTGAGATCAATCCCCATATCAGGCCCTGCACTGGGTGTGGAGGCTGCTTAAGATTCTCTCTTTCTCCCTCTGCCCCTCTCCCCTCTTCTACTCTCTCTCTCTTCTTCAAAAAAAAAAAAAAAAAAAAAAGAAGAAGAAGAAGAAGAAGAAAGAAAGAGACATTGAAAACAAACAGGAACAGCACTTCTAAATAACTCATTGGTTAAGTATTATATTATAATTTACCTTATAAAATATTTAGAAGCAAACAACAATAAAACACACTATATTAACACTTGCATGATATACCTGGAGGGTAATTTATCATGTTAAATAGACATTTTAGAAAATAAGGAAAATTGAGTGATTGAGTTAATTTTTTTTTAAAGCTAGACTACAATTAAATTTTCATTTTCTCAAATGAAGAGTAAAAAAATGGAAAAAATAGAAACAACCAGGAATTAATTACACAGAAAGTAAAGAAACAACTTAAATTACCAATAAAGGCAAAATGTAGATTTTTTGCAAATAACAAATATGAAGAAAATTGATCAAATGAATAAGAGAGACAGTGCAAATAAATTGCATAGAATAAAAAGCAACATCAGTACAGTTTTTGTAGAATTGAAAAAAAATCATAAATACTAGAATAACTACACTCAATAAATTTTAAGACCTAAAATAAATGGAGACTGTTGTAGAAAAAAATATAAATTCCAATATTCTTTAAGACACTACAAAAAACAAGAAATTGATTGGTTAAAAATTTCTCCTCTCCTACTACCTAGCCCAAAAAGGAACCCAGCTGAAGTTGTTCTGAATTTCACTAAAATTTCAAAGAATCAATAATGCATATCTCAGAGTTTCAGAGAAAAAATTAAAAGAGCCAAAGTTAGCCAACCTAAGTTTGATATTAGTACAAGCTGACCCCAAAACCAGATAAGGGCAATATGCAAAAACACAATTAAAGATTAATAAATACACTTAAGAAAATAGAAGCTAGGGGCACCTGGATGGCTCCTTCAGTTAAGCATCTGCCTTCGGGTCAGACCAGGGTCCTAGGATCCTGGGATCAAATCCCTTGTGGGGCTCCTTGCTCAGTGGGGAGTCTGCCTTTCCCTCTCCCTCTGCCCGTCCCCTTGTTTCTTCTCTCTCTCTCTCTCTCTCTCTTGCACTCACTCTGTCAAATAAATTAATAAATAAATAAAATCTTTTAAAAAGAGAAAAGAAAATAGAAACTAAATCACAAACAAAATGCTTGCAAATTAAATCCTGGAATATTTTTAAACAATTTACTTTGATGAAGTATGGCTTATTATAGGAATAAGAAAGAAATATTTAGCATTATATTTATTAATGAAATATTCCACATTAGCAAGTTGTAAAAAATGTGATCATCTCAATAGGAATAGTAGAAAGATGTATTTATGATAAAAAGGCTACTAGTTGTAGGCGGTAACGTCTTTGAACTGGTAAAATGCTAGAAGCAGTTTCTTTGAAACCCCTTAAAGGATGCCTTCAATATCTGTTCTCTCTACAGTAATATAATTACTGGTTTTTAGAGTGGGCCTATGGAAGCCTATATGGCCCAGCTTCTCTGTCAAATGGGTATAACTATGTCCATTTTGGAAGTGTTTTGGGAAATGATGTATGTAATTTTTAAGGTAAATCTTTAAAGAGAGGGAACACATCTCATTTTTTGACTGTTAGGCTTTCCTGCCTACTGAGTTGGACATGTAGCTGTGAATCATCCAGGAACATGTAGATGACGGCAGCCCCCTAAAAATGGCAGAGCAATCCAATAAAATCATGTTGGTCTCTGACACCATGGAGTCATTATACCACTTCTTATAGGTATTCGATTTTATTTAAACCACTGATTTTCTTTAAATCTCTGTTATAGCTTTTAAACTTAAATTCTTACTAATGTGCCTGTTTTTGCTATTTCCATTCACTATTTTAGTGGAGGTTTTGGACAGTGTAATAGAAGAAAAAGTAATAACTGGTATAATTTCTAGTAAGACACAAAATCTAAGACAATCTTCAGACAAACCAGTTAAACCAGTAAAAAAGATCAGCTAGGTAACTATTTATAAGACCAATAGGAAAACATTAAAATTATAGCATAAATCCATAATAACCCAATTGAAAGTTATTAAGAAAAAGCTGTTTCATAATAAGAGGAAACCCCAGAAGTGCTCTAACACTAAATGAAATAAAATAATCAGTGATTATTATAGTGAAAATTATAAAAGAATACCAGATTATTTTAAAGTACAGAACAGGAAACCAATAAATGAACCAGTAGATTATATTCACAAATGAAAAGATTTAAAAAGGAAAAATATTAATTATTATTCAATATAAACAAAACCTTTTCTAAAAGCATATTTTGTGGAGTTTTATAAGCCAAATCCAAAAACCTTTTGGAAGTTCATGGTTATATAATATACCAGATATGTAGGAAAGTATTGAAATATGTTTGGAAAGAAAACCCAACAACATAAGGATAATAGTTAATTCTGAAAAGGAGGAATGGAATTGAAAAATATTAAGCAATTCCACCTGTGTCTATAACATTTTCTTTTTAAAATATCTGCAGAAAATGTGTCAAAATATGTTTATCCATTTTAGGTGTTGAGTTTCTACATGTTTGTAATATTATTCTCTCTCCTTTTCTAGATATTTGGAACATAAAAAGAGAAATTCTGGCTGCAATGTATAAAAATCTTTACAATTTTATAACTTCAAGACTTCTGGGTGGTCATTGACCCATAATTGAATTGTGGAAATCCAAATTTTAATACAAGTCAAAATTTAACTCTTACATGTGGCCGTTTGGGATCCATCATGCATAAATTAAATTGGTCTTTCTACCAATTCTTCCAGGATTTAGATGTGAGAATCTGAGAATATGTGGGTGAGGGCAACACCCTAAGTATGGCAGGACTGTCAGATACAACCACCTTGGTCTCTGACACCAGGGACTTATTGTACTAGTTCTCACAGTTATTCCATTTTATTTTAACCACTATTTTTTTTTTAAAATCTTTGTTAAAGCTGTTGAAATCAAATTCTTCCTAATGTGGTCATTTTTACCACTTCTATTCACCGTTTTCCTTTCCTTATTTGCTATGTCTATTTGCTAACCTTTCAGCATAATTCCTTGTCAATACATACTTCTTCATTAAAAATGAATTTAGAGAAGAGGTAGCACTGTGTTTGGATCTGTATTTTCAACTACTTTTTTCTTTCTTTTTAAAATCGGGTTTACATTTCAAGTCATGCCAATTTTTCTGGTATTGTGATATTAGTTAACATTTGGGTTGCTTCTAGTACCTTGTGAATAACTTTGAAATAAACATATATGTTCTTTATATGTTTTTTGCATTTAGGAGTATGACCTTATTAGATATATCCAAAAAGCAGATTATTGGGTCAAAGGTTTGAATATTCTTAGAACTCTTTATTTGAACCAAATAGCTTTTTACCTGAAAAATTCTATTAATGTGGCTATCTCAAATGACTGATATTACTAGATGCATTATACAATTGCTGACATAGTATACAGTATTTGAGAAAATACCTGATAATTTAATCAAGTATATCTTTATTACTCAAATTTGCATTTGCTTGACACCAAATTGATTATTTTCATATGTGTGTTAAATAGTTGACTCAATTTTGGGGAATTTTCTACTCGTTGCTTTTAATAAATGATTAAGTAGAATCATAGTGTTTCATTAACAACTGCAGAATTTCTTTCTATAAGTTATTAATTCTTTTTTATGTTTACTGCATGGTTTCCCCAGTTTTAATTTTAGTTACATTTTAAGCTATAGTTTAAGTATTTTACATAGTCACATTTTTTCATTTTTCTTCTGTGATTATTTTCTCTAATCTCCAAGCTTATAAAATCCTTTCCCTTCTAATAAACATTTTCATATTTTCCAAACATTTATAATAGTAGCATTTTCTAAATTTTATAATTTATTGGATATCTCTTAAAGTGATATATCAAGTGGAATTTTGAAATCAATTTTAAAAAAAGTCAAGCAATTGTGCCAGTAGCACTGGAACACTGTTCCTTTTTCCATTAGTACATTGTCTAATGAAAATTTATTGTTTTTTTTCTGATTATATAAGTGAAAAGGTATTACTTTATTTTTCCATATTATTTCTATGTTATTAAACGTTATTTCATAATGTGGGTTTGATTTTCTCTGTACTATTTTACTGGATGCATGTGGAATATTTTTTAAGTGATTTCCTCTATAATATGACCATCACGCTCTAGGAAGAGAGTTCTTTTTGTATGATATGCTTCAATTTCCAGAAAATTAGAGTGTAAGATAATATACATGCATAATGACTTAATAAAGACTTTTTTTAAAGTGAACTGTTTGATTCATTTTGCTAAAAGTGTTAATAAAAAGTTTGTTTTCTCTATGTTTTATTTTTATTTTTATTAAAAAAAAAGTTTGCTCCTAAGTGTTGTGTCTTTTTGCTACATTTAAAATATAATTTTTTTTTAATTTTTATTTATTTATGATAGTCACAGAGAGAGAGAGAGGCAGAGACACAGGCAGAGGGAGAAGCAGGCTCCATGCACCGGGAGCCCGATGTGGGACTCAATCCCGGGACTCCAGGATCGCGCCCTGGGCCAAAGGCAGGCGCCAAACCGCTGCGCCATGCAGGGATCCCTAAAATAGAATCTTTTAATTATATCTTCCAGCTTGCTTTTGCTGACAGGTAGGAAAGCTATTGTATTCTAAAATGCTTATATTATAATGATCTCTTTTAATAATATTAATACTTTTTGTTGTTTTTCTTGGAGTTCTTTGGTAAATAGTAATGTTAACTAAAAGAAAAAAAAAACTCCTTTTCAAAATGTATGTCTCATTATTGTCCTTATCTGTAACTTCAAGGACAATGTTAAACATTGTCCTGAGCCATCTGTTTTTTACCTTGACATTCAAAAGATTTAATGCAATATGTCACTCAGGAAGTATATCGGGTTAAGATAGCCTTTATTTTGTTAAGCAAGGATCCTTCCTTTCTCTAGTTTAGTAAAAGGGACTCACTTTTTCAAACTTTTAAAAATGCTTGGCAGAGTTAACTGTTAATATAATGCCTTTTAGCATTTAAGACAATTACATAGGTTTTATTCTTTTACCAGTAAATTATATAGACGTTATTTCCCACTCTTGCATTCGAGAAATGACCTACTTGGTCACTGAGTATTTTTCTCTTAATACATTTAAAATGCTTTGCTAATATTTTATTTAGGAGGTTTTTTGTTGTTCTTTTTTTTTTGCATTTCCAGTGATACATTCCAGTGGTTGTACTACAAATTTGTTTAATTTTTTGTTAAGTTGTAATATCAAGTTGTTTTTGCATTTCTTTACAAATTTCTTTATGTATTGATTTATCTATTTAGCCTAGAGAGTCCATCCTATCTTTATTCAAGTGCAACAATTATCCATTTGTACTTTAATATCAGGCTCTAAAAAATACATATAGATAATACATTGGTACTTTGTGTATGACTGCTTGGTGCTGTGACAGAAGAATGAGTAGTTGTGACAGAGAAAGTAAGGACACTATGGATAATATTTACCATCTGGCCCTTTAATGAAAAAGTTTGCTAGCCCTTACTTTACAGTTATCATTGGAGCAGGAATCCCGTGGCAACCCCAGTGATCTTTTCTGATGTTTCCTGTTAAATTAATTAAACAAGAAGGCCATGAGACTGAGATTGTTCTAATGCCCTGGTGGTATACTAAGCAAATCAAACCCTGAGCCTGTGAATGTCTCAAGGTTAGGAAATCTAAATTCTAAGGACGACCAATCATAAGCTAGGCTTTAAGCTACAGCTAATACAATAATTTCCTTTCTTGGTTTCTGCACCTTCTCTATGTCTTTCCCCGACTTTTCTGCAGAAGGTGCATAAAACCATTTCCGGTTTGTCACTGCCCTGTTTGAATAGAATATTGCTCAAATAAATTCATTTTAATATGTCTTGGGGGCGCCTGGGTGGTTCAGTCAGTTAAATGCCTGACTTTGGCTCAGGTCATATCTTGGGGTGCTGGGATTGAGCCCCACATTAGGGTCCATGTTCAATGGGGAGTCTACTTCTCCCTCTTCTTCTACCCCTTCCCTTACTGGTGCTCTCTTTCTCTCTCAAATATATAAATAAATAAAAATCTTAAAAAAAAAGAATTTTAACATCCCTTGTGTTATCTTTTAACATCATTCATCTCCTAACCCAACTCCATCAATGCAGTCATATCAAAATTGATGACTTTATCTTTGGTTGGCTGATTTTGTATTAAGTTATAATCAGGGAAGTGAGGGGCTGATAATTGTTATCTCAACTACTGTGTAACTCCAGAAGATAGGATTTAGCATATTCCAGAGAAGTAGAACATTGGAATACTAACTTTTTCTATAAATGTCACTTTTTCTTCTTTAATATTGTCACAGTTGGTACCACAATATTTAACCTTCCAAATTTTCATTATGTTTGTTATTATAATAATTATTTTGGTGGAGTCTTTTTTTTTTAATTGATTGACATGTTTTTGTATAGCATTGCATATACACCCCTTTTCAGGTTCTCCTTCCCTCTTATTGACAGTAAACTTTTCAGCAGCAGCGTGAATACCAAAACACACTGTCAAAGGGGGGCAAATACTGTCAATCTAGAATCCTACATTATTAATAGTTTCCTTGTATTCCTTTTGTTTCATTTCCTTTCTACTTATGTGATAGTTTGGTAGAGTGTGGGGTAGTCAGAACAATGGCTTCCCAAGGATGTCTATATCCCAATCCCTGAAATTTGTGAATATATTACCTTACATGGAAAAAGAGGCTTTGCAGGTGTGATTTAGGCTAAGATCCTGAGATGGGAAAATTATCCTGGATTATTCAGATGGGCTCAATCTAATCAAATGAGTCCTTAAAAGTGGAGAACCTTTCCTGGCTGAGGTCAGAGGAAGAAGTGAATGTGAAAGAGGGACATAAGAAATGCAATATTGCTGATTTTAGAGATGGAGGAAGGGTCAAGAACTGCAAGATAATAAATTTGTATTGGTTTAAGCCACAAACATTGTGGCAACTTATTATGGCAGCAATAGGAAATTAACAGAGTATATAAAAATCTAGCTTGATTTAAAAAAAAAAGTCTCAGCAATATTTCATTATCTTTCTGCACTTATTGTTGCTCCTGAAAAGTTTACTGTCAGTCTAATTTTGTGTAGCACTTTTATGTGTTTGAAACATGATTAATTGGGGGGAGGAGCCAAAATTTCAGCTACATCTTATCAGAGTACCTCTTCAGCTATTGATCTTATCTAGAATACCTTAGTTTAAAATATATAACTTTGTTATTAACTTCTCAGTAGCAATTTTTCTTATTGCAATTAGAGAATATTGCTTGCATAAGTTCTACTTTTCAAAAATTAGAGGATTTTTTTTTTTGTTTTTAGGCCTAAAGTATGATGGCATACTTCTGCAAATAATTTGTGGAACATGATATATAAATAACATATTCTCTATAACTTATGACATTTTGTATAACTCAGTTAAATCTTATCAATCATATTATTTAAATTATCTTTATTGGTTTCCTGGTTCACTTGATTCTTAAATCTGATACATGTTCATTTCTTTCACTAGAAGTGTGTGTGTGTGTGTGTGTATATATATATAGCTTCTTGGTGTATGTATAATAGCTTTTGCTTTATGTATTTTGATACTGTTCTTCACTGAATAAGGGTTGACTATTGTTATATCTTCAATGTAGATTGCTATTCATGATTTTCTGCCTTTGTTAACTCTTTTGCCTAATTTTCAATTCATTTTGCTGTTTAATTTTTGGTGTCATAGGTAGTTGATTCCTTAAAAAAAAATTCAGTGTTTCTTATTTAATGATAAGAATATACAGCTATGAATTTTCTCAAATATGCCTCTGTCTTTAACCCACAGAATTTGATATGACATGCTCAAATTCCCATTGAGTTGTAAAGAGCTTATATTTTTAACTGATTTTTTAGAAGAAATTCTTTTCTATTTCCAAGAGATTAGATTTATATTTTAAATTTAATTTCTTGTCTTGAAATATAATAAGAAAATATGTTCCATCCACTTTCTTTAGTTTAATGGTATTTTGCTATAGGTCTTAGCATATAGGCAATTTGTAAAACATATCCCATGGACATTTGAAATGCATGTATATTCTATGTTCATTGGTTATAGAATTATTATATATTAATAAATTAAGACAGACATTTATGATTAATTATATTTTGTATATCTACTTAATCTGATAATATCTGAGAGAAAGATATAAAATATTTCTTTATGATTGAAGCTCTGTTAGTCCCTCCTGTTTTCTTTACAGCAGAAAGAATAGTTTTAAATAACGATAAAATCCTTATATGGGTTTTTTTTGGTCATACTTAGAATAAAGTATAAACTTTTGCTGTTACCTTATCAAGTATTCTTTTAGTCTATAGGCTACACTTAGTTCATTCCTCAGAGACTTTGCACATGATACTGTAATTTTCTGGAATACTTCCACCTCCTCACCTCCCACTCGTTTACCTTGTTCTTGGCATCTTTGCTTGTCTGCCTACTTCTCATCATACATTTTCAGGTACTTAAATGTTCCTTCCTCCTATAAACCCTCTCAGAACTAAAATGGGTTCTTCTTTGAGGAAGAATAGTTTCTATAGTGAAATTCTTTTTTTTTTTTTTCCTGCTAGCTATTGGCCTCAGCTTCTCTGAGCATAAAGATTGCTCTGTGACTTTTGGGGATATATATCTGCCAAGAAATGAGAACCTCTCAGGGAGTTATCCTTTCTTTCTTTATCTTTAAATTTCAGCACTTGGAACCAATATGCTCCTTTGCAATTTTAATCATATCTGTATCATGTCTTCCAGAAAATCCTAACATTTATTGCTTCTTTGATGGTCCAATTCATAGTTATATAGTGCTGCTAGGCCATTATTATTTTGCATTTCTTTTCCTTTTAATTTATTAAGAGGTGAGAAGGTAAAGGAGGTAAATATGTAAGCAGACTTCATCATATAGAAATTCAAATTTTAAAAGCCACAAAATCCCTCAAGGAATGGGTATTGAATGACATATGGGCAAGTGCTTTTCAGCCTATTTTGAGTAAATATATTAAATTTGATATACTTGTATTTTATATTAATTTGTTTCTTATTAATCAACACTCTAATTTATTTGGAATACATTTACTTGTTAATAGGAAATCATACTTTTTAATATATTTTGTAGTTAAATTTGCTTGGCCCTTAAAGATATGAAAAGATGCTCAAATTTATTCATAATAAGAAAAATGCCAATTAAAATTACACTGAATTATTATTTCTCCCCTATCAGGTTGGCAAAAATCCAAAACTTTGACAACTGTTGGCAAGGCTGTGAGGAAACAGGCACTCTTATATATTGCTTGTGGTAATACAAAATGGTACAACCCCAATGGAAGAAAATTTGGCAGGATCTAACAAAACTATATAAGTATTTAGCCTTTGACCCAGAAAGCTCATTTCTAGGAATCCATCCCAAAGATACTCTGGAAAGACATGAAAAGACATATGCATAAGGCTATTTACTAGATCATTATTTATAGTAGCAAAAACTGGAAAGAACCCAAATACTCATCAATTGGTGTCTGATTGAATATGAACTATTGTACATTCATACAATGGAAATATGTAGCTACAAAAACAAATGAGGAATATTTTTATATACACATATGGAATAATTCCCAGTATGTATTTTTAAATGAAAAATAAAAATAAGTTGGAGAAAACTGTATGATTATCTATAGGTCAGAAAAAGAACATAGATATTGAAGATAAAAAATTTGTATACCCTGTTTTATAGATTTCACTTTGTTCTCATGGATGTATTTTACTTAAAATTGAAAAAAATCAAATCAAAATAAAAAATATAAAGTTAAAAATAAAATTAAAATGAAACAAATCTAACTGTATTGAATTGGTGGCATAACAACCCAGAAAATAATTAATGCAAGAGACTTTAAAATATAGTAAACTGATTGAACTATCTTAGTGGTTTATTCCCTGAAGACCGTAATAACAGAAAAAAAATTAAACTGTTTTCCATAATCTACTCTTACTTTGTTGTTCTGTAATTCTCATGTGTATGGATAGTAGGATAATGCAAGTACTTCAATGTCATTAGGAACTAGAAGTTTTGGTGTGGGAGACAAGAGATGTGGATATAAGATTAAGGAAGATAAAAATTCTGAAAGTCTACATTTGAATATGGGGATCCCTGGGTGGCTCAGTGGTTTAGTGCCTTTCAGCTCAGGGCATGATCCTGGAGTCCTGGAATCGAGTCCCACATCAGCCTCCCTATAGGGAACCTGCTTCTCCCTCTGCCTGTGTCTCTGCCTCTCTTTCTCTCTGTGTTTCTCATGAATAAATAAAATAAAATCTTAAAAAAAAAGAAATATCAGTATGATGTCATATGTATTGTATCTTAAACCAAACCAAAAGCAAACATATTTTCTAGGTTTGTTTACTGAAGAGTCTGGGAAATAAGTAACCCAAGGGTAATAAGCACCCACCATGTCCAAAGTGTGGTCCCTAAGTACCAATTCCCAATAAACAAACCAAGGCTCCTTTAAGAAATGGCTGAATCCACATCTAAAGCAGGAAAAAATCCAAGATAACCAGGGAACAGATACCTCCATGACCAGCTTTCAATAAAAACCTTGAATACTGAGTTTCTAGTGAGCTTCCCCAGTACATGATATTTTATGTGTGCTGTCACTTGTTACTAAGTGATTAATGTGTCAATCATTCAGAGAGGGCTCTTTCACTCTTGTGTTTGGTTTCCTCTAGACTTTACCCCATATGCTTTCTCCCTTGACTGACTTTTCTTTGTATTTTCTTGTTGTAATAAATCATAGCTTTAAGTATGACTAAATGCTGAGTCCTATAAGTTTATCTAGTAAATCACTGAATCTGAGGGTGGTCTTGGAGACCCAAACACAAAGATTCTAAATCTTCCCACCAGTCTATGGGAAATATGTGGAATAAAGGAACATGTAAATGATACCACAGGGATGCAATTAGCAGAGGACAGAATGTGGAAAGCTTTATAGTTTCTTTAAAAATAAATTGCTAGAAAAGCAAAAAAAAAAAAAGAAAAAAAAAGGAAGAATAATTCTATTAATTAAAAGAGATTTTTGAAACATTAAGAGAGGAAATGAATCAATGTTTGGGACTGGTTTTAAAGTAATTCAATGAGGGGCTGTGGAAGAGAGATCACAGTGGGATTATAGAGGAAACCAGATTTCTTATAAATTGATATTTGTTAAAATTTAGTAAAGAGTTTAAATAAAGTTGCTATATTTTATTTTATTTTTTAAAGATTTTATTTATTTATTCATGAGAGACACACAGAGAGAGAGAGAGAGACAGAGACAGAGAGACAGAGAGGCAGAGACACAGGCAGAGGGAGAAGCAGGCTCCATGCAGGAAGCCCGATGTGGGACTTGATCCCCGGTCTCCAGGATCACACCCTGGGCTGAAGGTGGCGATAAACCACTGAACCACCTGGGCTGCCCAAGTTGCTATTTTTTAAATAAAATTTATATGACAGTTGTTATTTAATAAAATCTTAATTAAATTTAAATTTAATAATAATTTGAAAACTAAAGATTTGAAATGGTATGTGCTAATATTTTAAGTATTTTTGCACATATAAGTTTATATGTGAGGTTCTCTCCAATTTTCCTTTTTTATAATTTTAACTGCTTTTAATATTAAATTTATACCTGCTTCATGTTTTTCTCTATACTGTAAGAAAAATATATATTAAAAGAAGAATCTATTCCTTGGAGATCAATTTGTTTTTTTTTTTTAAATTTATTTATTTATGATAGTCACACAGAGAGGGGTGGGGGTGCAGAGACATAGGCAGAGGGAGAAGCAGGCTCCATGCACTGGGAGCCCGACGTGGGATTCGATCCCGAGTATCCAGGATCGCGCCCTGGGCCAAAGGCAGGTGCCAAACCGCTGCGCCACCCAGGGATCCCCTGGAGATCAATTTGAACCAGAGTTCTTTTCATCAGAAATTCTTTAATATGTGTATATAGTTTTCATTGCTTATTTTTGTTTTACATTGATACTTCCATCGCAACTATGCGATATTTTATATTTTAACAGAAAATTCCTTAAAAAATTCTGATTTTAAAGAAATACCCACATTTTCCAAAAGAATATGATGTGAAAATATTTACATATACAAGTATGTATCACATATACATACACATTTTCTATGTGTGTATATAAATGTATGTATACATTTTATATATTTTAAATTTATATGTATATTTTATCATTTTCCTTTTTCATGTGTAATTGTTCCATCTTCCATCCCCCACTCAAATAAACCTGAGATTCTGGACCTTGGCTACAGAGGGTAGACTATAGGATTATGTGAAAATGAATATAGGTAAGGGAAAAACTGAAATTGGAACATGTTCATACCCAGGGGTCAATGAGATTCTTTTAAAGTGAACCAGAAAGACCCCATAATATAGACAGAAAACATGACAAAGCCCCAGCTGACCCATGGAAGAAATCAGCACAAGGCTTTTGTTTTTAGAACTTCCTCAGTTTTCTTGTTTCACATTTTATTTATCAGTTATTTAATATTCATTATTTCCTTTCTCTTGATTTCCTTAGGACTTCTAGAAGTGCTGTCTCTAAATTCTTGAAATATAACTTTAGTTAATTTAATTTTTGCTTTTTTTACTAAAGGTTGTATATGAGATGCGAATTTACTTTTGCTGTAGTCCTAGCTCCATCCCAGGAGTTTGAATATATAAATAACATTCAGTATCATGATTCCCTAACTTGTTCTTAGTTTTTTTGTTCTTTTTTTGTTCTTATTTTTTTTCAATAAGGTGAATGAAATAACTCACAACTTATTTCCTACTTGATCTGTAAGTAGGTAAATGCACTTAAATTTTCAA
This sequence comes from Canis aureus, assembly GCF_053574225.1. NCBI lineage: Eukaryota > Metazoa > Chordata > Mammalia > Carnivora > Canidae > Canis > Canis aureus. The sequence continues at coordinate 61,279,005 of NC_135621.1, read as the reverse complement.
GTGTTTGACTTTCAAATCCATTATTAAACATATTTATTTATGTGTAAATAAAAAACAACGTTGACTTCATCAATTAAAAGATGAAGATATGTGTGTCTCTACTTTGTCAGCTTCATCATCTTGATTTTTGTCATCTTGATCCCTTTTTCCTGTCCTTTATGTTCTATTTTTAGTTACACTTATCGCAATTATTAAGGCTAGTATTTTCCAATTTGTAATCTTCAAAACACTTTGTTCTATAACATGTTAACAAGTGTCCCCCCAAAAAGACTCTTTCAGCCAGGTTAGCTTAGCAATTCAGAGGTAAATCCAATTACACTGATGTCCTAATTTAAAGACATCTAAAGAAGACTAATACAAGTACTGTGAATTATCTATGGGAAGTTGCATTATGCAGAACTTTCCCAAATTCTGCAACTATGGACCCATTCTAAAGCCTGAAACATTTTTAACCCTCCCTAACATCAATGTTTTTCCGAGAGGACAATACTGTCTTGGGCTATGTCTAGATTTTTAACTAATATCAATGCTCACTCACAATCCAATCTATCATTTCTTTCTCATTACCCAGATTTTGATTTTGATTCGTCTTCTGGTAGCCTGGAGCAAATCTTCAGTTTGTGTGTGTGTGTGTGTGTGTGTGTGTGTTTGTGTGAAAAGTACGAAGTGGTATATTATCTGAAACACTGCTTATCTTAAAATGGTGTTCACATAGTAACAGCAGCTTGATTTGGTATAAAATTCTTGAATCATAAGTGTTTCCTCTCAAAGCACCACATATTTTATTTTCTTTGCAGACCTAAAATTTAGCTGTCTTCCTCTTCAATGAGTCTAGCTTTATACTTAAGAAGCGAATCTTTTGGGGCATTTGGGGCATCTGAGCGTCTCAGTGGGTTAAACATCTCAGGTTATGCTCCCAGGATCCTGAGATGGAGCCCTGCACTGGGCTCCCTGCTCAGCCAAAATCTTGAGATTCTCTCCTCTTCTTCTCCCTCTCTTCTGCCCCTCCCTCTCACTCGTATACAGTCTCTCTCTCTCTCTTTCTCTCTCTCAGATAAATAAATAAAATCTTTAGAACAAAAAGAAGCAAACATTTTGCCACAATATGTCTAGGTAAGTATCTTTTTATTTTTCTTGAATCATGGTAAGCACCCTCAGTTTCTAAATTTAAAACTTTTTAGATGAGAATACTTTTTTTCCCTGCACTTCAATTACTTAACTCAGTTTGAATTTCTTCTTATTCCTATTATTTATAGTTCATATATTTGTTCTTTGCCTTAATCATTTTTTTTTTCTCACATTATTCACATTGGTTTATCCTATCCTTCCACATACTAGGAGTACTATTGTTCATGTCTGTACATTGAAGATTCAAATTTTCTACAGCTCTAAGTAGGCTCTTTTGGTGTCTCTGAGATTTGGCTACTGCAGTTTTGTTTGGGGGGAATTTCTTCCTGTAATTTTTCTCTTCTCATCTCAATATTCATTTATTATTTAATCTCTTCTTATCTATAATTTATCCTATGTATGTGTATTCGTGAAGAGATAATGTTCTTTTACATACCAGGACGTTCCTTCTCTTCTTTTGTGTTACATTTTAAGCTCTGTATTTGTTGTTTTGGGACTCACTCTTGAAGAAGGAATGTCTTCCTAGGGAATGTTCAGAATGAGGGAATTTTTCCTAATTCCCTCTTAATCCATTACTGGTCAAATCCTTAGTTTCCTCTTTCTTTTCAACATGTTTATTGAAGGCTGATTGCTAAAGAAATTCTAAGAGGCCCTCTCAGGTAGTAGCTGGGGAAAACAAAACAAAACAAAACAAAACTAACTTGAAGTTGTGAAGCCATCAAGACAAAGTGCTATTGTGGAGAGACTAGATTTATATTCAGTCAGCTTTTATTTTTGGAGAGGAGAGGGAGATAAGGTTGCTGGGCATCTCATTCCTTATCTTAGTTTTGCCCTCAACTTTCTATTTTGACTTTCAGTTTTCCTAAAGTGAAATAAGATTTCTTTACTCTCCTCATAGCTCAATTTACTATTTTTGAAGAGGAAGCAATTTCTTGGGAAAATGAGGTAATCCATTGTCTTTTATGATAAATAAAAGACCACACCACTGAGCATGCTCCATTCTTTTTTTTTTTTTTTTTTTTTTTTGCATGCTCCATTCTTAAGGCCTTTCCAGTCACTGGGGATATCTTCTCTGAGAGAAATGGAAACCTCTTTCGGAACCGATGTTCACTTACCTGCAACTTCTAAGAGCACTTCCTTCCAGGGAATGAATGCCTAGCAGTTATATTGATCCATTTGCTGCTTGGAAGAGGGATTCTCCCTACATTTTTACTCTGTGTAAAAATGGTAGTTGGGCACCATGGGGGCTGTGGAAGGGTTGCTTAAATTAGGTAACCCTTCAGATTCTTTTTTTTTTTTTTAATTTTTATTTATTTATGATAGTCACCCACAGAGAGAGAGAGAGAGAGGCAGAGACACAGGCAGAGGGAGGAGCAGGCTCCATGCACCGGGAGCCGACGCGGGACCCGATCCCGGGTCTCCAGGATCGCGCCCTGGGCCAAAGGCAGGCGCCAAACCGCTGCGCCACCCAGGGATCCCCCCCCCCCCCTTTTTTTAAGTAAACTACGTCCAAGGTGGGGCTTGAACTCAGGATCCCAAGATCAAGAGTTCCATGCTTTACCGAGTCAGCAAGGCAAATGTTGACATTTTAAAGTAAATTCAGGGGGTGCCTGGGTGGCTCTGTTGGTTAAGCATCTGTCTTCAGCTCAGGTCATGATCCCAGGGTCCTGAGATGGAGCCCTATGTTGGCTCCCTGCTCTGTGGGGAGTTTGCTTCTCCTTCTCCTTTTATCCCTCTCCCTGCTTGTGCTCTCTCTCTCTCAAATAAATAAATAAAAATATTTTAAAAATAATTTCAGAGGATAGGTTTCCTACTCTTTTCCTAGTACTTTCATTTTCCTGAATTTAAAATTAATAGTTTTCTTTTGATTAGGTGAGTATGTATATGATACCCAAATATATGCACTTTTGATTGGTAAATATCTGAGATTGGTTTACATCTTTTATATATTAATAAATAAAAAAAACTAAAGACTGTTTTTCTAAGTTGGAATGTGTTCTATTTTTCACATTTACTATTCTGGTATTCCTCAGTTATATTCTGCAACTTTCAAATGTTTAACTATGACCCAGCTGAGTTTTCCATTTCATATATATTATACATAATGAGTTAGTGAACACTTATTCTGAGTATCCTAAACCCTAATCTTTCAATCCTATTACTAAGTAGAAATGTATTTCTATTTGTTTTCTATAAAGTTTATAATAGAAAGTCCCCATAAACTAGTGATTTTGCCTTAAAATAATTAAAAATAATTCCATAAGTTGTATGTGACAGATGGCAGCTACACATGGCAAGCACAGCATAATGTACAGACTTGTTGAATCACTGTATTGTACACCTGAAACTAATGAAACACTCTGTGTCAACTAGACTTCAATAAAAAGAAAAGTCCCACAGAGTTGATGACGATTGTTCTTGTGTTATTATTTTATTTGTCTCAAGAATTCTTCAACGTTGGGGCCGCTGGAGGGCTCAGTCAGTTAAACGTCTGACTCCTGATTTGGGCTTAGGTCATGATCTCAGGGTCCTGAAGTTGAGCCCCACTTTGGGCTCAAAGCCTAGCAGGGAGTTGGCTCAAGATTCTTTCTTCCTCTCCCTCTTTCCCCGCCCCCCCAAAATAACTAAATATATTTTTAAAAAGAACCATTTAACCTTGACGGCTTTGCTTGATTTTCTCTGAAAATATTTTGTACATGTGCTTTTTACAGCTAATTGATTAGAAAATGGAGAAAACATCTAGAATTCAATGGTGTTTGTCACCACAAAAAATCATAGACAATAATATTGTTTAGATTTTAGAACTGGACTTATGCCAAGTGAACCAAACCTGAAAGCAGCCATTAGAGATCACAACCCCTTCCAATACAATTTATTACCTATATATTTTCTTCCCCCTTATCTCTGTCTCATGATACTGAATAAATCAGTTAGATGGTTATGTAGGGAAATTTAGATGATTATATAGGAAAAAGTTGGTCAAGGTGACCACTGTATTGCTACTAGCTTGTTTGTTCCTTGCTGCAAAATGTGCTGAGCCCTTGGCCTTATTGTCCTCAGCTGCAACCCAACCCAATATGTCAGAGCATTCATCATGATGCCCATGGCACTTGAACAAGAGGAATCCTGCTACCACAATGACACACCTTTTGTTTGCTGAGTAATAAACCATCTTATTGTGGTGCTATAAGTGTTGTTGTGTATTTTTGGCAACTATGGAGTGGTAACAGGTTTACTCCTAGTTATCCTCTGTGAGACTGGGGTTGCTTCTGATGGAGTTTTTAAAGCTTCTGAATGTGTATCTGTTGTCTTAACTCAAAATAAGTTGGAAGTTAGTAAAAAGGAGTGCAAAATCAAAGGATGGTAGGGATACAAAATATTGCGTAACTACAGTGCATATATTGAAATGTACTTTCCATTAATGAAATTAATGAATCTTTTGTAATTGCTAATGGGGGTGTGGTCAGATGAAGTCCAGCTGGTCACCGTTTTGACAGGGCCTCCATGTTGGATCACCTTAATCCAGAGTCTGGATCTCAGCCTTAGAATCTCATGAAATGGATGTTGTCATATACTGAGAGTGGGGGAGGCTTTCATGGATAAACTTACACTATTAAAAGTCCTGTCTAAACCAGAGACATGGTTCATTAATTTATTATCAGAGATACCCTTTCTGGAGAGGATAACACTAGTATTTGCCAAGTGGGAAAGGTCCCTGCCCCTTCATCAAGAAGCCAATTCTAAATTAAAAGGCTGCTCTGTAAGGTTAGGAGCAGAGCAAAGGAGGATGGTAGTGAGTGAGGCTTGAAGAAACACCTCATCTGACTTCCTAGTGACCCAGATGCTCTGGTTACTATGTACTGCTGAATGACACATTGCCACTTTTGAAATTTCTTGTTCCTATTTTTCTATACTTCTACTGCCTTCTATCCCTGTGCTCTACCATTTTTTTTTTTTTTGGTTGTGTTATTATAAAAGATTTAGCTAATTCCTCATTAAAATATTTTTGGAATGAGGCTGGGAAAATGAATATCTTCAGGTCTCATTCTTAGCTATGGAGCCTCCAATCCCTTTCAGATGACTTCACAAATATCTGATCTCATCTTTGTGTGTTTATTGTATTAGTATAATTATCAGCTTTGGAGATATTTTAATGTTAAAAATATATTATATACCAATAATTGGGTGTAGGCATTATGTATCCCTTTAGTATTTAGTTTGTGTATTTACAAACATACATAAATGGTCCCAAGTTCATTTATTTATTGAATGTATTTTGCACCTACTATGTGCTTAACACTTCTGTAGGTGCTGGAGATACAGTGAATAGACAGTCAGGCTTTCCACATTCATGGAAACCCCACTCTAGTGATAGTCAACAAGTACGGATATATATAATAGGTTAATTTCAGATAGCAATAGGCTTATGAAGAAAAATGAAATCAGGTAAAAACTGAAGAAAGACATGGGTGGCTATTTTAGATGGTATCATGTTAGTCTAAATAGTTCGCCGAGCACAAAAGCTATGTGGGGAATGTCATTAAACAAACAGATGTATTTGCTAATTCTGTTATTTCCAGTTTGATCATAAAAACATTGCAATAACTGTAATGTGAATATGCAACATCTGTCAATAAATCTGACATTCTCTCATCTTTGTGATTCAGACATATTAGCATTGATTGGTTGTAAAATGAAAATATAAAAAATCTTGTTCAAATGCAGTCAACATATAAATACTTTGAGGACGCTGTTAACAGGACTGACATTTGAATGTGTGATGAAACGGAATAGATACCATAGAAATTCAGATAATGTTGAGAAATTCTCAAACTTCAGTTAGTATATTAGTCTTCTGTTCTTTCATAGTCCATAAAAAGCATGCAGCATACGGTAATGTGTCAAGAATTTTTTAAAATCCTATTTATGTGTGTAAGTTCAAATAAGATGCATCTTCTTTGCTGTATTATATAATGATGCTAAAATGTGAGGTCATTTAAGGATTTGCCAAACATGGAAAAAGAAATATATTTGCAGTTTTTACATTAGGATACAATTATGCTTTGAGAAAGCACTATTGCCTAAATACATCTTGAAAATACGCTTTTGAGAGGGAATGAATAGCACACAAATTCTGATTTCTTTTAAGTCATCTTGAAAAATGGACTACAGACACATGAGCTGAGCTTTAATAAAGTGCTAATTAGGAGTGCATGCCACAATTTGAATGGTGGCTGTATGAAATGTACAGAAATCTCGGCAGTAGAGGAATGGTACGTGGCTTTTGGGGACAAGTTGTGACAGCTAGGTGCTGGTCCTTTGATGACAAGAATCTAAAACCTCTAATGCTGACAGAGACTTTGAAATTATCTATTCAAACTCTCAATTTGCACATGAGGAATCTAGGGCTTAGCATGGGTAAGTGACTGTCTCAAAATCATTTGGCAAACAGGTCCCCTGATTAGTGAGTCTGCTCAGTGCCTCCAGCCCCGCACCGCTTCACCTTCTCTCCCATTTGCTTTTCAGCCATTTTGTCAAATTCACATGTGTAAATTATCCTTTTGTTTGCTACCTGCTCCAAGACATAGTTGCAGAGGACAAGAATGACAGTCAATGCAAATGAGGTAGAGGGGTTTCATTGCTCCCTTTTCTTATATCCAGTCATAAGAAATTATAAAAACTCACAATGTCAATGGAAGTTGGAGGAGAGGATTGGAGCAGAGCTGGTCGGCAAGAGAAGAGAAAGTGAAAAGGGGGCCATGCTGGACACAGAGGTAGAAGCTGTAGCTACTCCATCAGCAACCATCTCCCTGGTAGTTGACTTCTCTGATTTTGAACAGGAAACTGATAACAATTCCTGACCTTTCTTTTTTTTTTTTTTTTTTTTGGTCTACAGAATGAAGAGTGATGACTAGTTAATCTCTGAGGTCCTTTAGTGTGTCAGTAGTCAAAGACTGGCTATATATTCAGCCTTTTGGAAGACTTATGGGGGACATATGTGCAATTTGTGTAAAGCCTCTGTCACCCCTGTCTACATGCAGCTAGAAAGCACTGATGTTTATTTTCAGGTAGAGATAAGGCTATCCTTGCTGACCAGTTAATAAGTCTGGTAATTTGGAATTACAGTCAATTCTTGATTAATCAGAGTAAGCAAGGGCAGAGGGTGATGCAGAAGGGAGAGAACACAGATGACCATAAATCATGTGTGAAACAAACCTCGAGTACAGTATGGTGGTCAGAAACAAGCAGTTATTCTTGTGTTCAAATGTTCACTCTATACTTACTAGCTATGTGACCTTTGGAGAAAGCTGGAAGGCGTTACATGGTCTGGCCCCTGTCTACATCTATGACTGCCTTCTTCCACCTCACATGATTTACTTCAACTACAAAGCCCTCCTGTCTTCTGTTTTGGGGACAAGCATGCTCCAACCTCAGGGCCTTTGCACATGCTGCCCTTGCTCTTCATCCAATTATCTACATGGAACACTACTCTTTTCTTTCCAATTTCCCTCGGATGTCATCTTTTTAGAGAAATTTTCCCTGGCTATGCTAGGAGGAATAATGATAGAAACTCAACTCTATATTCTTACCCTTCTCAATGTTTCTTTATAGTCACTTCCCAAGAAACTATATATGTGTTTTTGTTTGGTTGCCTTTTGTCTACTTAGATTAGCAAGTACATTCTTTTATATAGCCCTTGTTTTTTGTTTTGTTTTATTTGGCTTTTTTATCTAAAAAGGTACCTGGCACATAGTAACTTCTCAGTACACATTTATTGAATAAATACATGCCAATACCCAAAAGTGGAGCCAGTAATAGAAATGGCTACATGTTGCACCTCTCCACAGAAAGACTGGTAATGAGTGAGGAGAACAGGACCTTCACTTCTCATCTGATATGATTATTTTTATTCTGTGTGTATGACATTTATTATAAATTATTTTAAAGAGATTGTGGCCTGGTCTAAGATATACCATTATCTTATGCACATTTAATCTGTATTTAATTTTATTTCTTCCACTTCAATCTACATTGCTTCTGATCATAAATGGAAATGAGCCAGCAGAAAGGAGATAGTATCTATCCACTTGGCATCCGTGTGAGAGTTCACTGTTCTGGAACCTGAATGCCATGAACTCTCACTAATGACCATAGATATGAACCTAGGAAAATACTTTTATATGAATTAACTGAAATGATACAAATTAAAAATGTGGGGAATGTGAATGTGAATGCAAATACAAGTAGATACAATCAATTTGAGTGAATGCACCAGACCATTCATGTGGCCACAATTCCTCAAGCCCCACTAACTTTAAATATTTTCTGTATCTGGCTAGCTTCATTTATGTCTCTTCTGCAGCTTGCCTTAGCATGGAAGAACTGCAGTAGGAGAAAAGACCCATAGCATGATGGGCAACACTAGAGACGGAGGTTTGGGAATAATATTTGACAAATTAACTTCTTACTGATTGCTTCCCCCAGCAGGCGTTTTGTCTTCCCAAATGAAGGACTTGGGGGATGTAAAAAATTTCAAATCTGGGCTTTTCTTGCTTGTATGATATTATAGACATGAAAAATAGACAACTAACAAGGGGATGGATATTTTTAAATGAGGATAGGAAGTATTTACATCCGTGAAAAAGTGAAAAATGCCTTTGCTTTTTCTTCCTCCTCCCCACACTACACACACACACACACACACACACACACACACAGTCCTAACTCACATACACACACGTATCCAGTTCACACACACATGTACACACACCCATGCACACACACACACACACACACCCCAATGCCTCACCCCAGGACTCGGATGATCAATGCCGAGGCTCGGCCTTGCTCCTGCTGAAGTCACACGTGAGTTCTAACCAACCCCCCTCTAAAGCTGCCTCCTATCACATGCTCTTCAGGACAGGATGAACACATCCACCAAAAACCATGTTTTCTTTGCATCCTAACTGAAACAGCATTAAAGGGGGAAATGGGAATTCAGCGCTGCCAGCTACAGTATCTCTCCTATCAGTTCACCAATAAGGCCTGGTAGGGACCTGCCGAGCCTCTGGATAAATTGTATTTTCCAAGGGTTAATTAAGCTGTCTTGAGCTTCTGCATGAAGAGGAACAAACTGGCACTTGCAGCGCTTTCTGAAACCTGCTGTCGACATTACAGTCCCTGCTGCTTTTAGCTGTATCGATCCGATGCCTGACCTGTGAAATCCTTGATGGCTGCTAACACTAGAAGCTTACTGGAGCTTTCCAAGGGAGCTTCGGGACAGCTTGTGTAGTCAGGTACAATTACCTATCCCTCCAGGAGAGCCAATTAGTTCACAAAGAGCTGGAGCAGAACAAATGTTTTGTATGTGATTTAGAATCCTAAAAAAGAAAGGAGAAAAGAGGAGAAAAAAGGCTTTGTTCTGTCTGATTCTTTTGTTCCTAATTTTATGATTATTGTTCGATTCACAGTGGTCCTCACATTTCCTCACATGTTTCTGAACGAATTATAAGAACACGATAAACCGTATTTACAGTCTTCTCTCTTTAAAACTATGAAAATTGTCTTCTGCCATTTAAGATCCAGTTTCTGGATTAATTGCATGAACTCAAAGGTAGGAAACCCAAGTTTGTTCTACTTTTTGCATTTCAGAAACTTTTCCTCCAAATGGTACAATAAATTTTATCATAATGAATTGCTCCTTTAAAAAAGGAGTGGATGGCAACTAAATCTGAAACTTGGCTTTGCAGATAGAGTGAAACAATCAGAGATTCCTAGGCAGAAATTTGCTCTAGATATCCAGTAATATACCAACATTATTAGCATGATTGACTCTGAAACTAAGCTAACATTATAGATTGTCAACTAATGAAATGTGGTGTACTCTGAATACAAAGGTGGCATAACCGATCTATCATCTGTATGCCCTGAGCCTGAGACTGCCTTCCCAGTCATTGGTATTAGTATTACTGAGATATTTATGCTCCCTTGCCCATTTTCTGTCATGACCAGTGATACTCATTTATGAGCTCACAGCAGTATGTGGTCTGTCCATCATTAAATACATTCATTTCTTCTTTATTTTTGTCTTTGAATATTATCTTAATCACGCAGGGATTGATAATTAGCCTTCATAGCATAATATATCAATAGAATTAACTGCAAATAGAATTTACTGCACTCTAGTCCATCAAAATAAGGAGCATCAAAAAAAAAAAAAAAAGGAGAAATGGCTATCAGTTCTGATTTTCAATAATGGAGAGGAAATTTAAAAATCTGGTTTCAAATCTTCTTTCAATCAAATCAAATCAAACCATATATGTACCTATGACTGTTTGGTAGCTATAAAATGAACTTGGACCAGGAGTTTCCTTACATTAGGAAAAGTTATCAGGTCTCCATCACAGAAGCCAGTTGAGAAGAAAATAATATGGGCATTGATTCCTATTTTGGAAATGTAGTAAACTAAACTTGACAAAAATATTTGATCATATTTTAGAAATAAGTAGTCTAAAGTAAAGTTAGTCTCTGGACATAAACTAGAGTCCAAAGGGCAAAGACAGTAAAATCAAAATTAAAAAAAAAATCAGTCAGTTGGGTTTTACCTTAGCTCCTCTTAGTAGGATCTGGTATTAGTAATTTGTAGTAAAGTCATAGTTGCACAAAGAGATAAGGGCCTAACACGGATCTGAGGTACATGGACCTGGAAGCTGGCTTATGTGGAGTCATAAGGCAGAAACTTGGGTGCACATCAGTGTCTCTGTGCCTGAGAACTTCCCGATACGATGTTTGTCCCACCAATGCAGCAATGTCAATGAATGTAGATTCATGCTGCCTCAACTTCTCCATCTGTAGGCGTAATTGCATGGAGCGGGAGATAAAAGAGCTCAATCCTTTGTTGGTCTGTTTGTAAAATGCACTGAAAATTTGGCATTGATGGCATTCTGCTGCTTCAAATGCTTTCCTCTCTCCCTTATTAATGTCAAGTGGTGTTGAGACCACTCCATTTGGGTGTTGGAAAGGAGCTGATAACAGTTTTCAGTACTGGAGAGCCTTAGCGTACATAATTTGGTAACTGGAAAAAAAAAAAAAAACCCTGCATGATTCAGGGCTAAATTCACTATTTCAATTGCTTAAGAGGCAAGCAGATGGTCCATTCCATTGGTGGTCAACTTTTGGTTTGAGAATACATGTTGTGAAAATGAGATCAACACCATGAGTTTAATTACTCTAGAGTCCTCTATTTTGTTGCATGATCCCTAATCATAGCCTCATGTTTTTCAGATGACGTTCACATGTTACACCTTGTGCCCTGAGAAAGCAATGGTCATGCAAATCCTTCACTTTACCTGGAAAAGCAATCTAAAGTTGGTGTCAGTAGTGTAATCCTGGAATATGACAGTTACTTATATGTTAATATGTAGAATCTACACATTATTTATTTATTCTTCAAAATATCTTTTTCAAGAGAAAGTGAATTTTCAAAGTACCAGTGAAAATTCTAAAGACAATTTTTCTTTGCATTCTTCAAAAGGGTTAGTATGAGTTTAGTAAACTCTTTCTCAATGTATACATAGACCTTCTGAACAGAATATGACTTTAGTTTTACCCCAGTTCTAAGGGGCTGTCATCAAAAGTTAACCTGGAACCTACAGGTATGAATTAAAGACCATCAATAGAGCTGATAGTTTTCTGGTCCTTGTCTCACCTCCTTCTATTAAGTCTCCTATTAGGAAGGATAATAACTTCCTAAGGTTTCAACTTGAAAGTTGTCAATCTATTTAACAGAATAAAGTACACAATGATCCAATTTTTCTAAATCATAAGAGGCCTTAGAGCTACATGCTGAAGATACAAAGTACAAACAAGATCGCAAGCGACATTTTAATGTTTGAAATATCCGTGTTCATAATACATAACACAATAGCAAAGATTTTAAAACTCTGTTTTTATAAAGGAGTTGCAAGTTGGTGAAACCTAGAGAATCGGCTTCTGAAAGCTTCATTTCTAAAGCATCAAGAATATTATTCTCATTGGAAAATTGCTGCTGATACCCATCAAGTGCCTGCTTTCTTCTCCAACCAGAGCATAAAGAGTCCATGTTTTTACCCTCTGAGCGTGCCTGTAAGTAGAACTAAATGTGATTCTTCATATAAAGTCCTCAAGAAAGAGGAAGAATGGGTTCCCCAAACTTGATGGATGTAGGTGTTCAAATGAGAAAGTGAATAAAGTGTCAAACTCAAGCACAGAAAAGGATAAAGGAATTAAAGAGTCAGATAGAGGGGAGAGTGCTTATTCAAGTCTAAATGTTTACTGCTTCATGGTCCATTAGGGCATCCTGGAAGGAGGCTTAGTGCAAAATAAATGAATACAATTCTTAACAAATAATGCCATTAATGCTGCAGGATGTTCATTTCTTTTTAAAATCTATTGTTATGTGTTGAATGATATATTTATTATTAACTGTGAAAACATAACACTCTTCATCTTAAGTTTATTTCTACATTAATTCAACTTCATCTCTCTAGAAAAATTTCCCTTGTTTATAACATCTAATAAAATCTTCCCAAAGGTAGGAAACTCACCAAAAGGATATCTGTCCTTGTATCCAAATGACACTTTTACTTTTTCCCTTCTAAATATTCTCTTCTGTCTTTAAGTATTTCATTGCAGATACAGAGGCCAAAATCATGCTTGATCTATAAAAGCTAATAAAAACTGTAGCTTTCCCATCACAACTCAATTGCTCTTTCATTTCTTAATCATTTTGTACAAGTCCTCTATTTACTAGACACTGTGCTAGGTGCTGGGTTGATAATGGCGAACAAAACAGACACATCCCTTGTATCCCAGTGCTCACAGACTAACAGGAGAGAGTATGAAATTCAGAGTATAATAAGTGCTCAGGAAGGAAAAAATACAAAGTCATGTGAAAGCAAATAATGGGGTACCAGTATGAGAGAAACAAGGAAGAATTTTCTAAGGAATGATTTTTGAGCTATGAGCTAGAGGATAAATATTTTTTAATTGGAGGGTTTTTAGAGAGAGAGGGTGGCAATTAGAAGTTTCTGGGCATAATATTACGTAGAAAGGAGAAAATATCTGGTAAACCAGAAGCAGATATTCAACTTAAGCACACTGGGCTAAGGGAAAGAGGTCAGAGATGAGGGCAGGGCAGTAGGCAGAGTGTGGAGCCCGAAGACGATGGGTTACATTAACAGTGTAGTTGGTCTTTGCTCCTACAGGAGTAGGATGCCATTGCAAGCATACAAATAGGAGTGACCTAATGAGATTTGAGTTTTCAAAATATTATTCTGTCAGCTATGGAGAATGAAAGGGAATAAAGTAAGAGGCAGGTAGGTTAACTAGTTAAACCTTTATTGCAGTGATCCTTCTGTCCTGCATCCTCTGTACTAATTATCAACTCATGCCAGTGATTGCCTGGAGATAAACTTTTCTATCTATATACCCAGAACTTCCAGGTTTCAAATTGGCAGCCTGTAGGTTCAATCTAGACCCTGTACCTTTTTTTCTCTGTGTAGCATTAAAAAATTGTATTGATTTTTTTTACCACATTAATTTTACATAAAATTCTGACTTCCAGCTTCTCTTGGTATATTAGAAAATGTGGTCCCATGGGCCTGAGTTTTACATGGTGACACTTTCTACATGGTGGCAATTGGCTGGAGCTGAGAAGAGGTTGCCCTTCCCTCTAAGATGACGCATCTGCACTCAGTTTTCCAAAGTCCGTACCACTGAACTGTCTTATAGCTGACCTGCATCACTCACCTGTCTTGTCCTGTAGGCATTTATATTTTTGGCCTTGTCAGTTCATTTTTGACACAGCTTGAGCAGTGAACTTAGATTTTAAAACAAAAGTTATAGTTTAGAAAATAATGTGATGGTGATAATTATCTGGAATTCTGTGTCTTCTGAATATAGTAAAACTGATTGACTCATAAAATAATAAAAATACAACTACATGTAAAAGCTAATGGACTTGTTAACTGGTGTCCCTCAAATAAGAGTAATACATTGATAATGTTTTTAATACCCTTATATAGATTAAACTAGAATTATCCCCAAATATTCAAAAATTTAAAAATTACAATGAGAATATGCAAATACATGGAGTTGGTATGTCAATCTATGTCAATCTATTTGATTGACAGAATGGAGGTTAAGACACGTCATAAAAAGCATAGTGCCACCTTTAACATTATTCCTCGTTTCTCCTTCTTTGGACATGGGAAGTTACTGAAATTTCTCTAATATTGTGTCCTTTTTTTCTTTTTAATTGTTGTGCCCTCCCAGAAGGAAAATAGTTAATTCTATACATTTTCCTGAGTATTAACATGGTATATTACACACATCCCCTCAGAGATACACACATTGGGCATCTGATTATGTCAGCCAAATCCTCTTTATTATTACTGTTTGTGTGTCCTTGAGTTATCATCTTTGCTTGATTCTAAACATGCCAAATTCTATTTGTTTTACTTCATATGTCTTGATTATTTGCTATATGGTGTATTAAAAATAGTAGCTTCTTATAGAGTCTTTGTGGGCTTTTACCCCTAATCAGTGTGAATCCTCTCTGTTCACTTTAATTTGTTCTGCTGTACATTTCAAAGTGTCTGGTATCAAATATTACCATGCCTGCTCTCTTCCTTTAACTTCTTCTCTTTGTCTTCTTTCTGCATTAGCATACTCCCTTTATTTTTCTGATCGGTTCATTTCCAACTTTTTGGTGTCATTTTACCTGGACCCCCAAGGAAGAAAACTCTGTTGACTTTTTTAGTTATTTAGTAACCAATCTGAGTATTTTGCTCTTCTATTGGGCAAATTCACATTTGTATGATTGTTGATATCTCAGGTGCTATTTTTAACAATAGACCACATCTTTTCTTTGTTGCTGTTTTTTCTCTTTTTCTTTCCAGATTTTTACCAGATTAATGACATTTTTTCGTTTTATTGTTTTGGAGGTCCCACCTTCAATTTCTAGTCTTATCATGGTAGACATTAGTAGTGGTCGCCAATACAGGGAGGATTACACTTCCTTGCCTCTTTGAAAGCGGGCACAAGTGTGTGACTTATTTGGGAGCATTTGTGTGATTTCTCATGCTTTCCCTCCCTCTCTTTTTTTTCCTCCATGCTCTCTTTCTCTGCAGAGTGTATCCCTTATACCTCATCTTAAGGTGGTGGTTCCCAGGGGACACTTACTTTGTCAGCCTGGGTTCTTGAGTGACTATTATCATGTTAAGCCACTGAGATTGGGTCTTGTTTATTACACTTTACCTAACCTCTCCCAACTGACACAACTGATTGCAATAAAAATTTTAACATTTAAACTGAATTTTCCATAAGTTTTGAAAATAAGCAGGATTACTGGTGTTTCCTTTTAGCCATATAGGATCTTTGTTGTAATTCAATGTTTTCTTCTCATATTTTCCATCATCAAACAATTTTGTTGAAATCAGACTGAATTTTTTTCCAGAGATTTTTGTCACTATTATACCTCATCTGTTCTATGCATCCTTATCTAATATGTTTTATGCACCGCATATTATCAACAGTTAGTTTACTACAAGTTTTCAGTGTCTTTGTTCATTATATATTTGATATCTCAGATTTCTACTTTCTAGAATTTAGATTTCACTTAGCTGGAGGACATTATTGGGAATTACAGAAGGTGTCTGAGACTTATTATTCCCTAAAATGCTTTCTTTGCCCTTATATTTGAATGATAGTTTTTTTCAATAAAGAAATTTGGGTTTGACAATTTTCCCTTCAGGATCTTTGGGCAATGCTGTATTATTTTTCATATGTAAGTGAGAAGACACATAAAAGCCTTTTTTTATTCCTTGTGGAAAAGCTTCCCTTTTTTTCACTCTGAAATTTGTGATATTTTCTCTTTACCACTGGTGTTGACAGATTTTTAAGTGGGTCCATCTTTATTCTTCTAAAACATTCAAAGGTTCTTCTTTTCTAACTGACAAATTATTTTCTTAAGTTCAGGGAAATGTGGTTCTACCATTTCCTTGACTATTTTTTTTTACTTTACCTTTTCATATTTCTGATTCTGAAAATCGTTTTTGGTAAGAATTTTCTGTTACTTGTCTTTCATAAGTTTATTTTAGTCTTTTTGTCCTATATTTTGGGAATATCCAGGTTGATAGTCCAGATTGCTAACTTTTTCCTTAATATAACTAGTGAAAAAGTCAGCACCTTTATTGTTTTGTTTACAAATTATATACATTTTAAAGTCTAAGAATAATTTTGATTGCATCTTTCTCAAAGTAATCTTTTTTTTTTAATAGAGGAGATATTCTATTATGGTTTAGAATCTTGAGTCCTGTGGCAAAATTAACTTTTTATTCTGTGTTTGTCTCTGGTTCTTTAGGACTGTTCAATTTTGCTGTTAATTACATTCCATCTTCATTATAATTTCCAGAAGTTCATCAAATCTGTTGATAGCACTTTTCCAGGTTTTCTAGTATGATTGCTGATTCTCTCTCTCTCTCTTTTTTTTTTTTTTTTTTTTTGCTATCACTTCAATGGATCTTGGGAATTGATAGAGATAAATTTATGTGTTTGCAGGGATTTTGATTTAATCCAGAAGCTTCACATTTGTAATACCTTCACATTCTGAAATTACTTGGATATACAGGCCTCTTATGCCTCGTTATTACACATGGTGTCAAAGATTGTATTACAAGATACTTAAAACCATTATGAATGGTTTGAATAATAAAAGTGAAGTTTACTCTGTGTGGGGGATAGTGCTGAGGCAACTGCTTTTCATTTCTACTCTGAACATTTTTTATATCATTCTAGGTCATGAGATGTTCTTCACAAATCCTTAGAGACCATATTCTTCAGCTCCTGACCCAATCTTGGTAAATATATTCTAAAGTGCTTTATTGATGTCTATTATTCTTTATACTTTTACTTAGTTGGGAGAAAGGGTAAGGTTCATTTAATGTTTCTAATAATCTATGTAAGTTCCAAACATAGGCAACACATAATTTTTCTATGAGATTCAACCTTTACACATGGTGCCCTTTGAACAGAACATTAATGGCAGTATCTTGCCTTTCCTTTCCCACTAATGATGATAAACTTACCCTTCCTTGTACACTGAGAATCACATGTCAAGTTCCATCAAGCCCATGAGTTTAAGATGCACAGGTGGGCCTGGGGATATGCAGATTGTGACAAGGAAATTGAACCTATAGTCTAGGTATCATCATCATACTGTAACACACTGAACTCAACAGCAGTAGTGAGAAGACAAGAGATTGATCTTGATGCTAAGTGAGAAAAGTCAGATAGAGAAAGACAAATATCGCATGATTATAACTTACATGTGGACTCTAAAAAACTAAACTTGTATAGACAGAGAGTAGAATCATGGTTGGTAGAAACTGGGGACCGGGAGTATTGGGGAAATGTTGGTCAAAGGTTACAAGCTTGTGTTAGAAGATGAATAAATTCTGGAGATCTAATGTAGTCTTGTGATTATAGTTGACAATATTGAATTATATACTTCAAATTTGCTTAAAGACTAGGGAAATGTTCTCACCACAAAAAAGAGATGATAATTATGCAACATAATGGAGATATTCACTAACACTACAGTAGTAATCATTTTGCGATATATAAAGATATCACATCAACACATTATACCTCTTAAATATACAATATTACATTTCAATTATATCTCAATTTTTAAAAATGGCATGAATTCATTAAAGGGATATCATTTAAAATTGAATGCCTATAAACCTTTAAAAAGCACCATTGATTAAAAGGTGGGGGTGTGTCTGAGTGGTGCAGTTGGTTGGGCAACTGACTCCAGTTTCAGTTTAGGTCCTGATGTTAGGGTTGTTGAGCCCTTTCTGCAATGTAGGAAGGTTGAATGTGATCTTCATTTATAGATAAAGAAAGCAAAATATGAGAAGTGATCTGTTGATAGCCACACTAACAGAAGAAGACACTTCCATTGAGAAACCCAGTGTAAGTAGAAGGAGGGGAAAAAAGCAGAGAAAGAAAAGGTCTTCTGACTATAGAGTCTATTCTTTGTGCATCATAAAAAAGAAAGAAATAGAGTGGATTGGTATCACTACCATAATCTGAATTTGTTTAAGCAAAATAATTCTGATCTCAGGAGGTCGAGCCCTACGTGGGGCTCCATGTTCAGTGAGGAGTCTGCCTGGGATTCTCTCCTTCTCCCCCCCACCCCTCCTCTCCTACTCTCTCTTTCTCAAATAAATAAACAAATCTTTAAAAAGCATGATTGCTTTAAAAAATTGAATGCCTTTGAATAGATCATTTAACCTATCCAGACCTTCATTCCTTCATCTTCAAGCTGAAAAGACTGGATGAAGTGTTATTTACTTCTTTGTCTATGCTAAAGACTCTTTTCACTTATAAAACTCATTGTAAATGGAATGTAATCACTAAAGAGGTTACATTAGTTACTTTCTTCAATAGCTTAAGATTTCTAGAAGATTGGGGAAAAATACGTATTGCATAATTATTTCCTCTCTGGTGTTGAAAATCCCACTATCTGGCTAAGGGAATGAAGGTCCATGATCTGAAGCTCTCAAATTAGTAAGGGATAAACAGAAGATGGCAGGAAAATAAACAGTCAAACTGTTGAATTTTGCTGAGGAGGCACTATGTTCTGAACACTGAAACAAGGGTTGAAATGATGGAATAGCATGGAGTATGGAATGAGGGAAGGTATGAAAGAATATAAAATGAATAGATATTGCCATGGAAAGACCTGAATTGAAATTACCTTATGTAGTATTATTATCTTCCTTATGATAATAAATTTCCATCCAGTCTCTTTGAAGAATTCTTTTGCTTAAACTAATTCAGATTATGGTAGTGACACCAATCCACTCTATTTCTTTCTTTTTTTTTATGATGCACAAAGAATAAACTCTATAGTCAGAAGACCTTTTCTTTCTCTGCTTTTTTCCCCTCTTTCTACTTACACTGGGTTTCTCGATGGAAGTGTCTTCCTCTGTTAGTGTGGCTATCAACAGATCACTCCTCATATCTTGCTTTCTTTATCTATAAATGAAGATCACATTTAACCTTCCTACATTGCAGAAACAGTATGAGAAAAAATAAATAAATGTATGCAAAAGATGACATGCAGGAACTATAATAATTTCCATAGGATATAAGAAAGTGTCTTTTTAGTATATAACTGCTATTCTAATATTTCTTTCATAATGTAATAGCAATTGCTGTATTTCATGGGAAGGATCCAAAACAATTTCCCTCTTTTTATTGCTGTAACTATCCAGTTCATTCCTGGACTAATGAATCAGAAGGAAAATGCCCTATCAATAGTTAGAGTCTATATATAGATACGAGACAATGAGGCAAGAGGAGGCAAATCCATCATAAAGAAATATTATGGCAAACTCTCGAAATGAGCCTGAACAGAGAGAAAGGAGATATTTACAATGAAGACAAAAGTAAACAGAATCAATTTCAACAAATCAGATAAGAGATAAAGTGAACTCTTTCTCCTTTATAAAGCAGGTCAAAGCTGGCAAAGGAGGTGGTGAAATAAATATATAATATTCATAATTTCTGGACCATCTACTTAATAAATTTTTGGAAGATATTCTGCTCACTCTTTCCTTATACCTTTTTGTATGGAGAGTTTCTTAACTCTAAGCTTCTTGAATGTAATTCACATGAAGCTGTCATGGCCACAGATTCTCCTGTCCCTGGGGGTGGGGGTGGGGTGGTGGTGTAATATTCATGCATAGTCCAACTACATGTGATGAAAAACAAGTTCAGAAAATGGAATTGGTGAATGTTACCATTCTAAGCGAAGGTCCAACCTGTCAGAGAACATGTGAAGAGAGCTCATCCACAGACAAATCCACTACAAACTCTAGGTTTCAGGGAGATGGCCCCAGCTCAACACCCAGAAGTCTTGGGTCTGGGTCCCATTTAACCATACGATGTTGACAGTTATTCTATTTTCTTCATTTTCAGTTTCCTTGTCTATAGAATGGATCATTATCTGCTCTGTCTCCGAAGGTATTCTGAGATGCAAATGAAATCATACATATGTGAGAATATTCACACAAATGTTATTTTAATTTGGTTTTATTTGTATACTTTTGCCTCCTAAACAATGGTTCTTCCAGGTAAGGATATGCATGTTCAGGACACGGAGAGAGAAAAAAATGTTTGTGAAATATTGGCGAAATGTTTGTCAAATGTTCGTTAAACCTGAATGCAACAAACAGCTTTGAGAAACCATAGTTTGGGAGCGGTAAGAACAAAATATATCAAAATGGGATTTTTTTCATTGTGGCCATCTCTGTTCTTTTTCCTCATCATCTGTACCGCCATGACTCACAATGTTGTAAATATCACTTCCATTCTCCTTTTTTCCCTTCTGAGGGAGGAGCCAAAGCTCTTCCTTCCCTTCCTGGAGCTACCGGTTTCTCCATCCCTTTAGAGCGCTTTCTCTCTAGTTCAGCACAGCATTTCTGTTTCCATAGTTAACTGTTCCCACACTTTCCCCCAAGTATCATTTAATCCCCTTTTCTCCCTAATAAAGAATAATTTGTTATTGTACAGTTTAAAACAAATATTTGTATTTCCTCTCCATCTACCAGCTCCTTCTTAATGCTCTGGTTTTGCTGCCATTATTAAATTCTACCATGACTCCCCAACAAAGCTGCCAGTGAATTCCTTCTGGACAAATTCACAGCCCCTTTGAAGCTCCATTCTACAGGCTTTTTCTGCTGCATTTTATTTCATCGACCTCCTTTCTGACTTGTTATACTTTTAAAATGTAATTTTGATGACATCATAATCTCTTGCTTCTTCTACCTTGTTTTTCTTCCCCTCCCATTTCATGCCACTTTTTTCAGAAACTACCTGACCTCATTTCCCACTAATGGTTATTTATTTGGGCTTAATTGTTCTCCTATTTCTCTCTGATTCTCACCTTGCCAAGAAAACTGATGTGCACTTCATTATTTCTGGTACCCAGAAAGATGATATCCAAATCTCCCTTCTCTTGAAGAATGTTTCCTATCCTCATCAATGTGACACTTCTTAAAAATTCTGCTAGCATGTAAAACCCAACAAGTTGAAATAAAGTATTTACTGGAAAGGCATAATTAGAGGCTTCCCGAAGGTGAGAAACAAGAAAAACTTCTTTGCTTTAACTGCCATATTATCAAGTACTGGGTGTACTTGGCTGCAGGGCTGGATACAACTGAAAGGTTTTCTGGAGGCCACTGTAAAGTTCTGAGCAGGAAAAAGAAGGGGAAGTCTAAATGCACTGGTCTTCCTTTTTTTCCAACAGAATGTCTTATATGCCCAGGGCACCTGGGTGGCTAAGTTGGAAAGCATCCAACTCTTGATTTTAGCTCAGGTCATGATCTCAGGATCATGAGATCGAGCCCCGAGTTGGGCTCCACACTCAGCAGGGAGTCTGCTTGAAGATTCTCTCCCTTTGCCCTTCATCTCTGCTCATGCATATTCTTTCTTTCTCTCCCTCTCAAATAAATAAGTAAATTTTTTTTTAAAGAGGTGCTGCCAGAAAAATGTATGATTCTTTTTATACACAATTCAAGAACGGGTGAGACAAAACCATAGTGATGCTAGCTAGACATGGGAATATTGACTGGGCAGGGTTACAAGTAAGCCTTCTGAGATGCTGGAAATATTCTATATCTTCACTAAGTGATGGTTGCACATGTTTATGTATACAAGTATAAAAAGTCATCAAACTTTATACTAAAGATATTGAACCATACGGTAATGACAACTTTATATAACTTTAAAAATAAAAAAACTTTCTGTGCACAGTATACACTGATGTGGTTGACTAAATAAATAATGGAACCAGTTAATGAGGACAGAAAGAAAATATTGATCAAAACTACTATATATTGAAAAGGAGGTTTTTCTTAGTATCAGATCTGCACTTATGTTATATTTTGGCATCAGAGATTTGACCAAGTGCTAACAGGATCAAGTTTAGATAAACCAAGGTTGGTGAGTCAACAAAAAAAGTTTGAGTATAGGGCTTTGAATATAGAATATATTTACATAAATGATATTGTTTCAAATCTTCGTCTGAGAACTTAAACCTCTAGGTTCATTTGAGTATGTCCTCGGACACTGGGATTATGAGTTTGTGATGAGTCTCTGAAACATATTCTTCAGGAAGGTGTAACAAGAGGCTCACTGATGTTGACTTACAGATCTAGTTTAATAGAACAAGAGAATATGCCAAATGTGGTAAAACCTCTGAAGAGAAAAGAAAGGAAAAAGTAAAGTACACAAAAATATCAGGAGAATGACATAATTTGAGGGCCATGTTATAGAATATTCCAGAAAGGCCTAACTTGACTGTCAATGCTAGTGAAAAGTGGTTTATCACACCATTAATGCAATGTACAAAGAGAAAAGTGTGAATTATAAAGCAGGAACGCATTTGTGTCTTGAGATACATTTGTTGTCTAATTTCATATGATCTGTGCTGAACTAAAAACTACCAAATAATATACTTAGCAATAATATCAAGATTGCCTTCAAAACTCTCTGCGTGGCTTTGTAACCCAGGAGATAAATTAATGAATGAAAGCATTTTCCCCCTAGTGGCCTACCAATTGCCAATATCAGGGTAGAATGTTACCCTTAAGTTTGTACAGTTAAGATGATTTCATGAAATATGTCCTAAGGTATCTATGTTATTGATTATACATATAATTAACACATTACTATCATATTAAGCTATTGGTATACATACACATGTATACTAATAGTTTTACATTCTTTGGAGCCCTCTGACAGCTTATTACATAACCATTAAAGTGTTTCAGAAGGGAATTACTCTATAAAGTTATATTTTTGAAATTTCTAGATCAGAAAATCTGATCTCCTTGATTTGGGCAATAATTATTTACATATGATAGCCATATCTTTTTATTTATTTAATAATTTGTTTCCTAGCAGTGAGAAATACTGAAACAATGCAATAACTTGTTTTATAACATACTGATACATGTTAAATTTTTGAAAAATTTACTTTAAAAATCTGAAATTCTTTACTATGGTAATTTTTCCTTTTATTATTTTGCATTTTTGTGTTTATCAGTGAGGTATGATTTAATAGGACCTAGTTTTTTGGTATATTTACTGCTGCATATGAGGTCTTCATCATGAACATCAAACACTATTATTTGCAAATGTTCTCCACTCATAGATCAGGATCAGGCTATAGTAAATTAAAAGTGACTGAATCTCTCAGGCATCTCCAGTCCTATTACACACATGTGAATCTTGCCATTGGTATTGTTCTGCTAGCAAGGTTCTACAGAAGGTCCTAAAGAATCCAAAAGTTTCATAAATTTGGTTGAATAGAAAGTATTAACATTAAGTTTTATAATATGATTTAGAATTCCTTCGTTTTTAATCAAACTTGCTATAATTGTAATTGTTTGATGTTTTCTTGACTACTTTGATTCTCAAAACTTGGCCCAAGAAATACCAATTGACTGATAATCAGAATTCTCTTAAAAAAAAAAAAAAAGAATTCTTTTAATGGAGAAGAAATCAAATCAATATATACAATTCTTTTCTCTGGTTCATGTGGGTAAATGACAATACAATTCAATTTCGAAGACTTATAAAAAAATATACTAACTTTACCTGTTATTCAGTTTACTACAGTTACCAAAGTTTGTACATTAATAGTGCTTATTGAAGCCTTGGATCAGAATTACACTAATAAGTCACTAAGTCTTTTTGTTGGGCAGCCTGGGTGGCTCAGCAATTAAGCGCCTCCATCAGCTCAGGGCATGATCCTGGAGACCCTGGATCGAGTCCCACGTCAGGTTCCCTGCAGGGAGCTTGCTTTTTCCCTCTGCCTGTGTCTCTGCCTCTCTCTCTCTGTCTCTCAGGAATAAATAAATAAAATCTTTTAAAAATATATTTTTGCTGCATAATTTGTGCAATGTTGTAAATGATTGCACATTAAAAAAAATATTTCATTTATTCTTGAGAGACGCAGAGAGAGAGAGGCAGAGACACAGGCAGAGGAAGAAGTAGGCTCCATGCAGAGAGCCCGATGTGGGACTCGATCCCAGGACTCCAGGATCATGCCCTGGGTGGAAGGAAGTCACTAACTGCTGAGCAACCCAGGGATCTCTAAATGATTGTACATTATGTGTACACTTATAAAAGTTGGAATGTTTTGAAAAGAATAGAAAATATAGTTGTCTTGAGTTTTTCATGGCTTCTAATAGCTATTCTTTTTAAAAAATGTACTTAATTATAAAATATAACTTTACTATAATCTGTGTTTTGGTGGGAGTTTTCTGGTTAACACTAACATGTATAGTGATGTATATTTTATTTTATATTTTTTACAGATTTATTCAATTTATTTTAGAGAGAGAGTGCATGCAAGCAGGGAGAAGGGCAGAGAGAGAGGGGAAAAAATCTCAAACAGACTCCTCGCAGAGTGTGAAGCCTAACATGGGACTTGATCTCATGATCCTGAGACCATGACCTGAGCCAAAATCAAGAGTCAGATGCTTAACTGACTGATCCACCCAGGAAACCCATAATGAATATTTTAATAAAAAATATTTTATACCTATATCTGGATTTTAAGATATGTATGTGTTGCAAACAAATGGAAAGATACACTATTCTCATAGATTATAAGAATTAATGTTAAAATGCCCATACTACCCAAAGCAATTTACAGATCAATGCAATTCCTATCAAAATAGCAATAGCATTTTTCACAGAATTAGAGCAGTTAATCCTAAAATTTGTATGGCACCATGAAAGACCCCCAAATAGCCAAAGCAATCTTGAAAAAGAAGAACAATGCTGGAAGTATCACAATTCCAGATTTCAAGATATATTACAAAGCTAAAATAATCAAAACAATAGAGCACTGGCACAAAAACAGATGCATAGATCAATGGAATAAAATAGAGATCCCAGAAATGAACCCACACTTACATGATAATTAATTTATGGCAAAGGAGGCAACAATACACAATGGGGAGAAGACAATCTCTTCAATAAATGGTACTGGGAAAACAGCTATATACAAAATAAAATTAAACTGGACAACTTTCTTACACTGTATACAAAAATAAACTAAAAGTGGATGAAAGTCCCAAATGTGAGACCTGAAGCCATAAAACTCCTAGAATGAAACATAGGCAGTAATCCCTTTGACATTAGCCTTCACATCATTTTTCTAGATACATTTCCTCAGGCAAGGGAAACAAAAGCAAAAATAGACTGTTGGAACTACATCAAAATAAAAAAAATTTTGCACAGCCAAAGAAACCATCAACAAGACAGAAAGGCAACCTACTGAATGGGGGAAGGTATTTGCAAATGATATATCCAATAAGAGGTTAATATCCAAAATACATAAAGAACTCATAACTTAAGACCAAAAAACCTTCAAATAATCTGATTAAAAAATGGTCAGAAAACTCGCATAGACTTTTTTTTTTCCAAAGAAGACATACAGATGGCTAACAGACATATGAAAAGATGCTCAGCATCACTAATCATCAAGGAAATGAAAATCAAAACTGAAATGAGAAATAATTATTTATGAGAATAAAAAAGAAGTAACAAGTATCGGTGAGGATGTAGAGGAAAAGGAACCCTTATTCTCTGTTAATAGGAATGTAATTTGGTGTAGCCATTGTGGAAAACAATATAAATATTCCTCAAAAAATAAAAAATAGAAATACCATGCAATCCAGTAATTCCCCCACCGGATATTACCCAAAGGAAACAAAGACGCCAATTCAAAAAGATCTGTGCACTCTTAGGTTTAATGCAGCAGTATTCATAATAGTCAAGATATGGAAGCAACCCAAATATCGATCAATGGATGAGTGAATATGTATCATAAACAAAATGGAGTATTACTTAGCCTGAAAAAGGATGAGATTGTGCCATTTGCTACCACATGGATGGTCCTAGAAGGTATTATGCTAAGTGAAATTAAGTCAAATAGAGAAAGACATATACCACGATTTCACTAATGTGTGGAACCTTAAAAACATAATGAACAAAATAAAAAGCTGAAACAGACTCATAAATATGGAGAATAAACTGATGGTTGCCAGAGGGAAGAAGATGGGAGGGTGGGCAGAATGGGTGAAGTGGGGTGGGAGGTATAGGCTTCCATCAATGGAATGAGTAAGTCATGAGAATGAAAGGTACAGAATCGGGAATATAGTCAATGTATTCTAATAGCATTTTATGGTGATAAATGGTAGCCACACTGGTGGTGATCATTGTATATACTTGTTGATTCTTTATGTTGTACACCAGAAACTAATGTAATGTTATGTGTCATGTATGTTCCAATTTAAAAGAAAACCTGTTAAAAAAATTAAAGAAGACCTGTATGTGCTGGCCTTCTGATATGAATAAATAATACTCCTCTTATTAATACAGATACATGCACAATCTTCTACTCCTTCTACTTCCCTATAAAGTGATACTTTTTTGTTAGTATCAAACTCTATTTGCTTGGATATTTGTCTGTCTTGAATTGATGTAATCATATTAAGCACTGCTCCAAATAATTTATTATCATGACTTGCATTGCCATGTCAAATCATTATTTATACTCGCTCTACTTTAGTTGCTTTTTTTCCATTTTGTACTAACCTTCCTTTTTAAAAAAAAAAAAAAAAGATTTCATTTATTTGTGAGAGACACAGAGACAGAGAGAGAGAGAGGCAGAGACAAAGGCAGAGGGAGAAGCAGGCTCCATGCAGGAAGCCAGAGGAGGGACTCGATCCAGGTCTCCAGGATCGCGCCCTGGGCTGAAGGCAGTGCTAAGCCACTGAGCCACCCAGGATGCCCTTGTACTAACCTTCCTTCTCCCATTCCATAGATGGACAGTTATAGTTATGGATGAAACCACCATAGAATAATTTTGGTGCTAGTAAGCCTACATATTCCTGGGTTTTTATTTAAAAATGCACTAAACCAAAATTTGCTATAATTTGTAGTCCCGGAGCATAATGGATACCTTAGTTACATTATTGTTATTCTATCTTGCATTAAAAATATTCCAAATTTGGCTTCGATGGGACCATGCTAGGGTCCCAGTGTACTTCAGATCAGATAATCTGGAGAAATACAGCTTCCACATGGCTAAGACACTTGGCAGAGCTAAACACTGCTTGCAAGTGGGCCATAATGTAAATTCCTTTGTTATTTGGCTACTTATTCTGAAATTATAGTCTTCCATGTCCTGCTCTGTGTTGTAAATAAACCATATTGTGTTTATATGTGTCCTACTTACACATATTTTAGTATTAATTTCATATAATCACAGTAAAGTAACAGCACTATGAGAGACCTTGAAGTCCATCTGATTGTTTTTTTCTCAAACTGGAGTTTGTCATCCTGTCTGGTACAAAGGGGTACCTAGGTTACTGTAAGATACAGAATTTTTGAAACTCTTATATATATATGGTGAATAATAAATATGTTTCTTTTAATTAGTGGGAATTTGAAACATTTTGGGATTAAACAAAACTTTTTTATATTATGTTTTATGTAAAATTTTCATGGTTTGTATATGAGATTTCAAAAACATTCTTCTGTGCAGTGATTGATTTTGAATTATTGTGTTCATTTTCTATTGCCATCATAGCAAATTAGCAGAAATACAGTGACTTAAAGCAACCCTTACTGATTATGTCACAGTTCCGTAGGTCAGAATCTCTGAGTTTCGCAAGACTGAAACCAAGGTTTTGGGAGGCTGGGCTTTTATCAGAAGGTTCTAAGAAGAATCTGCTTTCAGGCTCATTCATATTAGCAGAATTCTCCACTTTACATTTGTAGAACTGAGGTCTGTCTTCCCTTGTCACATGTAGGGCAAGGACTTGTCTTTGCTTCTACAAGCCATCTGCATTCCTTATACATCCTTTTCCATGAGCCCCTGGCCCCACTCTAGAAAAGGTAGGCCAAACTTTTCACAAATGGAATCTTGCTGGTTTCTTTTACTTATACATCTCACTCATCTCTGATGCTCTAGCTAAAAGAGCTTTTGGCCTACCTGGATAAAACAGGATATTCACCTTATGTTAAGGTTCCCAACCTTAGTTACATATGTAAAGTCCTTTTGTTATAGTAAAGTAACAGGCTCATAGTTTCCAGGAATTAGGACTTGGACATATTTGGGAGGCCATGACTCAGCCTACCAGAACCTTTAGGCTCTTAGGAGAACACTTGAAAAGCACTGATAGTTTAATCATAAAGATTAGAAAAATCAGAACCAGAGAAAGTAAAGTGACGTGCTAAAGTTTATACAATCAGACTGACAGTTCTGCAGTTAAAACCCTATGATCCTGAATTCCAGTACAATGATCTTTTCTACTGAAGCATGCTATCATTCAATTTAATAATGCTTATAATGCTTATAGTTTTTGTAGTTATAGCATCTACATTTTGTACAATGCCAAATGGGGAACCAAAAAAGTCAGTAAAAGAGCTGCAATTTATAAATATTCAAATATTTTAATCTAATTATTTAAAAGGCAATAATAATTTAGGATACTTTTAAAAAAAATTTAGGATATTTAATTAATTTTTCTCACTTGTTCCTCTGGGTTTTTGCCATTGTTTTGGTTGAAGCTGAGCCTGGGAGTTTACTAAAGTGAGCCACTCTCTCAAAAAGAGAGATCCAATTGGAATTATTCAAAAAGGAATGTCCAATATGAAGCTTTGTGATTTGCTGAAAGTTCAGTGTTGATACTTATTGTAACTATGCTTATATTAAAAAAAAATCTCTGTAGCAGTTTTTTATATTATCTTATAAATGCTACCTAGTACAGCTGTGGCATGCAATCTCACCCTTCACAAGTATAGCAGTACACTTAGGTGAATCTATAAAACTTTATACTGGTACATCAAATTAACCTTGCACTACTGTGCTTAAGTGAAGCATGCTTTGAATTTTTTAATAATTCTTCAGCACATAGAAGGAAAGTGGGGAACCACAGGGACTCTTTGGAGACAAGAAGATGTTCAGTTCCTGAAAGAAACACATTTGCTTCCTAATGGCTTTAACAAAACAGGGATAAGCTGATTCTCTACTTTTCGCCCTTTATCCCCTCTTCCCTTTTCTTTCAAGGCTTTCTCCTTTTCTTCCTACTTACACTGTGGTTTTGCTCTGCTTGCTTCTTGATTCTTTTTTCTAAAATTCCTGCTTTCCCTCCCTAATTCTTATATGGAAACAACGAGACCGATTAACCTTAGAAAAGTATATACAACATGTATGTTTAAACCCTCTTATGGCAGAGAGTAGGATCATCAAATATTCCAACTGCTTTCTTACATTCCTGTTTTCTTTAATTTAGGTTGAAGCCACGTGACTAGGTGTATCCAATGGATTGTGAATAGAAACGTGTCAGTTTCAGGTCAAGGCAGTTAAGAGCCAATGTGTCTCCTCCATCTCTTTCTGCCTCTACTTTGTGTGATCCTAACGTCCATGAATTCTAATGGGGAAGCTACAAAATGGAAGATGGTTGCTCAACCCATTTTTAAGTCGGGCAAAACCAAACATCAAACATTTTTTGTATTAAGCCTCTAAGATTTTTAGATTTAGTCTAGCCTATCATGACCAATTTTCAGAAATTGGTAGCAGAAGTGGGTGACTAGCATCACAAAAATCCAGAATATGTTCTGTTAACTACCTCTCAAGTATAATACTTGAGACAAGGCAATAAGGGAACAGGTACTTGTGGATAGGAAAAAAAAGGCAATCCTTATTCTACAGTGACAAATCTTTTCAGGAAACTGTCATCAGTAGTAATTTAGGAAGCAGACCATGCAAGTGTATGCTGAGTTAGGAGCTCCACATCATGGTATCAGAAAAGTAAGCACTGGTATTGGATCTTAGTTTCTATTAACTGTGTGTAGGGAAGAATTGTAATAATGAGATTAGCGCAGGAAAGAGTTGTCTGGTTTGCAGCAGGAATAAGGGAAATATAGCATTCAGGCATATGGCTTTTGAGGGTTGGAAAGCCTACTGCTTCTAGAACTTAATCAGTAAGAAATAGTTATTTGGCTTTGAGGATCAAATTTAGTTATAAAAGCTTTAAAATAGCTGCCACTTACTTGAAAGAGAATGTATTCATTTTCTATTGCTATGTAATTAACAAATTACACAAATTTAGAACTACACTCATAACTTTATGGTATATAAATTATATCTCAATAAAGCTATTAAAAACAGAAATATATATTGATTTGTCTCATATTTTTCACAGGTCAGCAGTCTGGGCATGGGTTAATTGGATCCTTTGTCTCACAAAGATGCAACCAAAGTTTCAGTTGGGGTTGTGGTCTAATCTGATGCTGGGTTTCTCTTCTAGTTCACATATTTTTGGTAGAATTAATTTCCTTACATCTATAGAAGAACAAGCAATTTGCTTGCTCAAGGCCAGCAGAAGAGAGACAGCTTCTGTTGCTTCACATCTGACCTGTAGACCCTCTTTTAAAGGTTCAACTGATTAGGTCAGGCCCACCCTGGTGCATGTCCCTTTTGATTAACCCAAAGCCAACAGATTAGGAACCATAATTGCATGTACAAAAATTCTTTCACCTTTACCATATAACATAACTTAATTTCAGAAGTTACATCCATCATATTCAGATGTCCCATTCACACTCAAGGGGAGAACATATCCAGGACATATACCATTTTAGAATCCTGCCTACTACAGAGAGATAGGGAAACACGGGGGTGGAGAGAGAAAGAGAGAACGATAAAGTTATAGGGATTACAAAGTTAGGAAGTAAAGTAGATCTGAGAACAATGTCTTGAGAATAACTTTGGATGTGAAATCTTGCTGGCACACCTTACTGCAACAAGATTATAAGCCTGGAAAAAAAAAAAAAAAAAAGATTATAAGCCTGGTATGTTTTTAAGGAAAATGGGTTGCCAATGAAATCTCAACCACTTTTGACTATTTGAAATTTAAAACCACCTTTGGTCCCATATCTTCCCAAAGCAAGAGGTGGGCAGCAAAGCTGTGTGGCTACCAATGAGAGCCTCTTCTCCAGTGGCTATCAAAGATGAATCAAGGAGGACAATGATAAAGGAAGAAACTTTTGCAGGTGGCCTCAGGGGCCACCGAGAACAATGGACAAAGGATTTTCTTCAGTAGTGGAATTAGGTTTTATCAAGGAGCCTCCCCACCCCAGAGTAAGAGGCCTGTAGTTTAGAGCTGTGTGTTTCCCATTTGTTATGGGCTGAATTGTGTCTCCCATCAAATTCATACTTGAAATGCTAACTCCCAGTTTGTTAAAATGTGACTGTATTCAGACATAGAACCTTTAAAGAGGTGATTACTTTAAAATGAGGCAGTTAAGGTAGGCTTTAACCCATCTGAGTGGCGTCCTTATAAGAAGAGGAAATTTGGACACACAGACACCATGAATGTATACACACTGAGTAAGGGTCACATGAGGGCATAGCAAGATGGTGGCTATCTGCAAGCCAAGGACAAGAGACCCAAAAGAAACCAAACTGCTAACACCTTAGTTTTGGATTTGTAGTTTCCAGAACTGTGAGAAAATTAATTTATGTTTTTTAAGTATCCCAGTCTGTGGTATTTTGCTATGGCAAGCCCTAGCAAAGTGACACACTATCCTTCCATTTTAAAATTGTCTATCTTGTTCCTGTTTCTGTTCTCTTGTTTGGTAGTAGGGTGATGGAGAAAGTGCTTAGATGATGAACGTTTTTGCTTTTCTTTTTCCTTTTAGTGTGGATCTTCACACAAAGAGAAATCATATCTGGACCAGATGATAATCCTGGCATTCCTGACATTTACATTGGATGGAATGACTTAAGGGGACTTGGGAATGTCTTCCCTGGGGACATATTGAGTGTATTCTATATGTAGGAAGAAGGGAGAAATGGATATTGAGTGACAAGCAGTATGGGTTTTGGCAGTGACAATAAGACACCAGATTTTCCATGATGCCCCTGTATATTTCTTTGCTTTGCTGAACTTTCTTTGCTCTGATAGGTCTTGATTTTATCATTCTCAAACTTTCATTCTCTCTTTCCATATGAGAGTATTAGACATTACTGCCTGTTGCCATTGGGGCTTACAGTGTTTCCTTCCAGAGCAGTACACATCCCTGTCCATGTGGCTAGTTTTGAACAAGGAGATATAAAGAGAAATGATGGTGCCAATTTTGAGCAGAAGTTTAAAGAGCCATTTGGTTTTTTCTACTCATTTATTTGAATCCATGAAGAGGAGTAGGATGGAGGAAATGTGTTTCGAGTAGGATGAATAGCATGAGCAGAAGCTGAAATACAGCACTGAGCATACTTCACAGGTATGGTGAACAGAACTAATTGGGAGGACAGAGCTGCGTTAAGGTAGTTTACACACAACAGGTACACACACACATTCCACAGAAAAGTGAAAATTATGTATCAGACCCTACACTGGTAGTATGGTAACAGTTCATAGGCGCCAGTCTAGGCAAACAGTCTCCAGCAGGGAAGTCTATAAAGGGCCACCCAGTGGAGCTATCTATCCATGAGAAATCCTGCAGCAGGAAATTTGAGGAGGCACATGCATACTTTTATATTCTGGGTATGATTATAATTTAGAATAGAAAGTATCCAAGAGAAATTATAGTCAACTTAATACAAGATCTTTTTTTTTTTTTTTAGATTTTTACTTACTTATTCATGAGAGACACAGAGAGAGAGAAAGAGAGAAAGAGAGAGAGGCAGAGACACAGGCAGAGGGAGAAGCAGGCTCCATGTAGGGAGCCCGATGTGGGACTCGATCCCGGGACTCCAGGATCACGCCCTGGGCTGAAGGCAGGTGCTAAACGTTGAGCCACCCAGGGATCCCCAACACAAGATCTTTTTGAAATTAGAAAGTATGGCTCTCATTGCTTAATTTGATATTGCTTGGTTTTTAAATTTGACACGAGTTGGTGAATTCAGAATCCTTTTCCATATAAATACTGAGCAGGCATTTCCAGAGCATTCCTGCTGTGTCACTCACTAGTTGGGTAACCGTGAAGAAGTTAATGAATCCTTGCTGAATTTCGGTTTTCTCATGTGTAAACTAGCTTTTAATAACAGCGCCAAATTCACAGGAGTTTTGCTAGAAATAAATCTGCTAGAATAAGTGCATGAAAATCACTTAGCACAGTGCCTGGTACATGTTAGGCATTGTTACCTTTCCCCCTCTCTTTCCCCTTTTCCTCCTCCTCCTCCTCCATTTTTACATTTGAAAAAAAAGGAACAAGGAAGAGGTGATTTTTTTAATATAGTACCTGTTTATCTAACACATGAACTAATGAATTAATATTTTTCTTCTAGAATATTTCTGGTGTTTGGTTTTGTTCTGGATTCTTTGTGTACATATAGCTAAAGTGTTGTGCCTATTGTAGGACTACCCCTTCCCTCCAAACACATCCACACAAAATTAGCCACTGTTTATCTAGTGTTAACAATTAGAATAAAGGATATAATGTTGAAAAGAAAAAAAAAAGGAAACCTGGAGGTAGGGACGCCACACCGGACGGTAGCTGTAAACACCTCCACAAGATGGGTGTCATTAAGAACTAAGATGCGAATGTTGACATTGGCAAACATTTCCTGTTGCCTTTACAGACATTGGTTTTGTTCAAACCCATAACATTTTTTGTTTTTGTTTTTGTTTTTCATTTTGAGCAGGTGTAGGCAAACTACAGCCTACAAACCAAATCTGGCCCACTGCCTGTTTTTGTAAATAAAATTTTATTGAACATAGCCACCACCTCCTCCCTCCATTTCATCCGTATTGTCTATGGCTGCTTTTTGCTACAATGGTAGAGCTCAGTTGTCACAATGATACCGTAAGGGCCACGAAGCCTATAATGTTCACTATCTGTTTCTACAAAAAAGAAACTGATGACTCCCAGTTTAGAGGAATGGCTGGAGATGTAGAAAAATATTATTTTTTTAATTTCTAAGGCAAACTATTTCTAACCCTTTTCTCTTGGCCAAAAGATAGTTTGGAGAGAAAAAAGAATCCTCCTTTTCTTACCTCTCTTTTGTTGTCTGGTGGTCTCAGGCTTATCATACCCTTGTCCTTCTAAGTAGCCAGCTTCAGAACCACAGTAGTATACTCTTGTCTCTCACCATGCCTAACAAATTACAATATGTCTGTGGCAAAGTTTGTTCTCATGGAAGGGCCAAAAGTTCTGTGACCATTAGGCAATCATGTCACAACTTCTAGAGAGCCTCTAGAGAGAAGCAAGACAGACTTCCTTTCCCTGTTTTGAAACAGACCTCCTTATTCTTAGGTCTGAAATCTATCCTCATGACCATAAACTTTCCTCATACAATTGACTAGATAAAGATCGACAAGTATAGTATGCTTTTTGCCATAAAGCTGGCGAATAATGAAATCCAATTGGATACTCTTGCTTCCTAGACCTGTGCCTAGTGGTGTGGTCTGCTGGGTTGATCGTGTCTTGTACACCCTCTTGGATATTTAATGATAAATAATAGGCCAGTAAGAAGTATTCAAGCATTCAGTTTGATAGCTTCAGAATGGCTAGCTACTATGTGCAGTGGGATTATAAAAATGGATTCGGGGTTTGCTTCAGTTTATCAAAAAGCTGTGAACTGTCCTTGAAACCCTGTGGATTTTAATTGCTTATAATGCCTATCTAAAACGATCCTATGAAAAGTGAATTTGATGTTTTCCCCTTTTCATGCAAGTAACATTTTTTTTAATATATATATAGATAAGGGGGAAAACCTGCAGAATTGTCAGAAATGCTGCATCCCACTTTATGAACCCTGAAGTAATGGCTTTACAAGAGGTACATGCAGGAGCCTGTTATTGACTGTGAAGGCATTCTGTATCGGTTGACTGTGAACTGAAGTATCGTTTTCCCTCTCATCCTGGCACCTGGATAATATTAAATTTGAACCTTTGATTTGATTGATACATCTCAGCAGCAGGACATTTAGACATTTATGTCATAAAACCAAAATGAAATATTTTATATCACTGAACATAGCCCTGCAAGGTACAGTAGTTAAAATCAAATGAAGTTAGCATCAATTTTACAGTTATTTAAAAAGCATACACACAGGCACACATGTGCACATATACACATAAACCCACCATAGAAATGCCCCCCTCTTTTTGTTTCAGAGTGACATTTAGTAAAAACATAAAGTTTACCTAAAGAAGCTGAGGTGGCAGCTTTAAATGCAATAAACAGGGACCTACTTACATATGCAAAACAGGCACTCACAGGTGCAAGAAAGGTAATTGCTGGTGCAAAATATGCCATTACCTGTTTTACAGGCACAACTGCCTGATTTGTAAGGGCAACTAGCTGATTTTTGTCTTCCTCTGCATATTTTTTATGTACAAATTAGTCGCTTTGGAAAATTCGGCACCAATATTTCTCTGCTCATAGGCCTAAAATATATTATGTATAGCAAACAATGGAAGCTTTACAGTCAGTCAGTGAAATGCATTTGTTGGCTATTTTTATTTGGAGAAATTAACACACCGAAAGGCTCTCTGAAATCTTATTTTTCTTCCTCTGATAACAAGATTTTTTTTGTGTAGTCCAGTGTGTTTCATTAGTGCTTTAAAATTTGCTGAAGCCAGGCGGCAAGTTGCCTGCCTATTAGTTTAACTGAGCGCCCATCACAGCAGTACATTATGCATTATCTTGGGAACAATTAAGACATGCCATCCCCACAAAGCAGTTTTTAAGTGGGCCAAACATATTTAATGGTAGGGTTTGTGGCACCCAGAATGAAAATACAATGAAAACTATAGGGAATATGTACTTACCCTAACACTAAACAGGTTTCTTATAATTCACATATACTCACTGGGGGATATGGCATCCCGTGTGTACGTTCTAAGTGTTGCTAATGAAATGTTTATCATCTATGGCAGCCTAAGCAGAAAAGCGTAATCTGTGGCCAGCTAAAGGGCACTGTTAACAACAGCAATCATGCATATTTAATATGTACATAATTATTGATCTCTTTAGTAAAAAAGCTTATGAATAATATTCATATTTAGGGCTAGGTGCTAAAGTATCCTGGGAATCAGGCATCAAGAGCTTAGCAAGTGATGGATTTAGACAGGTCAGTCAATGTCAGTCTAAAGGCATCTAATCGATATAGACAAATGTGTCAGAAAGGTAGTTTGAGAAATACCTTTATAATGTAGAAAAAAGGCCAGATTCAGTATCCCCTTTCCTTTCTTAATATGATACACATATGTTTCTAAAGCAAGAGTGCTTTTTATTATTTCTATTCCAACCACTCATGGTGGGTCAAATTAAAACATAGTGTATGTCCAATGAAGTCATCCTGCTCCCAGTATCATATAATAGGTAAGAGAAAAAACAAACAAACAAATAGTGTCTACAGCAATACAAAGCTTGTATGTCACTCTTAATATGTTTTCAACATTAAAATTTAGGAGTACTCTGAGAACAAACATTCAAGAAAATTTGTTTGAATGGTTTTACTGTCAATAAAGGTAAATTTTGTGGAAAAAGACTGGGAGCAGACCTATTGTGAGGCCACTGACAGTTCCATTTAATACAATTACCTGACTCCTGTTTAGAGGACACATTTCTCGTGAACAGCAGGGTATCATAGTTTTGGGGCACTTCAGTGACCAGATTTCTTATAATGGAGTGAGTTGAAGTGTTTCTAGTCAACTAAAGGAAGAAGTTTTGTATTAAACCCGAATTTCCACTTTAAGAGTCATTATTGAGGGAATCAGAATCAGAACTTCATCTCAGAAGGCATTTAGATCCAGATGGCATGGTGATGTTTCTTTCTAAGAGCTATACAATAGATTGTATGACATGTTATCAATGACTTTCTTGCTGGTAATTTTTATTTTTAAGAGCAGCACACAGATGAGGTTCGGGATACAAATTTAATTTCTTTTTAAAATAGTTTAGTTTTATGCTGTTTCATTGTCTCCTGTGAAACTTCATGAGAGTCTTGTTTCTCTGGTAACTAGCAAATATCCTTAATAGTGTTCTTTCAAAGAAACTAACATGAATAAATGCATGTAAAAATACTATAGAAAGGAAGGTAAGAAAAGGGGAAAGACTCTGGAAAGTTCTGGACAATATTTTTTTCCATTTTGCATGGGAATATTTTTCAGTATGGACAGTGATCTTCTACATGGAATGTGCTTCTGAAAGTATAAGATATTCAAATGTACTGTAAGATTCTATTTTGAGAATTATTTTAAATATATTTCAAATAATAAAGAAAAGGTAAAATCTCAACCTCTCACTATCAGCTACAAAGGAGACAATGGGCATCGCCACTGATTAACCACCTCATATGTCAAAAATGCTATCAATGGCCAATAAAAGAATAAGCTTTTTCTTGACAATCCAAATTAAGTATTCTGGCCTTTTTCAAGAGATGTCCATGGATATTTAAGAAGAATTAAGTATTACTAATTTATCCAATTTCAAGCATATGTGAACAGAAAAATATGGCATCAACTTCAAGAGTCAATGAAGGACAAAATAAAGTGCAGTATTATTGTAACTGATTCACATGTAATTTTTGCTGAAATTTGTATTTACTTTCATACAATTTTATTCTTTTTTAATGAAGATAACTCTTTGCATTTACAAAGAAATGTTATTTAATTTTTACAGGCTTATATGACATCTTACGAAAAAAAATTTACAAACTAAAGAAAATGTTCTTTTGGAGCTGTGTGCCTACTTTCTTATTTAGAACATATGAGCATCATATAAATATATATGTATATATATATTTTTTTACAAAATATATATCTGGTATAGAAAGTAAGGAGTCTGTTTCACTATATAAAAAGGCAACTGGAGATGATAGAGGAATAATAATAGCACTGAAGAAAAAGTGGAAGTAAAGCCTTGTACAAAACAAGAATTGATTCTGAGAGGGATCAATATATGTTTGCATATAAAAATTACACCTACTTTGGAAAATATAATGAAAGAGCTGAAATCTGGAAATCATTCACGGAAAACGAACCCTTGAGAATAAAAGGCACAAATTGGAGACTTGGGTAAAGTGTGCAAAGTTCTTCTTGAAAATATTGATTATGAGCCAATAAAACTAAGAGAATTGGCTCTAAATATACATACTCTATACTCTGTTAGGATCTAGTTTGCTTTCTCTTTTGCTCTTCCTCTCTCTACACATGTTTCCTCTTCCAGATTCCACTTCAAATGCAATTTTGGCTCTCTCTATTCTATGTTCTCTGGGCTTGAACTGCCTGTGTTGCTCATACTTTGCATGTTCTGAAATACCATGCCCTGCTTTACCATAACTTTGAATAAAGAACTGTTATTAATAAGGAAAGTTAGCTTAAGAAGAGAGCCATCTCCAAAAGAAGAGCAAAACCAGTTCTTTTTCCAAGCCATAAGGAAATTTGAAAGGAAGAAAAAAACTAGGTTTAAAAACAAAAAAACAAAAACAAAAGGAAACTCAGAAATACATGATTTCCAGATTTATGCACATGTATCTCTCATCTTGCCTCCTTTGATTGGATATTTTTTGGGGGGACATGGGCATGTGATAATGTCTTTTTATTAGCACTAAGGACTCTCACAGAGCCCCTTTCTAGCTACTAGAGGGAGGTAATATAAACGAAAAATAGGAGAAACCAAAAAGTTAATAGTAAAAGTTAATATTCAGAGGAAGAAAGAATAAGCTGTTACTGCAATCATCAACCTGATGTATTAAGTGTAACTTGTAGTCTGGAAAGAGTGGTTTCAACTACAAGATTACCCTGGATTTCCTCCTTTTAAATCTCTTATCACCTTGTATAATTGTTTCTATGTATTTAATTTTTCAACTTAGTTACTTAAAGAGTTCATAGACTGTGTAAAATGAATATTCTTTTTCAACAAACATTAATTGAATAGGGAAGACTGAATGTGTGAGTGTTAAGAAAAAGAATAACAGTTAAGGGTTTAAAGTTTTGTTGATTAAGGAGGGCACATGATGTGATGAGCACTGGGTGTTATACTATATGTTCACAAATTGAATTTAAATTAAAAAAAAATAAAGTCTTGTTGACTTGGGAAATGTTCATTTAAAAAAAGGTAGCGTCTGATGAATGTCAAGTGGGATTCGTAGGAGGTAAAGAAGCTACCAAAGTTAGTCACCTCTCACAGCTGGGAAGGGTAAAGAAAGTATGGGTCTCTTATATATCTCTGCTATTGCTCCTGAAGAACTCCAGCCCCCCAAAAATCATGCTACTGTGTGCACCCTTGAGAGGGACTCAGAGCCCCTCGGTCTGTTTACCTTCTGGCTTCCCAAATACCATTAGCACCCCCAAAATGGAGCATGTGGGGTTCTGAAAGCAATGACATACTTGAGACTTTCTAGTTTTCAGAGTAAAAGATTCAGCAGACAGAGTGTGTTCAATTTTGTCACTTCTCAACTGATCTAGGCTCCTTCTCCCAATGCTAACTCAGAAGCCACGATTTCCTATGCTGTGTTGAAATGCAAGCATGGTGTGCCTAAAGAGGATACAGGGGTTTTTTTCACAGCAGGATGGGCTGCCTGGAAGGAAGAAGAATAAGAAACCAGGAATCCTACTAAGGTGGGGCAGATGCTTCAGCTACAACTATGATCAGAGTGGGGCAGGGAGGCCCAGAAAAGCAGGGTGTGGTATTTACAGAATAAAGCAGCAGAAAGCAGTGACCCCATCAGTGCTAATTGCAATAAGACCTAAGTCTCCATCAGTGAAGGCAGAGCTGGATAACTAACATCTCAATTTTTATAAACTTCTAATTGAGTGCTTAATATTCATTCATTCAATCATTCATTCATCCAATCTATATTTAATGATCCCTCTGGGGATCTAAGGAAGGAACAATATAAAATGTATCATGTGCTACAATAGAAATTAATAAGTACAATGGGAACAGAAATAAAGGAATGCATAATTTTGCCTCAGGGAGGGAGCCAGGGAATGTTCTATAAGGGATGTGACCGTTGAACTAGATATTAAAAGATGATGGGCTTTCACAGGAGGAGGAGAGAGGGCATCTTAGAGGGTTCTGAGTGAAAATTGGATTATTTAGTTTTGCACACACTATTGAAACGTGGAATTCTTGACTGCTTATCAGTTGTGTGGCTTCACAGGATTTTCGTAAGGAATATGAAACATGTGAACAATGTTTTAGCCATTTAATATTCATAAATTTACCATTATTTGCCAGGTAACATGCTGGAAAAATCAGTCTCTGAGGTTCAAGAGAAACTATATTGAGGTATCAAATATAAATGACAGATTTGGTCGAAAAAATATAATTTACTGAAACAGATGTAAAGGAGGAAGAAAGTAGGCAGTTAAAGCTTTTACTTTGTCCCCTTGGTGTAGCCTCAATCTAGGTTTTGGGCAGATTTACCGTTTTACCCAGAGATGGTCTCACAATGGAACTTAATAAACATTTGATGAGATAATAGTGATTGGTAACAATAAAAAAGATGATGATGACCAACAATGGTAATACTGTTATTACACATAGTATCATTTCATGATCTGTATCTTTCCTGCTTTTCCATCTCTTCCCATGTAAAGAGGACGGCTCAATTCCTGATGGATCAGCTGTCCTTAGATGAGTGAATTGTCAGGCCTTTCTTAGGATCCAAATCCACTCAACTAATCTAAATCCCCTCAGACACAAGTAGCCTTAGGAAAACCTAAAGTTTGAGCTAATTGGGTTGTATTGTATATAAGTAATTCAGATGAGGTATTGAAAACAAGATTTTAGAGTTTACAGAGGATACTAAAACTGGAGGCTGAGCAAATAATGAGGAACAAAACAATCAGACTCAAAAGGATTTGGATTGTATAAGTAATTGGATCAGCAGATGGCAAACGCAGTTCAGTACAGGAAAATGTAAAATAGACTTGAAGCAAAAGAAACAAACTAGAGAATGTGCGCTAAATGGAACAATCATCCAGAACGCTGACCAGGAAATGGAAAGGAGGGGCTATTAAAAAACATAAATCATGGCAACTCTTAGCTTATGGCTAATTCTGTTGCTTTAGCATCCTATCAGAAAGAATGTGCATGCATATTATCTATAGTGGGAGCTGACTGTACCCTATGGGAACTAGCAGTATGCTCCACGTTTCAATTACTTCACCACTCAGTTTTGTAGAGGCACCTTTCAAAAATTCTTAAGGTGTTACTTTTTTGAATGCAAATCTTTCTCCTTTTTTGTTTAGGCTTATGCTCATTATTCTATAATTATCCTTCTCAGACATTGCTGGAAAGATTCAGAACAATGTTTTCAGGATAGTTTACTAATTACCCTATATTTCACCATGTCAGAAAATCCCCAGGAGGATCCACATCCAGGTATCACACTCCCCATTTGCCCCATTCCCTGAAGATACAATGTATACTTTGCAGGGGTGAGAGATCAACTGTTCAGT
Source organism: Canis aureus (assembly GCF_053574225.1). NCBI lineage: Eukaryota > Metazoa > Chordata > Mammalia > Carnivora > Canidae > Canis > Canis aureus. The sequence continues at coordinate 61,237,315 of NC_135621.1, read as the reverse complement.
GAGGCAGAGGGAGAGGCAATACATTTGAAATTCTCTGTGTGCCTGTAAGAATTACCTGGGCAGCTAGTTTAAAAATGGAAACACCTAAATTCCTCCTCCAGAGGTAGACACAGGCCAAACAAGAGGGGGCCTGGCAATCGGCACATTGATGAAGCATTTTGGTGATGCTCGGTTGGAATTGGGAGACATTTTGAGAAACACTGGGTAGAAGGGGTGGGGGAAAGAAAGAACACCAGTCCTGCTCCTTCCTCATCTAACTGAATGATTAACTTATGGACAGTCAAACTGCTCAGGCCTCATGTTCTTTACCTAGAAAATGAGTATATTGTCTGTCCAGCATACCTGGCACAGGAGCAAGTTAAATAATGTCTGAAACCTTATTGCATACAAATATAAACCTAAGGTAAAATGCTTGCCAAAATGTAATGTGTACTATTGTGATCCCACAATAACATGCTTTTAAATGGATGACTGAGGCAGCCATCTATACCCAGCCGGAGTTAGATTTTTCTTTTTATCTGTTGCCACAGGAATTCTCACCCATAGCTGATCTCTGCAACCAAATAGGTACTGAAAGTAGTAGGTGTTTTCCTTTGTGTACTCTTTAAAAGTGCTAACAGAAGGTCACTGTGTCCCCATGGTTTTGTTACTCCCAGGGAGCAACGTTTTGAATAGCAGTCTTCAGGGTTTAGATTCAGTTGCATACCCTATGGCCACTGGTACTCAACTCCAGCTTTTGTTGTTGAGAATGAAAATGACTTCTGCTGGCCTGACAACGCACATGATAATCACCCTTTCATCGTCTACTACTGAGGTCAGTGTCTCATCTACAGAGAGTACAACGAACTGGTCTGTTTACAAATCAGAGTGAGTCCACTGAGCAAAGTATCCTGTGAAATCAATTGATCTTGCCAATATGTAAAAATGCCTATACTTCTTTACGTATTGAAATTTCTGTATTATCCAGGCACTCTCCTCCAGCGTGTGTCAGTTGGGTCAAATTAAACAATGATAAACCCAGAAGCCATATGAAACAGCTAAACTGAGGCATCCAAAGACACTGTCCTCTAGGCTGAGAGTCACGATAGACACACAGGAGAGTGTATGCAGAGCTTCTTCACGCTGGTCTTGGTTCCATAAGCCTCTCTTTGGAATAGTCAGTGAACACAGCTACCGTGTAATTAGCTGAGCAACATAAGTAAGGTGTTTAAAAATATTTTTTCAGGTGCTTTTTTGTATTCATGATAGATTCTCAACACCAAAAATCAATCTCAATCAAAGCAGCAACTGAGTTTATCATAAATTAACATGAAAAGGTTTTCTACTGAGTAGATGGTTAATTACTATCTAATTTGAATAATTTTGCATATTAATGAGAAATGAATGAAATTCATTTTTAGATTTTTAACTTCAGCTGAGAAACCCACGGAGATAATGGAGCCTTTTTAAGAGGCATGTGATCTCTGTTACTAAAGGAGATACGGATTTTTTTTTTTTTTTTAGTTTACTGACTTGTTTTAAGTTGATTAATGGATTAGTGTTTTGCCATTAATAAACTATATCCAAATGAAAGACAACTTCATTATTTGACTCCGTAGCCCCTAGCTGCCTGCCAGGTAAGAAAAATGGAAAATAGATGAAGAGTTTGCTAAAGAAAAATATAACCTTGCACAGTCCTTCACAATGTCTGGATGGAGACATTTGTATGTTTCTGATTGTGAATGGATTTTTATAACTTGTAATGTTTTTCTATCACATAAAGTTCTCTCTATATATTGTTTACAAATGATATTTAGGTTTAGAATATACATATTGAGCTGAAGTAGGGGTACATTCTTAAAACTATTACTATATTCTCCAATTTGAAAAGTGACTGACAATCGCCTCAGGCCTCAGAAATTATAGCTAGCCAGGAGTCGAAAGTCACTTTTATAAAGTATCCTTGAAACCTTTTTTAGCATTGCAAACAAAGAATAATAATTCTTATATTTTTTATAAGAAAAATTGTTTAAAGTACTACTTGCCTCCTTTTCTTTTACATACAATTTTTATTTCATACTCAACACTTCCTTATTTGAGACACGCTTACAGATTACCTTTCTTTCCCTCTTTGGGCAGGATCTGCCTTATCCAATAATTCCAGTGCATTCAATTGGGTCCAGCCAGTGTTTATTGCGGCCTAATGCAGAGCAGTCATGATGAATGAAATTGGATAAGTATTTTTATACTTTCAAAACTTCATCCAGGATAGATAGTATAACAAGGTATTGTTTTTTACGGTTCATGTTCAACTTTAGGGAATTGGCTATTTTAGTCATGTTGTTACCACATTAGCCCAACAATGATTTTGAAAGGCCTCAGATAAACAGGAACATTCTTGCGGATAAATTGCTTGGCATTGCATTTTATCAAAAGAGTGAGGTTTGGATTGGACTCTTGTAACGTCAGTTGGGCACAGAGGCCTCCAAGAATGATTATAGAGTTCAAGAGATGCTTTTGGATTATTTAACTCAACAAAAGAGGAAAAGGTAGGAAAGAGTTTTCTCTCTGGGTCTGGAGAACCTATCTTTTACATTAAAAAAGGTCCAAGAGCATGAGACCAGTCATACCTGGAAAAGAAATGACTACAGTCTAGAGTCTACAGTCACTCCCAGACTTGTTCCATTCGCTAGTCCCCTACCATCATGGTCAGGACCTTCTTGGCCAGCAAGTGAAGAGGATTTTACTAATACACGGGTGATAGACTCTAAAAGTGGCATTGACAATACATCTGAAGAAAAGTCTGGAAAAGAGGCAAGCCATTTAAAAAAGAACTAAAAACCTTGATGTTTCCAATTGAGCCATATGCCAGGGTAACTCTCAGGATAAGAAATGAACTATATTTTATATGCACAAAGTAGGATTTTTTAACAAAAATATGAAATCAAGAGTGGCATTAGCATGAGCTGTCCACTCCCCCTCTCCTCCTTCTGGTCTCTTCCAGTCTCTTTTGCCAAAGAACTGAGAATGAATTTTTGAGAGCCAAGGATATGGAAAGGAAGACAAAATAAAGCTGGGAGAATTTTGGCGGAATTACATGCTTAACATACTGCACCATTTCTTTAATATATTTAAATAGTCCTGTGTCATCAGTTGGTGGCTTTCCTTTTCGACAATTTGCAATATATTTTGTTTTTCCTTAATTAAGCTTCACATGCTGGAATTAATTACTGCTGGGTAGTTGAAATCTGGTGGTCTAATTTTCAACTTCAGTTAATAGAGCTCAAAGTTTACATTCACCTCTGAAATTACCAACCTTACCAAATTATATTTGTCTACTTACATCTTCTAGATCATGAATATAGAGGGCAGCTGCAAGTGGCTTTTCATGTGTGACTCATGAGTCCATCCCTCTATTTATAGTGAAACTGTTTATCATATGCAAGAACTCTATATTTCAGGATTACATGTTAAACATAAAAGGGACATGTGTACCCCCCACACATTCAAAACCATCCCTTTTCCCAGCCATTAAAATAAAGCTATATTAAAATTCCATTTGTCAAAAAGATAATGTGAAAATAATGAAGATAAGAAACTCACTGTGCCAGCTTGGGATAGCTTGGAACTATCCAGATACCATTACTTAAAATTACATGTTCAAGGATTTGGGAAACTTTAGTAATTAATTGGTCCAAAGGTGGAAACCAGCCAAAAGTCCACAGTTTGCATCTAGAATGCCCAGTGTTAGATGATAAAATGCATGCATGCACACCCCTACATAATGAATGGCTCTCACATGCCTGGTGAGGCAAAATTTCCTTGTTTTGCAGATGAATATATGAACGCTCAGTGATATTAACTAAGATTACTCTGTGAATAACTGGTCTTCAACTTTTGGTTATCTGAAATCACAGCCTGAGTTACTTTAATTTCTACCACAGGTATCTATTTTAAAAATAGGATAGGAAGAAATGGAGGCAAGAGGGTGGAGGAGGCTGATCAAAAGAAAGAGGGAACAGGACCCACACTAACATCTCTGCCTTTCTCTTTTCTACACATTGTTTTTTTGTATTTCAACCTGTTCTGTCCCATGCCATCAGTATTTTCTTTCTCTAATCTACCTAGGTAGCTGGGTTATTAATTAACTTTAAGGCATAAATGATCCTCAACTTAATTTTAGTAGATAATGTTTATATACCTAATCAAGACCTACAGGTTTGCCAACTAGTCAAATGTGCTCCAGAGATCCTATATTCTACATCATTGCCTGTGCTCGTTTCACCTTCTCATTCACCTTCTCATTTCACCTTCTCATTTAGCCTTCTACATTGGTTCACACACTCACTCAGTTAGCTTTACGATAGCCTTTATGAAGCAGGCACTACTCTGATCTTTATTTTACAAATGAGGAAATAGAGGCTCAGAGAACTCAAGTGACTTCCACAAGTGACAGAGCTAGGTTCTGAATTGACATCTCTTGGATTTCAGAGACAGAGAGTTACTCCCTTCTTTGACAAATGGCTCTGCCCTACCCGTATGAGCTGTGCCACCTTGGGCAGGATATTTCATTAGTTGAGTGCATCAATTTCCTCCTTATTTGTCTAATGGGAATAGTGACCACAAAATTTTTTTTAATTTTTACCATTAAATAATATCATACACACAAAAGTTTTTGATATAATACTATTACTATCAACATTGGGTTAAGGAGGGTGAATTGATACAGGGAATCTTCAAAACTTATGGACTAACCTGGAGTTAAAATCAGGTGTTTATAAGACTATGGCTCTTGGGGCAGGCGGGTCTTACAACTGAAACTTTGCAGTGGAGGTATTTCCCCATTTAGTGGGAGGGCTTGTTAGTATTATGAGTCGTGTGTGCAGCTTTAACTTCTTATGACAAATAGAGCTTATCACACAGATGGCTGCATGGTGAAGCTTCAGACAGAAAGTGGAATTCACTTTTGTTCATCAAGAGGTTTGGTCACCCTCATTATGCCATTTCTATCTGGGAGAAGTAGAGTTTGGCACAGCGGAAATCTTTTCAGGTGCATTCTTGTTTCTATGTTATTAAATAGAATGTTTCTATTTATTTTACCACCTTAGTGTATGTATATCTTCACACACACATACATATACATGAATGTGTTTTGTCTCTTTTCTTTGTTTTTTTGGCCCCTTCATTAGGTTTCTTTAAATATATGGTAATATATATGCCAATGAAACTTGGTCACCATGAAGGCAAATCTCTTCAAGTAATCCCAGGCCTGATCTTCAGAAACAAAATAATAGAATTATAGTTGTTAGGCTATAAATGCTTTCGTGTTTGCAAAGTGTTCTTAGATTTATGTAGAATCATGTGTAGTGAGTTACTGTAAAGCTTTATGATCACCGGAACTCACATTAATGTATTTTGGTTGATTTTTAATCTCATTGTCAACTGAAACATACATTTGGTCTTCTTGGTTTTGAATTAACTATTCCTATTGGGAGACAGAAAACTTCTAAAGAACCACCATTTTATTTTGCTATTTCAAATTTTGTCTTTTTTATCTAAATATTTATTATATACAGTTCATTTTATAGTGCAGTTGTCAGTGCAACATAAATACTTTCGTTAACTTGTACCTTTTTTTGTGTGAAGATCTTGAAATCAAAATAATCAACAGTAAACACAACTACAGCTGCAGTTTTAAATATTTTATAATCCAATCAAATTGTTTGAGTAGTAATGCATTTAAATGTTGTTACGGAATCCCCTCCAGACTTTTTAAAATGGTTACTCTGTTCCTGGGTTTACTATTTATGAAATTCATAAGGGATGACATTTTTTAATAATAGAGCATCTGACTTAGAGAGCAGTGTTTCTTTTCCTGTCTCAATATAATCTATAATTTTCTGGCCTAATTTTCAGAGGGACACATCTACAAATTACACTTTTATTAATGAACATCTATGCATCTGTTGTTGCTGCTGTAATTAAAATGACCTTAAATGAGGAGTTTTAGCTGAGTCATTTAGCATCTCTTCAGATATGTGGATGAAGCAGCAGTTTTTACCAAAGGCGATAAGGTATATATGAAGCCTGAAACCAAGTGTGAGAAACACATTTGTAAAAGACTCAAAGCAGAGGTGACCTGTAATTAGGTATAATGTGGTATTTTAAGCCGGGTCTAGGTTCTGATGTTGTTTAAATTATTTTTAAATCATGTCGGTCACGAAAAAGAATGGGAATAGTGTTCCATTATTACCAACATACATAGAACTGACATTAACTGAAGCCTTGCTATGTGCTGTCCTGGGCTAAAGCACTTTATGCAATTTATGCCACAATTTAATAAGATTACTTCCATTTTTTTTCAGATGAGGAATCTAAGCCAAATAGAGGTTATTAGTCCAAATAGTAAATGTTGGGATCTGGGCTGACTTTAGAGTCTCATGTTTAGTACATATATATTTAACTAGTACACATGTATTTAATTGTACATCTTTACCTAATACAACTAATGGATAGAGGGTATTCATTTTCTGAAGCAAGTTCAAATTCTTGAACTTTTAAAACATTAATAGTCAATGAAATGGACTTTTTAATTTGCAAAAGTTGGACTTTCTTCTCTTTAATGTATTAAACTGATCTAAATATTTAATTAAGGAATTTCATGTCTGACTTAAGAATGAGAAGTAAATTGACATTAACTACTTTTGTTGGCATTTATATAGGAAAGTTAATAACTGTTTTGTGGTTATGTTTTAACATGACTCATTCAACTAATGCTTTATTATATACTCACATATAAATATTATTGGGCACTGTTAAAAAGTACTTTCATCTTTATTCTGAAATATGATATAGAAACAATATTTTAAGAAACATGTATATGGAGAGAAAATAAAGATTTGCATTCCTTGGTCTTATTAAAGGCAATATCACATAAAAATGTCCTTTATACTTTTATGGTTTGGCATGGAAAAAAAATCAGTTTGGTGTTAACATTCTATGTCTCTCTGAAGTATCACAAAATTTAAAAGTTAGCACAACCAGTGAAAAATACCTTATCCTCGTAGTCTCATATCAGAATAAACACATATGAAGTAAACAAAAATGCTGGATGGCAAGTAAAGTTAGCATGCATCTAAACTTTTAGAAATGTTTGGGTGCAATGCAATATGATCAAAGGAGACAGGAAAATTTAAAGTCAGGGAGATACTAGTTCATGTACCAAACTACTCTCGTTGTTCGACTTTATTTCCTTATAATTTAGTGGGATACATTTTCACTGCAAATGGAAAACAAAGATATAGATATGCTGGCCTAGTTCTATCAAATACAATAATTTGCTGATAGTCTTTGGACAATGCAATATATGGGAAGCAATGAGCTAAGGACTTTTATAGACAAATCATTTAACCTTCACACAAGCTCTACAAAATGTCTATTTTCAACCAGTTGAGTTTTTAAAACTCACTAGGCTCAATGACTTACCTAAGGTCACATAACTAGAAATAAATGGTAGTGTCAAGATCACATCCCAGGTCCCTCTACCCAAATCCCATGTGTTCTGGCCCACTTTGGGATGATCTTAGAATGTTCCATAGGTAAATGCATTCTCTTCAGCCCTCATTCAAAGTAATTTCTGTGCCTGAATTATTTCCCATGGATTTTTCAGTGTGTCAGAAGTTAGTTAGCTGCCATAAAATATCGTGGTAACAAAAGCAGCTACTCTTTAGTCAAATTACTAATGTCTAGCTGAACCATAAGGGACACTTTATACAAAATTACTGGGTCTATGTCTATGTCAAATGTGCCCTTCTCACTCCTTGCCTGAGTTCTTCTGTGGTTCTAAATTGGGCTTTGCTCCCAAACATAAGGGATGCTCTTCTCTCCTGCACCTGCACTTCCTTCCCAATCAGATTCATAGTTTACTCTCTCCTCAAACTGTAGTCTTTTCTATTGAAAAAATTCTTCCTTGTGGCAACTGTCTGTACTATCCCTCTGCTGAATTCTAACCCAAAATCCAGGCATTAACTGAGACTTCTTTTGCAGATATATTTCCCTGAGACATTTCAGGCTCCAGGTTGACCATGTTCTTTCCCTCAAAGTACAGCCCCAGATGTCTGACTTCCTTAGGTCAATTACATGCTTGCTTTCCCTATCGACCTACACCAAATTTCAGTTTATTTCCCATAAAAAACTTCAACTAGCCCTTTTACCAGCCTCATCCTTAACTCTTTTCTACAACTAGCAGATTAGAACCTGACTGAAAATTTGACCAAGACTATTTGATGTAAACTTCAGTCAGTTAATACCAGACATTCATAAGGAATACCAGCATAGTCTTATCTTAATTTTGTAATATAAATCCAGGCCTTTTTGTAGGACCTAGTAAAACTCCCTGTATTAGTTTATATATTCAGCAATTATTTAGCAAGGGCCTATTATGTGCCAGACACCCTTTTAGGAGAGCATGTATATGTCTTCTGAATCACTGTACACTCAGTGAGTAGTACTGTATCTTGTATGTAGTAGGTCAGTTGACAAGGCTTGCTGCTTGGCTAGGTGCTAAGAAGTCTAACAGTAACATCCCCTGACCCTCCCTGCAGTAATCAGATTTTGGTCTGATTTGTTTTTCAGATTTTGGTCTAGTTTGCCTGTAATTAAATGTTCACAGAATCCCGAATCATATCCATAAGTGTATGTGATTATCAGTGCAAGATATCCATGCTCAGTGATGCATATTAGTTATGCTAATGCCTCCATCAAGTTTCTCTAGGTCTTGCATGTGTCACTTTCCCTTTTCCCAGCATTTACCTCTTTCAATGTGACAGGGCAACTTTAAAAGATGAGGACAAATGTTCAAGTCCACTTAGTAGTTACAAAGTGAATTTATTATGTGGGGCCTAGGGACCCCTGACAGTGGACATGGGTTGGCCAGAGCTGGTTTCTGCAGCCATCAGAAAGTATCAGCTCCATCCATCTGTGATGTTTCTATCATCTGGCAATTCACATCCTTTGCACCTAGTACAAAATTGTAGCTAATCTGAGGACAACAGGGCAATTAATGTTTCCCACTGTATGTTCTGTTAAACACTCATCCCAAAAGACATTATGACAAAGAAAGGGCGGGGGGTGGGGAGGAAGCTACACAGTTAATATTTTTATTGTATATTTAATATTTTGGGAAACATTCACAGGGGACCATTGGGTTGTCTAAGTTTCTTTGCTGAATAATTTCTTAAGGCTTTTAACATGCCAGTATTAACTTCAAGAAAGAGGTATAAGGTTTAGTGTTATCCAAATGTATTTTGACCATGGAATGCTTTATTATTCTTTTTTCTCAGAGCATCTAAGAACAAGTGGTCAAAGAAACTTGGGAACTCTACTTAAGGAACTCTGAAACACAGGGCCACAAAATGTAATACTGTATAAATACAATCAAGAGGTTGTCTAAGGATCTGAATCGAAGCTATGTTGCTAATATTACCATGGCATAATAGTTAGCATGAAGTAATTGTTGTGAATTAAGGATATGTCATTATTTTCATTATTTTGCTGATGAGGAAACTGAGATGTAGACAATTCAATTAGATTTCCTATGGTTTCTCTGTTGGGAAATGTTATAAAATAAAATAAGTACAACGAACAGAAAGAACCTAGGTCTGACCTGATATGACAGCTAGGCCCCAATACTGGCTCTCATTGGGCATTCAGGACCAAGAAATACTGCTAGTATGCATCCCTCCTGCTCCTGGGCCATGGCAGATTTACAACCAAATCTGAGTTTTAATCTCAATGCTGAATTAGTCCTTAAGGTATAGTAGGATGACATCCACTAGGGAACTTTCCTTGAGTTTAATTCACAGCCTCCATTCTTGCTCAGATGCAAGGATTGGCTTTGGAAGTGGGTTTGACCACCATGTCACCTATCGCCACCAAAGCCACTGGTATTCATTATGTGTGGGGTCTGGTAACAAACATTTAAAATCATAAATGCTTCATCTCATTTAATCTTTCCCCTCAATTCTATAAGGTTGGTAAGAGTGTAAAGAGACAGATTCAGAAAAAGTAAATCAATAATCAAAAGTTAAATAATTAGTAAACAGAGGAGCCAGAGATCAAATCCAGATCTGATTGACTGCAAAGCTCACAGGCTTTTCACTAACCATTTTGTCTCCAAAATCTACACAGATAATCCCTGTATAAATTTCTCCCCGGGGGCATGAATGGATTGGGGTGTGAAAGTGCTATAAATTACCCTTCTGTACAAATTTACCTATTTTCAAAGCTGAGCATTGTGTTTTATTGTCATAATCCAAGAGAGAAGAAAATAGGGGAGTCAGCATCCTGGCAATTCTGATAGAATGCACCTTGACTCTGTGAAACTCCAGAGCTGACCTTCCCATGTGCTGAAAATCAGCATGGAAAAAGGGATTTATTTGGACTGTTACAGCCCTGGCATTTAGGCAACCCTGTAGAAATTGCTTCTAGGTGTGTGCTTTGTAGGAAATAGACCAATGATGGAACCCCCATGGGACTGTTATCTTCTACACCAACCCAAGATTTTAAGTACTGTGGCTTATTTTCCTCATCAGGCTAATTATAAGTGATTTGACACTATAATCTGGAAAAAATTATTTTTTTGTGTATTGACTCTGAAAAACATTTTTCTTCTCATTTCTAGAATATCTGCTTTTATGGCTCATAGGATCAATAATCTTTCTTTCTTTCTTTCTTTCTTTCTTTCTTTCTTTCTTTCTTTCTTTCTTTCTTTCTTTCTTTTTTCTTCTTTTTTTTTTTTTTAACATTTCACAAAGCTTCTAAGAAGATCCAAACACAGATGATGGCAAGCAAAAGATAGAAGTTCAAATGAAACTATTCCGGAGGTCAATAATTTAACACTTTCAGAAAGTATGTAATATCAATTCTCACACAGATCTCTAAGATAAATTTCTTCATTAAAAATCTATTAAGAGTTAGAAGGAATTTATTAAACAAATTATTAATATTTCAGGGCACTGCTAACTAGCAAATTAAAACAAAGCTAAAGTAGCACAGGAAAAATATATTTCATGATTAAAAATGAATTTCCACTTGACGATGAATTTTACCAAGGGCTAATTATTTCTCAAATATTTCAGTTTGGAATCTTAATCTTTTTTTTTTTTTTTCTGTGAATTAACTAGCAGTCTTTTTTTTTTTTTTTTTAATCCAGTACTATTTTGGGTCATGTGTTTCTCTTTTTAAGAAAGAAGGACACATATACACACATATTAACTATTTCTATTGACTATTTTTCTTTACAAATGCAAATCAGCACAAATTATAGTAAAAGAGCAAATGCTCACTTTTTTCCTCTTGGTCACTGTGTATGACCCCTGATGACCTTCAGTTTACCCTTCGTATTTATAATAATAGGTTTATAGTAGTTTATAATAGTAGGTGTGTATTCTATATTTGTAAGTAACAAAATGTTGAACAGATGACAGTGTTAAGGTTCATAAGATGTTTGCTTTATACCAAATCAAATGGATTTAACCAATAAACTTAATCAAGTATGATTTTATAAAAAAAACTACTTTGAAGAACTATTCTTTAAATCAGGTCGAATATTTGATTCAATTAATTAAAAACCTGTTAAGTGCAGTGATAACACTTGGTTTAATTCGTAACAATACAGTAGTATGAGGGCTTCTAGAGGATTTATTAAAAGCCAGTCATTTGAATTCAAACATTTTTGAAGCATTACTTCATACATGCAGAAACGATGGAATTTGTTTTGTTTTTAATGCTTTAATCCATCTATCCATGTATGCATGCATGCATAGATGCATCTATCAAATATTTCTTGATGTTTTATTGCAGTATCTTAGAGGGGATATTAAGACAAAATTGTGATTACTTTCAAATAGCTGATAGATTAGTCAGGAGGATAGGCAAAGTCAGAGCTCCTGATTTCTGAATTTTGTCAGACCTATAATCATCATAGACCATAGAAAACAATGTATGGCAGAAGTTGTGTCAATTTTAAGAGGCTCTCGAAAGATAAGAAGAATATGGATATGTTGAGATAGAGTCAGTGAAGACCATATTCTAGAATGAAGGAAATAGACAACCATAGAAATAGGATTCTGGCCACAAGTTGTGAATTGAAGAGTATGAACAACTAGGTTTAGAGGCCAGTTTAGGATATTTGAAGTGGTCATAGTTGCTTTGTTTAGACATGTGAGTTGTTTTTCTGAACACAGGGGAGATGATGACAAAAAGCTTTGGTAACAATTAGTCTGGTACAGAGCAGAAGTTGAGTTGGAATAGAATGATAGGAGATGATTGTGACAGTTACTGGTGATGTTCCAATATGGGCTGCTGACAACTTTGCAGGAATGTCAAGGGAAAATGAAGCATCAAATGGGGAGAGGACTAGATTTTAAAGTTCCATCTTGTTGCAAGTTTTAAGCAGAATAGAACTGAGCTTTGGGTCCCACTCTTTAATTTGCATGTTGGTTCCAACCACTACTGACTATGATCTTGGACAAATTACTTAGTTCTCAAGTCTTCAATGCTTTACTCATGGGTAAAACAGGAGTAATTTTAGAATCCTTTTCATCATGCTAATGTGAGGTTTAAACAGGGTAGCATCTATGAAGTCCTTAGTGCAGGGCTTCAAACAATTAAGTCCTTAATAAGTGTTTGCCTGCACTATTATTCAATTTCCAGACAGTAAGGTTCTGAACTATACTAATAGAAAGGGGAGAAAATGGGTTAAGTAGGGAAAGCAGTGCTGAGGTAGACTTCATGGGGATTTGGAAACTCATTTGATTACTAAATGTAGATCAACCTGGGATAGAGGATCAGGAAAAAGTAGTAAAAACTGAAAATTTTAAGAATGTATAACTGAGGATTGAATTGCCTCTCTATTCAAAATTAGAGAGGTCCTCCTCCCCCCAGAGATTTTTTTTTGAGTTTTCATTTCTGAATTGACAAAGTTTTAAATACTTAAATTTATGAATTAAAAAAATTATTTTTGTGAACAGAATTGTTTTTAAATTGTTTGCTTCTAATTTGAAGAAACAATCAGGCATTTGACTTTTTTCCATTTGAGCTAAAAATCTTAGACAAAAGTGATCCTTTCAACATGCCTATGGACACTGCATGAGCATTCTGTACTTAGTGCAACAGCATAGACTAGTGGTAGGAAGGAAGATCGTAACTAAGAGGGCTGGGATGCTACATACTTTTTCATCATATCCAAGGCCCGTTTTTAAGGCTACAATTAGAACAAAATTATCTTAGAACTGTGGAAACAGACTATTTGACAAATGAAACAAAGCTAGTTTAAAGGATAGTTTTTTTAATAACTTAAGGCTTACTTACTAATGGCTAGGAATATTTGAAAAAGGCCTTTTTTTTTTTTTTTTTGGACTGCTTCAATAAGAAGCTTAATAATAAAGATCACATTTTCAAATGTTCTAAAAAGTACTTTTTCCTCCAGTTGAAAGCTTCAGCTATTTTAAAGAAGTCATACGTTAAAACCTTTATTAGCTTTTCATTTATACCATGAGGGATAATGATATCATTTTCATGCACTGAATTTTCTTATCCAGATAGGTGCTGTATATTAATCACTGAACCTCTGTATGCGCTATAGAACACTAAAGGGGAAACAATGTTTACTGAGACCCAGATCCTGAATTGAGAGGTTTATAATTAAACATGTATACAGGGATCCCTGGATGGCGCGGCGGTTTGGCGCCTGCCTTTGGCCCAGGGTGCGATACTGGAGACCCGGGATCGAATCCCACGTTGGGCTCCCAGTGCATGGAGCCTGCTTCTCCCTCTGCCTATGTCTCTGCCTCTCTCTCTTTCTCTCTCTGTGACTATCATAAATAAATAAAAATTAAAAAAAAAACATGTATACAACTTACACAATACGGACAAAAGAAATTAGTGCTATTTTACTTGTCTAAAGAGCCTTGAGAATACAGAGGATGAAGGGATTAATTAAACTTTTTGGGGCACAAAAATCTGTCCTGGCACAGTACACTGGATATTGCCCAGTACAGAGGAGATATTCAACATGTTAACACATGATCTATAAATATATTAATTTCCCTAAACTTTGTGGTTTAAAACCCCCATTGTTCCATTTCTCATGGGTTCTGTGGGTGGGAGTTCAGAGGGGTTGTATTGGGTAGTTGTGGCCCAGGGTCTCTCTTGGAGTTACCATCAAATGGCGACCAGGGCTAGAAAAGTGAGAGGCCCTAGCACCTGGGGCTCCTAGACATCTCTTTCTCTCCTTGTCAACTCAAGACCTGCAAGCGGCTTCTCCTTTTGGGTGGGTTTAGGCTCCTACACAGCAGAGTGGCCTCTATGCAACTGGGTTTTGTACAAGCTTTTAAGAACAAGTATATATTTTTTAAAGATTTTATTTATTTATTAATGAGAGAGAGAGAGAGAGGCAGAGACATAGGCAGAGGGAGAAGCAGGCTCCATGCAGGGAGCCCGATGAGTACCTCTATTCCAGGACCTTATGATCATGCCCTGAGCCCAAGGCAGATGATCAACCGCTTAGCCACCCAGGTACCCTTAAGAATGAGTATTTTAGTTAACAAAGCAGAAGCTTCATGGCCTTTAGCAACTTAGCTACACTCTGTTAGTCAAAACAGTCACAAAGCCAGCCCATTTTCCAGCCCATTTTTTTTTATTTTTATTTTTTTTATTTTTTTTTATTTTATTTTTTTTTAAATTTTTTTTTTAATTTAAATTTATTTATTCATGTTAGTCACACGGAGAGAGAGAGAGAGACAGAGACACAGGCAGAGGGAGAAGCAGGTTCCAAGCACCGGGAGCCCGATGTGGGATTCGATCCCGAGTCTCCAGGATCACGCCCTGGGCCAAAGGCGGGCGCCAAGCCGCTGCGCCACCCAGGGATCCCCCAGCCCATTTTTAAGAGAGGGCGCACATACCTCATCTTTTGTTGAGAGTAGTGTCAAAGTTACATTTAAGTTACATATGCAGGAATGAGGTGTTCTGGCTACTTATGAAAAATAAATTCACCATAGTGCATTCAGTGTTAAGATATGTAATGTGATGTTCTTATATAACATTTCTTTTTGCCTTTTTTTGTTGTCATTTTAAGGAACATGTCATGAAATGGGAAAAAATTACAAGTGGATTTGGAATCACAAGTCAGTATAGATCATTCCTGAAACTCTCAATTTCTACTCAGTTTTGTATAGTGTTTCTCCTAAATGTATATCCTTTAATGTGGAAAGCTCTCTTTTAGGCTATGTCTCTAAGACTGTGTGCTAAATATCGGCAAATTAAAGAACCTAATTAAGTCCCTACCATGACAAAAAATTAATCTATGAAATCAGCTGTTTGGCATCATATAACAACAACAACAAAACAAACTGAAACAAAGAAAAACAAACACACACACACAAAAGCAATCCCCGAAAGCAAACCAAGATAAAACTTACCACATGTATAATTTACTTTTCACTTGTCAACAAGTTGCTTTGATATGGCATAGAAGACAAAGTCTTATTTGAAAAAGAATACATCTCAGATTTGATTTTAGCAAAGTCTTGCATGAGGGTTACTACTAAATGGGTTTTGTTTTAGTTCCCATGCAAAGAATCTCTTGAGTCCAAGAGTTTTGTGAGATACATGAAATATTTCAGGCCAAGACAGTACCATGTGGTGCACCTGAGCAGCATCCTTCACCTCTTGCACTTTGTATGTACCTATACCAACACAGTGGGAGCCCTGAAAGCCAGTCATATAAACTACAATCCCTCTAATGACTAACGCATGGTGGCAATTTCTTCTGGTCATGTGACCATGGAAACCACTTAGTGGAAAATGTGAAATAATAGATGTTTCAGTAATGTCCTTTGATTTCTGGAACTTATACCTCACAAAGGGAGATGTAAAGCCCTATATGTATTTTTATTTTCTAAACCAGAAGAATAGCAGAGCATACTTTCAAAGTGGACTCCATGATGCTCTTTGGATTACAAAAATTTTGATTTCTAAAATAACATACTTCTAATGTTTTCCTTTAAAAAATTAGGTAGGACATGTTAAACTTAAAGGTTTTTATATATTATGATTTGATTAGTTTTAGGACAGGGAAGTGGTCTGACAAGAAAATATTTTGCTCCAAGTTTATTATTATAATATGGGAAAAGAAGCTTATCAAAGGAAATATTCTGAAAATAGCATCTGAATGTAGACACAGTTGATATAGAAAACACAAATTTTTATGTAAGTCATTATTAAAATATTTAAACATGAACTAGTGTTTAAGATATAACATTGCTAGTGGAATCTGAAGGTTGTTGCTGAGAAACTGGGTGCTGATTTTATTTTCAAGATTTTTTTTTTTGTTGTTATAATAAATATCTCATAGCATCAGAAGAAATAATAGCTCAGCATCTATCTCTTCAGCTGCAAATACCTTTTCAGTTCATTCATCTCCTTCATGTGTTCTGAGCTGCTAGATTCAGACCTGGGGAAAAATATTTTTCTCTTTTTCTGCAGTATTTCTTGCTTTGTTTTAGTTACCTCAATAACTCTTTCCTTTTGTTCTACTTCGGAAGGCACAGCCATTAAAGAAGTTCACAACTTATATTTTCTGTCTGAGGCTCAGAAAAGTTTCTCAGCATTTTCTCAAAGGCACATGGGTAACCTTATCATTTATGAAATTCAGGCATAAACTCCATAATGTTTTAGCTAAAAATAAGTATCTGATTCCTTTCCCATGGCTTCAACATTCTGGGTAGCAATGCTGGGTATAGAGAATCATAGAATGTAGAAAATCACAACTAAAATATTTGTTCTGGCTCATCCTATTGGTGCTCTTGTCTTTTTTTCTTTTTTTCCCCCTTTAAGAGTTACTACGTGCTCTCATTTTCGATATTGTAAAACCAGTATTTTTGACATTAAAACTCAAATTTTAACAAAATAAAAGGAAAAAAAACCACCCCAAGGTACAGTTTAAGGGAAATCTATCCTGGCCCCTGACCCCCACACCAAGCCAGGTCCTAGACCTGCATGCCCTGCAGTATTCCCAGTCACATATATGTATATACCATGTGCATTCATGCACAGGCTGGGTGTGGGAGGAAGCTGGCCCAGGAGCAAGTATCAAAATAATTTTAGAAATGACTGTCTAGCCCAGCACAGGCATTAGAAAAATACTCTGCAAAGGGAAGTGGGAAGAATGGTGTGTAGAGTAGGAGGTGGCATGGGCTGCTAGCCCTAGCTCTCCTCTAACCCATGGCACTGGGCTTCCAGGATGGCCAGCTACCCATAGAAGGGGCCGACCTGAATCTGCCCCCGAGGCTCTGGGCTGAGTACTGGGCCCACACCCCGAGGCCAACGTGGCCAGATCCGACGGGAGCCCACAGATAAGCAGGTATAGGTCCAAGTGAAGGGCCAGGCAGGAGCCAGGGATGCTGGATCCTACCTCCCAGCAGGGCAGGTGGCTGGTAGTTCTGGCCTTCCTCATTGGATCGAGATGGTGCAGACCTGAGCCTCTTGTCACACTAGGTTCCTCAGATTCTTCTCAGATTCCTCTGAGGAGCCCTGGAAATCTTTAACGTCCTCCATCCTGACATCTCATGTTGTGTCCAGCATGCTGTCGACACTGGTGACCAAGTCCACGGATGCGCGTATAAGCGTATGGCTTCTGGTAGCTCTAGGGTGTCAGGTCCCTTGCTGCAGACAGGACCTGAGCTCCCATAAGCAAGTTCGTGGGGGGTGGGGGGGGGGTGGCAGCGTGACATCCAGGGTTCCACCGACCGGCCTGGCTCAGCTTGGATGAACCTGTGGCTGGCATGGGCAGTATCACGCAGCCTGCTAATGTCCGTAGGTGCGCAGCTCCGCGATGCCCCGGGCGCGGAAGGCCAAGCATTCACATTGCAACTGGGAACACCAGGTAAAAGCCCGGACTGTGGCACGTGAAGGCACAGAAGGAGACGGCGCCGATGTTCTTCTTCCAGATGCAGGAACAGCGGTTCTAGGACCGCGTCGTGAGCCCCTTGAGCCGCTCCTCCGACGCGGGGCCGGAGGCGCGGGCACCCCGGCAGGTCAGGCACCTGCGCCCGGCCCCGCGAGGCCTCGGGCGGGCAGGGCGGGCAGGGCGCGACTGCGCATGCCCGGCCCGGCGACGCGGCTGCGCACGCGCAGTGCGTCAGCGGCGCCCCCTTGCGCGCTCCTGCCGCGGCTCCCGTGTGGGTCTCGCGGTTCGCGCCCCGCCTGCGCAGCAAGCCCGGAGCCAGAGTCCGTGCGGCACGGGGGCCCCCGGTGGGCCGCGTAGCCGAGGAACGTGTCTTGGAAGTGGGGACGGCGCATAGTGCCCGGCGGGGAGTGTGCGGCTAGCAGGGCTCGGTGCGGGGCTGCAGGGGCATCGGTACCGCCTCATCCTCCCGAGAGGCCTGCCCCGCCCCCCTGGGCCTCCTGCGCCTGCTATTAGCCGGGACTTCTTGCCTGAGACGCGGCTCTTCCTGCACAGATGCACGGGAAGGACTAGCACAGGGACCTCTGGAGCAGCTTTGCCTGGGAGCACAGCCCCTCCGTGGCCAGGGGGGTAGGGGGGTGTGGGGGTGAAGGGTGCCCTTGGCCAGCACAGGGCTCTTGCACTGGTAGTTGAAGAGGCCATAGGCCGTGTCAAAAGGCTACAAGGCTCCTGAGGCTTCCCTCGAAATGGAGCTTCACGGGGGATGTGACCGCAACGGGTGGCAGGACTGAACCAGCACTTGGGGCTGGAAGCCAGAGGATGAGAGCTCAGCCCTTCGTGGCCCTTCCATGTGAAGCCCTCGAGGCCCTGGAGTAGGTCCATGCTGGCCCTGCTTCCCCCCACCCCACGCCCCTGGCGGCACGTCGCTTAGCTCCAGCATCAGCACCTGGCTTGCGGTGCCAAGCACTTCCATCTGGGCTGTGTACTTGCAGAGTGCCACCTTCTACACGGACAGGACCGGATCCTGCTACTGATGTCTAAGCAGCCCATCTTGCAGTCGTCTCCTGCAGCCTGTTGGCATGTTTGCCGGGCCAGTGGGCCAGGCTGTTGACATGCTTGTGGTCTGCCTGGAAGAGGACAGCTATGCTCAGCTTGTAGAGCGCCACAGTGCCATGGCTGGAGATGTCCCAGAACTGCACTGTGCAGTCCTCACTGCAGGTCAGCAGCAGACCTCACCATCATGGCTCCTGAGCCAGATTCTGGCCCCTGGTGATGGACCGGCTCGAGGCCCTGGAGGCTGGCTAGGGGTGCTGCAACTCGCCAGAGCTCCCAGCATGGGCCCACAGCTTGAAGGGAACGTTGTTGGAGGAATCGGCCGAGCAGGTAATTTCCAATAGGCATCTCTGTCTTAATATTGAACACATATGGGATAATAATTTTTTTCGTTTTAACAGTACCGTTTCTCAATACATTATTTAGCTGCCATGAGCAAACATGTTGGGCATCCAATGAGCAGTTGGGCACAAGTCTTTATTTGTTTTTTTTTTATTTTTTTATTTTTTATTTTTATTATTATTATTTTTTTACAAGTCTTTATTTGAAACAAGTTAGGTACAATGAAAGTTGGAGGAATCAGTATTCAAGATGGGTTCTACTCAGCTATCTGTACTATGAGATATGGCTTAGTTCATACCAACAATAGTATTAGGTTTACCAATTTCTAAATCATTTTCTCATTAAAATAGTGGTTGAGCAGGTGTACCCAAAAATGCCTTCAATCACTTCTGTGTTAATTTGAGAGGAGAGTTTTGTAAACCAGTGAAATTTAATTTTAGAATCCCATTCCGTTAAGCCTGAGGAAACAAAAAAAAAAAAAAAAAAAGAGGAAGGCAAATTGGAGTTTTTGGTTCTGCTTTTACACCTTATAATACAATTAGGACTTTTTATGACCAAAGGAAAGTGATAACTACAGAAGAAAATTATGACAATTCTAACATTCAGAAGATTAAAAGGTTTTATGTACATTATCAAACTCACCTCAGTAGTTCTGAAAAGACGGGAGGCAGAAATGTTGCTATTTGCATTTTATACCAATAAAATACCAATGTCACTAGTATTAATAAAGAATATATTTTAAAGGCAAATATATATATATATATACACACACACACTGTGCATACATATATATATATATATGCAGTATGCGAACAGAATGAGACTAGCTTAAGCTTTCCCAGTTTTTGAACTTTCTTTTCATCAGTGGTTTCCTTTAAGGAATTTTTTCAGGTAAGCATCCTAGCATGTTCTGTTTGCCATCTCGTTTATCATTCAGTTGTCATGTTTTATTCTTTGTTTCAACTGGGTGATGTTAAGGGATTGATGGTCCAGTACATAAACAAACTGATGAGAGGAGCTAGAGAAGATTCCAGGAGGCTCATGATGAAACCTTTCTTAATGACATTTCCCTTATGAACACAGCTGTTACTGAATCAAGAATATATCACCAAATGGAAGTTTGAAATTGACCCCTCTACAACCACATGCATCACAGGTGCAAAACTCCTGCATAGAGTTGACATCTGTCTTCCACTTTGGTCCCTAGACTTTGTCACTAACCTTACCAATGAGCAAATATAAGTACATCTGCTTTCTAAGAAAGCTCCCATTGAATTACAAATACTGCACTATAATTTCCAAGTTAGTGCAATATCCATAAACATTAGCATTGCTCCCAAACTATGCTGAGTATGCAAAATAAATCATGAGTCACAAAATATTTGCTCCAAAGCCAAGCCTGTCCTTCACATGAACAATTTTCAGAAATACAGACCTTATGACCAGCACTTGCTCATAATTTTTACAACTTCTCTTGTCCTTTGAGACCATTCTTCAACATCCAGTTCAGCTCCTACAGTGAACTGAACACAAGCTTAAATATGAACAAATATAAATTAAGATAAATGATTATATTTTCAGTTAATATTTTGGTAGAGCGTACTGAAGGAAATGTCACATTACTTAATTTTCTGAGCTCCAGTTTTTGCTTTCTCGTATATCCAAATGGATAGAGACACATACACTGACACAGGTACACCCACTTTTTGACATCTTTAAAAATGGGTTGACCTGGATTCAGTGATTTTCAGTGGCATAACCAAAACTTTCTCAATCAGGAATTTTAAAAGTATATCTTCTAGGATATCCATTTGTTCCTATCAGACTTTCTTCTACATAGGCATAGGTTCCCTTTGAAAGTCAGGATCAACGTTAACATATTTGCTATCAGGTAAATGTCAACATGTTTTAGTTTTATTTTTTAACAGCAAAACAGCCCAGATTTTCTTTGTAATTTATTTTTGGTATCAGTATCATTCCATTTTCTCCATGCTGCCCTTTTGAAGTACATTTAAATCTTCCTTAAAATATAGTGAGCACTCTTCTAGAGAATGCCTAACTTTATTTTAGTTCCTTTGATTTGCAATGCATAGCTGTAGCAATACATTTCAACATATTATTTGTTTTCATCACTGAAGCTCTTTGTTGCAAAGTGTTCTCAGAAGTTGGCTTTTTAGGATAACTTCCTAGACTATCAGGTTTCTAACTCAGAACCCTTTGCCTTCTGACTGGTATAATTTACATACAATTTAAGTTGTCTTCATTTTATTATATTAGGGAATGGCGTGAGATGATTCTAGGTTCTCAAACTGCTGTGTACTAAATGCATTAAGAAAAAAGTGCAATTTCAAAGCGGAGGCTGAAGACCAAATAGGGAGCAGAGCAGTGAAAGAATCATGTGTGGTGTTAGCAATGGTAGTTGAGATGTGGGGATAGGCATTGTTGCCAGAGGACATTTCCTATTTAAAAGCAAGCTCACTGATAATTTTATAGACTATTGCAGGGATGTTGCTCTAAATGCTTCTTATTCTTTCTTAATTGAGTTCATATCGAGTCTAATAGAAGAGTAGATGTTGATTTTTCTTGGGGAGCCAATCCATCATTGCCCTGAGAATGTCAGAACAGATGCCAAGGAATGATGGAATTTAGATTCTGCTTCTGTAAGGATGACATAACTTGGTTACTTCCTTCCAAATGATCCATTAGGTAACATGTCTTATAAGTCTCTCATCAGCCAGGCTAGTTTTAAAGAAAACAAGAAAATAACTGTGGGAGTAGATGTGTTGTCCTCATTGACAAGTGTTTTGACCACTGAATCACTTCTAAATTTTCAAGATAATACAGTTACAGGTGTATATGTGTGTGTGTGTGTGTATCTTGTTCTTTTCTTCCAAGATCCACGTCTTTACTGTGAGTAATTTTAAAAGCAGGGCTCTACCCTATTGGTAACATCTTTCCATCCTGAAATAATCCCATTTATTGGCACTGTTATGGTCATGCCTGACCCTTCACCCAACTTTAGGGCCTGTGTGCCAGCTGTCTCCCTAGTGTAGCTCTGCACTTCAAGCACTCACTTTTCTTGTTGAAATGTTTCCTGACAATGTAAGTGTAATATTAAATGTGCATGCAGTTGCTCACCATGTTCCTCCTTTGTGCCAATTATGTATCTTGATTTAGTCTTTTGTGTCTATTTTTTTCCTAACTTACACAGACTTTTTTTCTCTAGCAAAACTGAGTATGTACAGCAGCAGCTAGTGTCCTGCCCCAAGTGCTCTCCCCTTGTCTCTCAAGGTGCAGGTTTAGTGCTAGACTTTTCCTTTTCCACCCTGCTTAGAAGTTCTGTGATACCCATTGTCTCTGTTATTTCTAGAAGATTTCCCATAAATATTTGCAGAATCAAAATGTGTATTTTTTCACTAAAATATAAGCTCATTGGGGACAGGGACCGTGCCTTAGTGCCACTTGCAATATGCATATGACATTAGATATTTTTAAAACATATTTTTTGATTCATAGCTTTTTGATAAATTTGGTAAACAATTTTGCTTGAATTTTTTTTTAAAGAAAAGTCAGATTTTTGATTTGTCCAATCTTGCAAGTCTGCTATTTTAGATAGCAGTTCCTCAGAGGGACTCAGCCATCTCCCTACTATATCACTGTCTAATTTCTGGATCCTATACATCCTTTGCTGTATGTATCTTATAGGGGGGTAAAAAAGCATTTGTCCAGTCTGCTGCTTTATAGAAATAACTGAAAGGGCAGTAATGTGGCATTTGTTAGATTTTAAAAAATGGAAGGAAGGGGAGGCTTTTAATTGTATGGGAAATTTAATTAGATTTAGACTAATTAAATTCATTTTTTATATTAACATGTTCACAAATATTATTGCATCTCGTTAGATTTCATTCTTCTAGCCTTACTGAACAATATTCAGTAGTAGTTTCAGATTACAATAAGTTCATTATGAAGATAAGGTGGAATTAGTGTAGGAAGCTCAGCTGGTTGAAGGGGTCTGTACTTTAATTACTGCAGAGGGTGTGCATATTAATTACAACACAAGTGATATTTACTGTACCTCAGGAACATATGACAGGGTAGAGATACTGACAGCACCAGCTAATAAACTCAGTATGATAATGAGGAGAAAAGACCATAAAAATAGAAGGAAATAAAATTATTCATAAAGTATATTGATCCCAAAGTAAAGACATTAAGCTCTGATGAAGGGCAACAAAAGGGAAGCTCCTCACTTTATCAAACAAATAACCAAAGTAGAGAAATGTTAGCAGGGAGACAGATTGTGATTATACTGGTCACATGATCACACTCCAGAGAGTACACAGGAGCCATAACATGGGAGATTTTTAATAAATCAGCAGAAAGCCATACTGTCACTTGCAAGAACCGAGGTCACAGTGGCTAAGGACAGCTCCATAGAGAAGTCGAATATGCTGTGGTGTAAACTGGAAGGAACCACGTGCATACAAAATTTGGTTCAAGAGCCACTGTCCCCTCTGGGAAAATTAAGGCGCACCTAAGAATCCTGTGAGAATTACTCTCGCCCACTTTTCCCTGTCCCTACAAATCACCAACTCTGATTTTGAGATGGTGAAAGGGAACAATTGGGGGTTGTTTGGATAATTTTTCCCACTAAGTGCTCTGTTATGCTAGGATCTTGTCTGAATCTACACATACCGCCCAAAAGGAAAGTTCAAATTTGGGCCTAGAGTTATTAAATCTGACACTTGTTTTGTTTTGTTTTTTACATGGGCCTTCCAAAGAACTGGTCACTTTTGAAAACAATTATTTAATCAACTAACATTTATAAGTTCGTTTTAGGAGGAAAAAAACTGGCTAAGATGCTAATTCTTAATTTACATCAAAGAATTGCTTTAGTAGGTTTCTCCTAAGTATTTGTTGTTTTCCAGTTTATTAGCCAAAATCTGCCACAAATTATGCTTGTAGTTGAGTTATTATGGATAGAAAGTACACTAGTTACCTATTTATTTTAACACATGGAATAATGATGTTGACCAAATTCTTAAAATTGCTCTAAGTTAATTTTAAGAGGAAAACATTCTGTTGAGGGTATATATATATGAGTAGTGATTTTAATATATAATGGAAATATGTGATACATATTGGTATATATGAATTTGAATCTGTATATAATAGAATATGCAGTTCTGGTTAAAATACCTCAAAAAATAATAGTTAATCTAGAGAAAATGGATAGAAGGGCCATACGTAAGACAGTGCATAATCTGTCCCTGCATTTTGGTGACACAATTAGAGGTATTTGGAAACAACAAAAATAGAGATTGTTCATTTTGGTTCAAATCTATAAATTCATCAATTGAAAAATTAGATTTCAAAAAAAAAGATTTCAAATTACAGAATGAAATTATAGGAAAAACTTCACTTTGCAACTTGGGCAAGGCAAATAATATGAATAACGACTCACTTAGTTCTGAATTATTTTAATTTATGCATCCGGGAGTGGAAGTTAAGATAGCCCTGGACATCATAATGAAATGGGGGTGCCATGCCTCGCTTCCTGTACCTTCCTCTGCCTTACTCTATCCCAGTAGTCCAATGTCTTCATGCTAGCCTTTCTTTTCTTTGGTGGAGGGGTTAAGAGGTTATTTCACTCATATTAAGGTGACATATTTTCAGGATCATTTTTATTTTAAGAGAAAAATGTTTCATGTTAGCTTACATTCTAGCTTGACTATTAACAAAGTATTTCAGTATGAGCAGAGAATCTACCTGAAATGACTCAAATGTATCAAAGAGTTATGAATGGGACCTTCATGAAAGGCCAGGCATAATGAGAATGCAGGGAAAAAGAGGTGGTAATTCAAGTTTTACCATTGTATTATTGTGAACTGCATTATTTTCATCACCGTATGTGTGATATTATGATATTAAGATAGAAGTCTGTAAGATTGCATGGTACCAGGAACATGGTAGGTAGGTGTTTGATAAATATTTACTGAATGAATGAATAAACAAATGATTCATATACTGGATGAATGAATGGATGAATGAATGAGTCCACCTCAGGTGATGTTTCATCAGTCCTTGCAAATTACTTATGGTATTTCTGTTGTATCTGGTGAACTGAGTACTGTCTGTAACACTGGCGTTTGGCTTTTTGTGTTGGCAGTCCCTAAGCACCACCTGAATTGTGAGTGCTGGCCAGAGTAGATTACCACTGTTGAGTGGCTAGGCCCTTGCTCTGTGCTTGCATGTAAAGAAAACAGGTGATGATGGTACTCCTGGGCGTGTCAGTGGTTGAGCGTCTGCCTTTGGCTCAGGGCATGATCTGGGATCCGGGATCGAGTCCCACATTGGGCTCCCTGCGAGGAGCCTGCTTCTCCCTCTGCCTGTGTCTCTTCTCTCTCTCTCTCTCTCTCTCTGTGTGTGTGTGTGTGTGTGTCTCTCATGAATAAATAAATCTTAAAAAGGAATATAGGTGATAATGGGAGATTGATGATGCTTGTATTGAATTCTGGAGCATGAAGTCTTCTGTAGTTTACCGCTTAGGAGATTTAAACAGTTTTATGATAAATATGAATAGCTTTAGCAGACTTTCAGTTATCGATATGCTGATATATATATTTTTTCCAAAATATCCTGATACCGAAGACAAAGCAAAACAAACAAACAAAAAAAACCCCCAAACTTAAAAATTCCTGATTCTTGGGAACAGAAGAATGGTTTAGGTGCATACCAATTATATGGATTGATGGAAAATTCCAAGCATGTGGCCCCTATCAATTTAGATTTAGGCTGAGCTGTTTTTTAGTATTAAAAAATCAGAACACAATAGAGGCAGAACAGGGGGAAGTTTATTCAAAATTTAGCGGAATAGAATTCTGATTTTCTGTGGTTCCTGGGTTTCTGATATGGGTTTACTTCTCTTTGTCAGAGCTTTCAATTTTTCCTGGTATTTTTTTTCCTGGTCCCTCTCACAATGTTCCTGCTGTCCTTGTGGCATCTCATGCGACCCTAGCTTCTTCTCTTTCCTCACATGTGCTGCTTCAATGATTTATAGTTCGTGTTCAACATTATTATTTTCATCCTCTTGCCATCCAATTTGGTTATGATATTTCTTTCTGCAAACATTCCTTTCAATTTTCTATGTCTCTAATGGCTAATTTTTTTTTTTTTTTTTTTTAATTTGACATCTGGGACTGCTCTTCTCTTTTCTAGCAGAGGAAGAGTTGAGTGTGTCAAGAAACGATTTTGGGGACATCTAACAATATTAAGAAAGAACAGTCCTCAGCTTCCTTTATTTCTTTGAATAATGAGGCAAAGAATATTGGTACATAGATATTAAATAGACATAAACTTGGATGTTCAACATGTTGTAGAAAGTTGAACATAAAGATAAGGGTAACTAGCCTACAACATCAGTTAAAGAAATCATTATTTTTACACTTGGAATACGTATATGGGCAATCTTGCTGCACTATATTGGTTGAAACGAAAGCTTTAAGGTTAAACCAAATAGGTCACCTCTAAATATATAGAATTCTTGACCCCAATATGCATTGTAATCTCTGCAGTCACAGAGAGCCACAAAATTCTTGTGTTTCAACTACACAGAGAATCTTACTAATTGTTGTTGTAGTAAAGCAAAACTTACAGAATGTCCCCAAAGCATTTGAACTTAGTGCAGAGTTTAATTTCTTTATGTACCTCAAGCTCCAAATAATTTCATAAATTAAAGTTTTAGAAGGTTAAGTTTCTGCTGTAAACAAATTTATGTTTGTGTACGTTGATAATTAGAAAGAAGTATTTTATGAAAATCTGAGGAAGTAAGATTGAATAGATAATTAAAAATTGCAACATTCTAATCAATAAAAAAGATGGATATGATTGTTCTTGCCATTCTATTTCTTGGACCTTGTAAATCTTCATAAATCCCTTTCCTTGGCTTTTTTTTTTTTTTTTAAATCATGTTGTATATTCATTACCACAAAGTGGAAGTCATGGTTAAGGTTTTCTGTAACTCTTATTTAGGCTGTAGAGCTCCAAAGAGTGTGTTAAAATAGTAATTCCTTGAGAAACCTCAAAAGTGTGTCCTGGAATAGTACTTAATAGGAATAAAAGAACAGAAAAAAAACAAAAACAAAAACAAAAACAAAAAACAACCTGTGGTGGAAAATCACAAATCTCTTAGAAATTGTCAAATTGATCAGCTTCACTAGGAATTATTGAGAAGAGCAGAGGTGCTATGCTTATTTGATTTAACGACAACAAATATCAAAACAAAAATGTTTGATTTCTTTTGGGAAAGATCTTTTTTTTGTTACCTTTTCAGAAACAATCCCCACCCTCTGTTCCCTCATTCCTGTTACAATTAGTCATTACCTACTGTTGCTTATGATTTGTTGGCAGTCTCTGACTGCAATCTGTTGCTTTGTGACAGATCAATTCTTTTAGCCTACAGACTCATTCTTGAATTCAGCCAAAATGAAAAAAAAAAATACATGTACATATACATTTATATGTTAAAGTCTAAGTCACATTGCTCTGGCTAATGTGGCAGATCATTCTTTTAAAAGGGTGCTCTTAAAGGGAGAGCACTAATGAACCCCGCATGCATATAAAGGGAGTGAATGACATTAGGTGACCCCCCCTCTGTGCAGAACAGGTTCAGAGTCCATATGTATAGACTGTGGAATTTGAAGTATGTTCATTTACTATCATCATTTTTAAAGGAGACAACTTCAGAGCAATATTTTAGTTAGAGGAGTTGCTTCTGAGCCTACTGAAGAGAATTTGTAGAAATCCTGTTGTTTATACCCACACACATATAGATGTATACACACACCACTGAGTTTAAATAATCCCAGTAAGATTCATATTGCTCAAGTTTTTTCAGCAAAAGAAATTATAGTTTTCTTGCAATCAATTTAACAGTCAGAGCTTTGGTGTAGCAAAATATATGCTTCGTAGCCCTTCAAAATTTACGCAGTTTGTACATATAGATACATGCTGTATATATTTTGAAGTGATACGTATGTTGAAATTTTTCCTCACTTAAAACCATGCTGCATAATTGATTGGAAGAGTTACTCTCATCACAGTCTATTTTTGCAGCAAAGCAGAGGCTATTTGAGATGCTTGTGTTTTTTTTTTTTTTTTTTTCTTAAATGCTTTACTTTATTGCAAGGAGAGGAAAAACTAGTCATTATATAGCAAGATATTATTCATCGTTGGTTTGTTTTGAACAATGCTGAATTAAGTAACATTACTGCATAACAAGATAAATATATTAAAAAAACATTTTCTCCATTAACTTTTGGTGTCACTGTTGTCTGACTCAGTGAGACCCTCTTTGGTGAAACATACACACACACATATACATACTCACATGCTCATTGACATTTAAAAAATATGTAATCCCTTGAGTTTGCTACTTTGCAGACCCAAGGAACAGCTTGCTTCTCAACATTTCTATATAATAAGGTCGCCTCAATCACAAGGCCACAGCTGCCAAATTAAGAAAATTGGTGGGGTTTTGAGGAAAATACTGTTGAACCAAAAGGCAGATGTTTCACTGTATGTTATACATTGATAAAACACCTTCAATCTGTCAGCGTGCGTTTTCTAAAAGCATCAACTAGCCACTGTCTGGTTCCTGTTTCCATTTCGAGTTTGTCAAGGGCCCCCCTTGTGTAGCTCCTGGAAAACCACCAACTTTTCTTACTTCAAAAAGAAAACAAGGTACTCATTCATGAGAAATTACCCTAACCGCTTGAGAAATACTTTAAAAATTTTTCAAGCTCAATTTGGAAGGAGGCTGTAGGCATGATGGTCATTATACAACTTTACAAATAAATTCATGACAGCTAAAGCAGAATTTAAACAGTATATCAATAGACACAAGCCATAGGGGCTAGTACATAGCATAGGCTAGGTTGCAACATGCTTACTTTTTTAGTCTAATTCTTCTTTTCACCAATTCCCTCCATGAAGAAAGGGAGGAGTCCTTAAACATACAAATATGGAAATGAAGGACTGAAGATGTTACTCCAATTAACCAAGGGATATTGAAAGGGGCAGCTTTTCTATACTTTGTTTTGCATTTTTTAGTTGCATTTAATTGTGTTTGTAATCATTTAGGATAATCTTTTTAAAAAATTATGAGAATTTTTGTTAAAATTAATTTTTTACGGCTTTGTAATTCATACAGACAGGACTAGAAAAATTACTTAAGTGAGTACACTAATTCATTGTAACATTTTGTAAGATTCAAGTTTACTTTTACTTGGAATCTGAAGACTATCAAATTATTTGGATTTTACTAGATTTGAATAAATAGCAGAAAACACACAGAAACTAATTCAAACATATTCCTTTGTTCTGGTAAATTACTACATATGCCTCTAACTGCCTAGTATCTGAGGTTCTGTAAAAGGAGATTTTTTTTTTTTTTTTGCCCTCCCAGTGTGTTTTATCCACCATTTAAAAACACATTTGAAATATATTGCAATTGCGTGAGAAGTGACATAAATACATTTGGTGATTAATATTTATTTGATCAACTGTGAGTGCAACAATATGACTTCTAATTTGAAACCACACAAGCTTCCTTTTCAGCAATCCTGCCTTTCAAAGCCTTTCATTTGCTATATCACAGGCTGATCTTGGAAAGAGAATCTGTTCGATGTACTTTTCCCTACTCCTTTTCCAACTTGAAACAGGAGAGTGGGCATTTAGCCGTATTTCCAGGTGTGCCATATTGGAACTTATAAAATGTGTGAGAGGCTGGGGAAACTCTTAGACTCTCGGCCTGGGGTGATTCCTGAGAGGTTGGCCTGTTGAAACGTGTTCCAGGGTGTATGTATTGGAAGGTCTGTACATACATTATCTGCAATATATAAACATGCCCACACACATTTTGTAAAATGGCAGAGTTGATGTCTTGAAAACATCTCCCAATGTTAAATAAAGATCTTGTTCTGTTCCGTATTATTATTCCTATTGTTTTATTTCCACCCCTGTGCTCGTGGTGTCTTTTGTGGCACTTCAGCTGTGATGAGATGGGCGGGTGAGCAGCTTCCTCCAGAATTGGCGCCAGCTGGTTTGGAAGACTGGCAAACCCTCAACTCTCCCTCTAACCACCACGTTAGAGATTGACTTTATTATCTGCTGTAGCTCCACGACATGCCCAGTTTCCAGTAGCCCAGAATGCAGGCATGTAGCACAGGCCTATTCGCCATCGAATATATTTTGATTTAGTCATAACCTCAGGAATTGCCTTTTAGCAACAACTACAAAAAAAAAAAAAAAAAAAAGTAAGGGTCATCCACTTCTAATGCTGGAAACCCTATGATAATCTGTTCCATGCATTCAAATGAAAATATGACTTCTTGGCAGAGAATAGCATTATAATGTAAAATCCCATATGCTGTTATACAGTATGTTGCAATCTGTTTTACGGCTGCCTCTATTCTAACGAGTGAATACTGCCAATAAAGCAATTGAAGATAACACTAATTGCTTATTTCTGTGATCCATAATTTTTATGGCTGCCTTATAGCTCTTTAGTCAAATAGATGCTTTTTGGCCTTTAAGATCTAGAACTCGTGTACTGTAGCAATTGAAACTGGAAATGTACATGCTGGCCTGAGAGGCTTTTTCTGTACTTGATGAATTGGAGGGAGCAGCAAAATAATGGAAAGGTGTGAAAGAAAAAGAAAGAAGTCAAGTCAGCTCTAACAGGTAACCACTAGATTTTATCAATATTTAGGCAGCTTGAAAGATATACATAAATATGTGGCTGTGTAGGACACTAAATGAGATAGTCAGGTTTCCTTCAACTTCATGCATTCCGGGGCCTGTTGGACACATAGGTGACCATGGAAGACACAGTGGGACCTGAACACAGCTGGTTGGAGACAAGACTCTGCATTCCGTCCTAGGTTTTCCACATATTGGCAATATGACTATGTTATCTCGAGACAGCAGTTCAACTTTTCTGAGTTTTCTGAGGCTCCTCTCAGAAACGCTGTGATGACTAAGAGGATGGGAACACGCGACTGATGGTATTGGGGACATCATGACATGCTTTTTTCATGAATACTCTTATAGAAATCCCAAATTATGCAGCATTTGTCCAGGAATTTATCCAGTTCTTTGCTATTCAAAGTGTACTGTGTAGACCAGGAGCAGAGGTCTCAGCTGAGAGTTGAGTAGAAAGCATAATCATTACCCACCCACCCCTCCAGGCCTGCTGATAAGAACCTTTTCTCAAAATCCCTGGGTGATTAGTATGTGCACTAAAGACTGAGAAACCCTGATATAGCTGAACTTACCTCATGGATGAGAAAGTTGAGATTCAGCAAGGTGACATGGTTCATAAGGTCATGTAGTGTGTTAGAGCTAAGCCAGGAAGAGAGCCCAGGACTTCTGACTCTGTTTAATCCATGCTGCCTCCACCTTAAAATAGGGAGCATTTAATTTTATTGTGTGACAGATTTCAGATTAACTGCATAGGCTCAAAAGTGGGCAACATATTTGTAGCTTAAAATAATGTAAGTCAGAAAAGCCATCTGTTTCTGCTTTCTTTGGTCAGATAGTGAAAATAAAAATCAAAGCAAACAATAGGTTGTATTACTGAACTTAAATTATGTATGAAAAGTGTCTAGAATACCCAAAGATTTCTACTCATGAAGTAATGTAGATAATGTTTTCAAATTGAATTTAAGAATATGCTTTTAAATTCAGACAAAATACATGTGCAAAGATCACAGGATCTCAGTATTCCATTTTTCTATTTGTGTCCAACATTCTGGCTATTATCTCTTTAATAGGAAAAAGAGATAGTTAAGTTTAAGTATTTATTTCTTCTATTCCAACAAAAATACACAAGGTGCTATGGCCAAATAGTGGTGCAAAAGGATTTTACAAATAGTAGCTTTTGCTCAAAATTCCCTGATGATATATATACACTAGATAAGCAGTTTTGAGAAATACCACTAGATTAGTTTGAACTTTAAAAATTATGTATATATATTATGTATAAAATACATGCATATATATATATATATATACACACACACACACACACACACACATACTATTATATATGCTACTCTATACGTTGCCAGTATGTTATTGGACACACTGGCAATGTTTTTTACATATATTAAGAGCTGAGCATTGCAAACCAGTATAACTTATTATTCCATTTAATCTTCACTACAAATCTGTTAGGTACTACTGTTATCCTCATTTTATAAGTGAAATGATGAACCTCAAGAAAAGAACTTGCCCAAGGACACATGCAGCAAGCAAGATGAAACTGATCGAGGTGTGAGTTTAGGTATATCTTCCAAATTAATGCTGTGACTAGTGAATAAGACTTTTGAGTCCTAATTCCTTAAATTCTGATTTAATTAGATCTTTTCTCTAGATGTGAATTTCTACCATATTTCCACGTGGTGAGGCTGGGAAGGTGTTGACCTTTTCTGCCTTTTGCACCAAGCACATGGATGGGTGAAACAGCCAATGCCCTGTGTCTCAGGAACCTGGGGGCAGGAGTTGTCTGAACCAGGGAAGAAAAGTCTTAAATGCCCCTGCTCCTCTTCTCTCCATGGTCAGAAACTGCCTTCCCCAAAATGTTGAGTCTAGTTCTTGGTTCGACAGCTCTTATTCTCTAGTGCTGAGATTGACAACAAATAAAGGTTGTAATAAAAATACCAACCTACTTGCAGATATTCTTAATGAAATCAGCAACGCAGGCTTTCACAGAGAAATGAATACTGAAGCAAGAAGGAGACAGAGCTGTCCAAAATGGTTCTAGATACAGCTGTGGGAGCCTTATGACCAAAGGCACAAATCTCAAGAGAAATGCATGGGAAATAAAGAAGGAGTAAGGAGAAAGGGCTCATACTAGTAATTGCAGAGATAGTCTAAAATAGCGATTAACAAGCAAATGGCAAAGTGATTGATCTGGAAAAAGAAAGACACACACAAGCAAACTTATGATGTTACTCTCATTTTATATGACACATTCAGCTCCATTCTAATAGTCCGTGTGTAGAATCTCTAAAAGCTGTACCTTGCGAATTGTTAACTGTTGATATATGCTGAACACTTCATTGTGAAAGGATATGATCAGAAAAAGGACTATTGTAACCAGCTGTAATCGATAGCATTCAAATAACATCCTTGGTATAAGAGACAAACACTGACTACTTCCAACACTTTATAACACCTCATAGAAAAAAAGACATTTGTCTTTTCCTTTATATACACTTGTTATTTTCCTTTATATTAGATGATGAGATTCTACATTCTCTGAGAGTTCTCCAGTTTGGCTACCTGATTTTTTTTCAATACTGTAGAAAGGATCAATTTAAATATCTCTAGCCTACCAACATGATATCAGTTGGATATATTACAGTATTTGTGATACTAACCCTATGATATTAATGAGCTTTTTTTCAGAGAAAAAGAGTAGATCATCTCTTGGATATTAAAAAAAAAGAGTAGCCTATCATAAAACTCTGATTTCTTAGATGAAACCTCAAGATTATAGAAACCTATCAAGATTATAGAAATAGAATGATCCCCTATTATTTCCTCTTTAAATCCTGGTTAATTTTTGAAACTTTCTGCTTTACTTTAGAAATGGGACTAGCATTGCCTTCTTGGGCTCTGATCAGCTTCATTTTTCAGCTACACCAAGGGGCTTTTATTTCACCTCTTTGTGAAATTGGCTGGTTTCCTAAAGTTATTCTTCTATTATAATTTAGCACAGTAAGAAGAGAATAGGAAAAAAAGAGAGATCTAATATGGTATTATTTTATGACTACATAAAACTCCATTGTCAGAACGGAACATACAGGAAAGGCTCTACACACAGATGGCTAAAAAGTTAAAGCCGAGTAAATGATCAGAGAGAGAGAGAAAAACAGAATCGTATTACAGTCTCTGTTCCTCAGTATTATTTTGTATGCATGTCTTCGAATTTGAAATTCAAATAAGGCTTTTTATATATATATACATAATTGAAAACAATTTTTTGATAAACAAGCAGACCAGATATCCAAACAAGAAGACGCTGCTCTGCCCTCTTTCCATTTAATCACAGAAGCCCTTGTCTTACCTTATATTATAGGAATGGAATTGTAGGGATTAATATGAACAAACTTAACCCTTTTTAACATACCGTCACGTAATGTTTTCGGCTTACATGCCACAAGAAATCTGGGCAGGGTGGGGTGGGGGTGGTGCTTGGAGGGGTGCAGAGGGAAGGAGGATGAGGGGAGAGGAATAAGAGAAACCTTTTTAATATATTGATGCGAAATGAAAAGTAATTCAGAAATGCAATTTAGTGATGACCTCTCCTTTGGGTGGTTATGAAAAACAGCCTTGTTTTCTCTTATAAAGAAATGCTGGCATGCTTGACTTTAGTGAATCAAGAGAATTGTTTGCCAAATAACAGTGATGGTGTGTGTCCTTGTCAGAACACCTGCTGTATTCTCCCAGCAAACACTGGGGCCAGGGCGTCTCTCCTCTAATGACACCTCATCAATCCGCTCCTATCAATGTCCCAGCCATGGAGGTGACTTCGAGTGTTCAGAAGCCTTAGAAAATGTCAACGTTTTGGGAGAAAAGGTCAGTCACAGCTTCCCCCCCACCTCCCCTGCCAAGCCACCGTGGGCCTGGCGTTCATTATCCTAATTAAATCCAGCAGCTGAACATCTTCTTATCTGTAGGGGAGGAGAGCAGGGGCATGATGCAATAGGATTGATTTGCATATCCAAAGTTAATTAGTGCGGAGGAGCAGGTGTACAGTAATAATAATTATCACACATGACAATCACCTGTGACCACTTCCCCGCGCCCCTTCCGGGATTCAGCACAGTGATTGCTGGCTGGTTTTTTTCTTGCTTGATACCCATCCTGAGCTGTTTATGTCCTTGTGCCTCTCTTCACAAACCTGCTGTGAGTAGCTCGTCTGTTCCTTAACAGGCGCTGTATTTTTCTCTAAAGGTATATTTTCCCCTGTTTCACTTGGAGGGAGAGACTATTGTAAGGCAGCTATTTTCAATTTTGTTTGCCGAAGTTGTCACATCCTGGTGGAGCCTGGGTATTTATTTTTAGATTACATGTAAGTGGATAAGGAAAAAAAAAAAGTGCTCAGGATCATAATTTGAAAATCCCACTTTGCATCATTTGAACATTTTATCTTGAGCATATGCTGGCGAATCAGTCTGATCCAAAATAAACTTATTAGACAGCAGACACATGAAACCAAGTGACAGTTTGATGTTTGCCACGAGACTGGCCGTGCCAGTGTGAAGAGGGGCAGCGGGGCTAAATCCACAGCCCTCAGCCCTCCCAGGCTGGCAGGCTGTTGATGCTTACTGGACACTGACCTGAAGAAACCGAAGAAGATTTTGGTGGGTTGTTTAGGGTCTGGCAGAAGCTAGAGTAAACAAACAAACAAACATTAGCATGATATACCAGTAGGAAGACTTCAAATTGTAGCCTTGGAGCAAATTCAGTGCAGCTCACAGGATGGCTCTCATGATGCCTTCATCACAGAAAGCTTAGATAGATTACACTCTTCGGATTTCGCTTGCACATAAATGTGTAGGTTATGCGTGTTTAAAGTGTTTTCTCTGTCAAACGAGGGTAATTTTTTCAAATTAAGCCAAAAAGCATGCCCTGGAAATGGGATGTGCTTTTATAGAAATGAATTATTGCTGTGTGCTATACAGGAATTTAACACTCACAATGGTAGGCTAATAAGTAGGTAAGAACAGAATATTAAATACAAAGAAAGTTTTCTGGGTAAAGGGGAGGCATTAATGTTAAATTAGCAATGAAACTGTGACTGTTTTTAATTTTTTTTTTCACTTTGACTTTTGTCTGTTTCACTTTTATTTGTCAGGGTACACTTTTGCCAATCAAGTCAAGTATAACAGGTGGGCCTCCCTTTCACACAGCTTTAATGATAAGTGACAGAGATGGCAAAAGGCACTCA
Source organism: Canis aureus (assembly GCF_053574225.1). NCBI lineage: Eukaryota > Metazoa > Chordata > Mammalia > Carnivora > Canidae > Canis > Canis aureus. Next base: position 61,200,956 of record NC_135621.1, on the reverse strand, counting down.
ACCGCCTGCAGAATGCATTAAAAATTCAAAACTTTACTTATCAGTCTTTTATTAAAACTTTCTGTAATTGTGCAAAATTATTTCCCCACTGGGTTAGCTTTCAATATGGAGTACAATTATATTTCTGACACGAAAATAATTACAGTTAGAAAAAAAACTACAAGAAAAAAGAAGTAGTTTTTTAAAGCAAAATCCATCCATTTTATATCCATGAAGAGGCATTGCAGTGAAAAATTAAGCGATTACTAAGGTAAAGCTCCAGTTTTGAACATCTTACTTTCAGTGCTAGACAGCTGGGTGGAAGTCTAGTTTGTAGAAATGTAAAGGAATTATGGTCTAGGGTTAAAGACTTTTTAGTCCTTGTCTGTTTACCAAGGAGATAACTTTGGTGTATTATATCTTTAATCTGTCAGTGTTAGTATAGCTAAAATGGTGGATCAAAATTCTTTCCAACAGGATAAATATTAACAAGAAGTAGCTGTGTTTCATGGAATTAGCTGTGATTTTTCTGTATGACAGATGTCTTCATAGCTTATGATTTTTTAATTAAGATTTTATTTATTTATTGAGAGGGAGAGAGAGCTTGTGAGCATGGTGGGGGGGGGGAAGGGCAGAAGAGTGTGAGCAGACTCCCCACTGAGCAGGAAGTCCAGCTCAGGCCTCTGATCCCAGGACCCCAAGATCACGACCTGAGCTGAAGGCAGAAGTTAACCGACTGAGCCACCCAGGTGCCCCTTAGCTTATGATTTTTAATGTAAGTGTTGATAGCTCTGGACAGGGGGCTCTGCTTATATGGAGCAACGTTCAAATAATTTCCAGCCTCTTCTTTGGTCATCTTTATCTCTTAATCTAAAATCTTATCAGTCAAGTTTCTAGAAAAAGAATTGCCATGTGTACATTCCCCTAAGATATAGAGATCAACACGTTTTTTGCTTGGGCATCTTTTATGTATAAGTCACTGTAGTTGGAACACTGGGAAATACGGAGGCATGAGTTTCTATTTCAACTAGGGCTTTTGGAATCAGCTCAGATTTCCATGAAAGCTGATGCTTACCACCCTTTCTTCTATTCCACCCTAATGAGACATTCTTATTGAAGACCAGAATACTCAATGTGTATTTATTAAGTATTCACATGATGTCAGACAGTGCTACTTAAATTTAAAGTTTTACGAGTCTTACATCTTTGTTGTCCACTAGCACACAAACTGGAAGTAGACATGTGAAATCTAAACTGCAATTCTAGGTGAAAAATACCAGGCATCTCTCCAGTGGGGAGTGCAAGATGATCCACCGGCTATGGGAAAATACTAGAATTTCTCTGTGTGTGTCTATGTATGTGTGCATTTATATACATATATATGTGTATATATAAAACTCATTTTTAATATCTTTTTTGGAACTTAATACACCTAGTGTAAGCATATAAATTGGGAAACTAAAACATTTATTTATTTATTTTCCCATTAGAGAGTCTTTTTTGTATTGTATGTGTCCCTCGTTGACAGTCCCTTCTTGGTCCTGCATCATGAGTGACAGCAGCCAAGGGAAAAGGAACCAGGCAGCCTAAGGAGAGAGTCATCTCTACAACATTACATTTATATACACAATGAAACAGACAAGCACAGAATCAGTACCAAGAGTAGAAGTTGGCAGCGTGGGAAAGAGGAGGAGCAGGTGGGGTGTTAGTGTGTCATTAAAAAAAATACAGCATCCCCCAAACTGAGATGCCTGGGGACAGTAGGTCTACTTAAACCCAAGAGGAATCAGAAGATCAAAAGAAGTTTGGAAAGGCCAGAACTGTTAGGGAAAGAGGCAAGAGGAAGATCAGGGTAGTGTTTGGCAGCTGGGGTAAAGGAATTGTCCTCTCCCTACTGAGATCCCCCTAGCACCTCTGATCTGCAGGAAGGGGAAAGTCTGCAACACCCAAGGTCAGATCTGGGGCTGCCAGATGTTCTAGGCCAGAGACTGGCAGGGTCTCACAAAGGCTTGTCCTCCAGAAAGATGTTGGCACTAACCCCCTTCAGCTACTCTGCCAGGGTACAGTGGTCCTTGACCTCTTCATAGTAGTTTGGTTATAATCTATGCTGGATCCCTGTCAGCCCTTTCTTGATGATGTGCTTGGAACTGGCTTAGATCACTGTGCTCTTAAATGCTTCAGACCCAGGTGCCCAGAAGATAAACACCAGATCCTCCTCCTTGTCTCCTTGGTTTTGAAATTACATCATAGGGGGCATAGTGGCATCCCTAGCTGGACTATCTGGACAGATGGCATAGGTGCTGTCTTCTACAGTCTGGTCCAGATAACCTACCAGGATCACCTTGCCTTCCTCCAAATAACGTTCTTGTCCTTGTTCAGGCAGAAGAACACTGCCTTCTTGCGCTTCTTCACATCCTCTGGTGTTGACGACTTACACACCTTCATGTCATCCAACACTTTGATGACGCCATCAGAGACAGCTATACCAGAGGCCATGTTTCTGGATGTGAAAGGAGACAGCAAGAAAAGATGGAAAAGACGAGAGACACCACAGCTGCTGCTGGGATCTGACTGATGAAACTAAAACTTTAAATTCAAAATTGAAATTGTCCTTAACATGGGATGTGTATATATCTTTATCTCCTATGTAGCTGTTTTAATAATTCATTTGGGCACTTGCTTCATATCGTAGTGGTCATACTGTGTATGAGAGGTTTGGAAACTTTATAGTCCTGGCTATACTACTAGCTAGTGTGTCTTCGAGTGAGTAATTTAATCTTAATCTGAGATGCTTTGTCTTCTCTTTTCCTCCCTAATTCCTCTTTCTCCTACGTAATAACACTTATTAAAAGATCACTATGGGCCAGCAACTTTTTTAAGCAGTGTATTAATCCATTGGACATTTGTAACAACCTAATGAAGGAGGTCCTGTAACCACCACCTCAAAGGGAATGTACTGCTTAAGAAACCTGGGAGAAGGTAGTCAAACTGGTTTCATGGGCAGTGAAGATACAGTGGCGAGGAGTCTATCACCACTGGGGACATTCTTTGGACCATCAAGATGATTCGTGAGATTTATGACTGCTGGTTGCCAGCAACTAACTTCCTGACCTTTCACCTCAGAAGCTTCCAAAGCAAAAGTCCCTCTGAAAAGTTTTGGTTTGACATTTGATGGAGGAATGAATGTAATATTACCGACAGCTATGGTCAGAGAAGGGACTTCTTGAGAGTAGAACAGGTAGTGTGGTTTTCTACGTGAGTTTAGATTTGAAGGCCTCACATAAAGCTCAAGTCCTACAATTATCTTACTACCCAGTTGGGTCAGTGTCAGCCCCATCTATTGCAAATTTTAGAGAATAATATGTCAACACTGTAAATAGAAAGAAATAGGAAGTTTACATAGAATTTAAATCACACTGAACACTTTGCAATAAGTCTCAACAGGTAATGATACTGCGTAGCTACATGTAGTCTCCTTGACCTGCCAAGGTGTATAAAGCTTTGTAGAAATAATCACTAACAAAGACAGGCTGGGTAAGTGGGTAGTTGGAACCATCAGCTCTTCAGAGCTCTTGCTAGCCTTGGGGTTGAGTCATTGGATGCAGACACTGAGTCAGTCTTGACTTTTGTGTGCCTGTTTGTCCCTTGGAATAAGGGGAAGAAAGGCAGTACCTGGCACCTACACAAGGTTCATGAGGTGCTCTAAGAGCTTGAATTGAAAGGCTGTGATCCAACAGAATTGGATAACATTCTGTTTTTGCTGATGGCAGGAATGAGAAACCTAGGTGATTTGACTGAAAACATCTCTGAGTAAGAGTCTTTTCAGAAATGGGGAATGACTGGCAGAGGCCCAGGAGGCAGGGATGTCATGCACCTTGGTCCTGGCCATTACAACTTGTCATCTAAGGGACAGTATTAGGGCTGGCCTCACTGCTTCATGGACTCAGAGGTCTGAGAGAGGAAGGGAAATAAGAGAGAGAGTGCTCCTTCTCCACTCTGGGGACCCTAAACATGCTGCTGAAAGAACAGACACCTTGAGACGGTTAATACACATTTGGAGAAGGCATCACTTTTGGGGCGATGATAAAATGCACACACCAGGGAAAGAGTCTTTGTTTACTTTCCCTTTTCCTGGTATATGGCTACACAGGTTAAACACCTGTGAGAAGAGGGTGCTTCAGGGACACCCTCACACTCAAATTGTTCATGGGTGTCTTGGAGATTGCACTCCTCTCCTTGTGCAGTGATTAGTTGCCTCTTCATCACTGGCGAGGCTGGCAGCGAGGAGCAGGGCCTTCACCTGCAGGTGTTGCCATGGCGAAGGACACTTGGAATAGATTCAAGCAACATTAAAAGGCAAAAGTGAAAATGAGAGTAGAGAGAAAATAGAAGCTTGATTTAAGGAGACATTTGAGTGGATCAAATCGCCTCTCTCACGATAGCCATGGCCAAACTCCAGATCAGCCCTACTTTTTTCCTCCTGACTCCTGAGCTTTTCTGAATTCTGGTAATCTGGCACATAAGCTGACTTTGTTTAAAACTTAAAAAAAATTTTAAATATAGCAAGATTTATTTTTAACACACTGTGAAAATTATTCTGCCCCTAGGAGACACGGTTTGGTTTTTTACTCCAAACAGATTTAAGAAATTATGAAATAAGAATTGGTTTATTGACTCCATAAAACAATTTCTCTCCTTTTCCCTAACCAAAAATCAACTAGCAAAGAAGCTCGTTTTATCTGCTATGCTGGATTTTTCTCTCATTACTACCTTCTTTACTGTCCATACAGTTTTTCGAGGGAAGCCAAGCCACATTTTTCCCACCTCACTCAGAATTTGCCTTAACTTTCACTAGATTGGCACATTGAATTCACTTTTCTCTTTCTTCCCACATCTTCATTCAGAATAATCCAGTTTTTTACCAAGTGCCCTCAGAAGTTGAAGATATTTATGGTCAGATTTTCTACAAGTCATTATCCTCAAAAGTTAGAGAACTACATATCTATATTTTAGGAGTTTTCAGTTAAAGCCAGTGACAGATTCCTTTTTTTTTTTTTCACCCTGGTTGGTTAATTCACTTTATATAGTCAGGTTAATAATAATAATAATAATAATAATAATAATAATAATAAATGCATATAACAAGTGACATGAGTATCCCAGGGTAGGGGTGGGGTGGGGGTAGGCCCTGGGTAGTGGTACTATGTCTGAACTTCTGAGGGTTGGGGAGTCTTGTGCTAGAGGTGCATAGGAAAGCAGTGCCTGTTCCAAGGTAGATAGTAAATATTTAATACGTACTAGTTTCCTAAATTTCTTATGAGCTCTTAATAAGAGAAATGTGCCATACCAATAGCTGTGCTTTCTCTAGCAGGGCAGAGAGAAACGTGGGGCTCATCTAGGCCTCGGGAATGTTGGGGTAGGGGGAGCTTAGTCCTGGAAACCACATCTGTAGGACTCTTCTTTTTTTAAGATTTTATTTGAGAGGGAGAGAGAGAGCATGCATGAGCAGCGGGGAGAGGCAGAGGTAGAAGAAGACTCCCTGCCAAGCAGAGAGCCCAATGCAGGACTCAGTCCCAGGACCCTGAGACATGACCCAAGCCGAAGGCAGTCACCCAACCAACTGAACCACCCAGGCTACCTGTAAGACTCTTCTTTATGTTCCCTTTTGAATTGGTTGAGAAAGATCAACCCACTCTTAGCTACTGTTTCTCCTAAGAAACAGATTTGAAAACAGGATGACTTTTAAAGCGCAAGGGCTTGCACATAATTCAGAGATGTACAGCGAGACTTGCATTGTTGGGAAGCACATGTCTAGAAGGACAGAACCACCTTCTAGAAATTGGAGTTAGCTGATGCTCTCTGGGCTTTGTGCTTCCATGTCATTTCTGTGTTCCCTGTAAAACTGAAGAGAAAGTTTCGTAATGCATTGTAATGCATCTTCTCTTATATGATCTGGGGTGTGATTAACCTTGCTTGGCCTTTATCTTAAGAGTCAGTTCAAGTCAACAAAGGACCTTCCTCAAGAAAGGTCAGTGGGAGGTTGCCCTGTGATGTCTGTTCTGAGCTAGAACCTGGAGAGGCCTTCTAGGCTCCATGATGAGAAAATGTCATTTCCATAGACCAGGAGAGGAAAGGCCAGAAGGAGAAATGAGGGGGCCTGGCCCTGAGATCTGGTTCTCCTACATCCAGAGGTTAATGTAGTTCTCTCTTTGCTCTGTGCAAAGAAAATAGTCTCCAAAGGGAATAGTAATATGACCAATTTTGGACATTTGAAGGTCAGCCTGGTAAAATCTGCCAACACATTTTTCTAGATATGTTGTCTACCTTGAGAAAGTTATGTACCAAGATTGTCACGGATTTTCCAAATATTTTAATCAAATATTGTTCTGGTTGTACTGTCTACACTACTGTCTCTATGTCAACGCATCACATGTGAAGCTGAGGCAGGAGAGTGACTATTACCCACCAGGCATCTCCTTTCTTCCACATTCACACTGTCTTACAGGAAGACCCATAAGTTCTTCGATGGGATACAAAGAATTAATGCCAAAGTTGAATGAGTTACAGCCGCTACCACCTAATTAAAATGATTTTGTGCCAGTTGCTTTTGTTGGGCTGGATCCACACATAATATAATTTTAATCCTGTTTATATACACTCTTGGGATAGATTTGAGATTAGCATTGCCATTTAAGTGAGGTTAATCAAGCATACTGTATGCAGCTTTTGTTTCTCCATTGTATGTGAAAGGTGACCACTGCTGATGGGTTACCCAACTGCCCGCTTACTCGATTAACAAGAAAGAGGTGGTTTTCAGTGTCTGATCATTAACCCAGCCTCAGCCCCAGCGACACTTTCTGTCTAGTCCTTGGAATGGTACAGCTGTTGTCAGTCACAGAGGAGAACTCTAGTTAGGAACCGCTTTGCTTTGGCTGTGGCTACATGCCTCCACACAAGGGGAGGGGGAAGAGAAGGAAAAAAAGAGAAAAAAAATACAGCTCCCCTAAAAAGCAAACACCATTTTTTGTATGCCTGGCTCTGTTTATGTATATAAAATGGACATTATGGTGGAGTGAAAAAGACCCTCGTAAAAATCCTTCTTGAAAACTATTGTTGCTGACAGCCGTGACCTCTGTGAGTCTGCATGTTTACCCATAATTCATAATTAACAAAGACATTAGAACTGCCACAGGAGAATTCTGGGCTTTATTTCTTTCTAACTGGGCAGTACTAATGCTGGAAGTGCTCCCAAATCAGTGATTTAACATTTCAGGAAATCTTGGAGAGGCAGCAGAAGCCTCCTTATATAGCTCATACACTGGGACTTTGGTGATACAGATACGGCCGAGATAATTATTCAGCTCTCGTTATTGCTGGAGCTCTGCACCTGATCCCCGAGCCATTAGAGCACTCTGCAGGTTATTACAACTATCAAACATCAAGGTCTCTTTTCTAGTCTCTTGACTATGTGGTTATCATTTTACTTCTTTTAAATCCCCCATCTGCATAGAAAGCCTCTGTGTTTTTTACTGAGATCTGCTCACAGCCTCCCCCCCACCCTTTCTTTATTGCTCCCCAAATGGAGCCCTTTTCTTACCAGCACATTAGCATAAAAATATAAACCTCATGCTTCTTCAGTTGTATTGTTTTTATACCCTCTCTCTTGTTTGATTTCCTCTTTGAGGCTGTGTGCACCTACACTTTAATTTGGGCAGCAAATGAGTCAGTAGAAGAGAATTCTCTTGAGCTCAGGGAAACTACAAAAATATAATTTCAGATGATGGGAGCTGTCAGGGCCCGTGTTTAACCTTCTGCTTAGTTGAGGGCCCTCTTGACTTTATTGTACATCTCTGCCCTTTGCTGCTCTATTTCAGTGGTACCCCAAAATAGCAAATTACAGGGGACTATAATGATAATTTATAAAAAGAGGTTTTCTATTGTGGACATATTTAATGATTTAGTACTTTTTAATCCCCTCACAGGTGAGTGTATCCTTGGAGTTTAACCTGGAATACTTTGTTTGATGAAATGTATTTTCAGTTTTGGTCACTGAACCTAGTGGCGTAGTAACTTTGCTTCGAATACTTTTCTATGATCGAAAACAGCTCTGAATATTCTGGGCACTGTGTCAGCTATCTAGGGGCAGGCAGTCACTTATGATACATACAGATAATACCATAAATTAAGAGTCTGAAGCAGACCTCTGTGGATTGCATCTTAAGTGAAAACAAGTTGCTATTTCTGGATGTTTTACACACCTCTCTCCCCTTAGAAATCATTATTTTGTGTGTGAGCTCCACCAAACACCTGTAAAAAAGGCATCCTGCCCACTGCAGGCCTATCTGATGAAAAAGGTAACCCACAAGGGGTGAGGGCAGTCACAGACAGTATGGTGGGGCTAAGAAACATATGGCTTTCTCACTTAATATTGCTACAGAGTCGTCCCACACCATATTCCCTTAAATGGGCATTAGCTCCGTAGCCAAATTAGCAGACTATAAAACAAATTAAAATAGATGCATTTTTTGGTGTGGCAAAAAAAGAAAAAACAAGAACACCAAAACCATGAAACATGACTTAACAGTGTTTATCCATTGTGTGTGTGTTGTGTGTGTGTGTGTGTGTGTGTGTGTGTGTCACATCTAAAAAAAGAAATACAGAGAGGTTTTAAAGATAGGTAGTGTTTTTACCATGAACAGTGCAAGTTTAGTAATTAAATGCTTTAATTTGTACTTTGCTTCATCAGCCTATACAAAGAAACTGTCTGATTTTTTTCCGACTTACAGCAGAGATGGGTTCCTTTTAGGATCTCTTCCTGCCCCTTTCTACTGAGCCAACAAGGTTTGAGATATTTAAAAAATTATATTCCCTTTTGTTAACTTACTGGCGCATGTATATTTTCTTAGGAGCTAGGAGCATGGACTTCAATACAAAATATATACTATACATATATATGTATATACATTATATATATATATATATATATATATATATAAACATAAATCCATTTAGGTTAACTTAAAAGTAAATTAGTATGTCACATTTGTTGTGATTTAAGTTTTCCTATAATCAATGATGGTGATAAGAATGCTTCAATCAGGGAACTTCATATTACTGTGGAATCATTTGAATATTGTCAGGGATTCCCCATTTGTATGTACTTTCATTTTTGCTACTATACATAGTTCTTACTCCTTCATATACAGCGATCCTTAGTATTAGAGTTTATGAGTTGGAATATATCTAATTATGTAGTCCTATCTTCTTATTAATCAGAAAACAGATGTAGAGAAGCCAAATAACTTGCTGAAAATCATACAGTTAGCTAGTTTATGGCAGACTTTGGTTCCAGGCTCTTGACCCTCATTCTCCTTCTATAACACATTGCTGCTTTCAATAATTATATAATTATTTATATTTTCAAAGCAAGGAAAAGCACTTGTGAATTTTCCTTCCAAGAGAAATGGTGATTTGTTCTTAGCCATCCATTCTCTCATTGGTGAGAAAAATGCATAAATTTGCAAGATGGTGGGCCAGCAATATGGCAAAGGCCTTTTCTTTGTATGACAACCAAATGACCCCTAAATGAATTGAACCTGTGACCCCCTTCCTCATTAGCTCCAAAAAAAAGCTAACTAGCCCAGAAACAATTGGTACAAGCAAGCTACAACACAAATCCACCATGTTATTCCTGTGGGATTAATTAGAGAGCTAAAACAATGCTTTATCTTTGAAAGACATACAAAATCATATTGTTATGTTCTTCTGGCTTGTGAACCTCTTGAAATTGTATGCAAAATTTTATGTAAGAGCAAATATACATTGCTCTGGGGAGAAGGCTCCAAGTTTTCATAAGATTTTCACAATATCTGTGTGTGATCCAAAATAGGTTAAAAAAATTGTTCTATTTCATGCTCCAGTGATTTGTGCTGATGTCATCCCTGGTGTTGGTACTCTACCAAAAACAAGAATTGCATTATGCTTCACTAAACTGGAGGAATATATTATTTCTATTTTTTACTTGAGGAGAAAAGAAGGAATAGAAAGTAAATATACACATGTGGCCTTTATAATTAGCACTAAATCAATAAAGACTAATTTGGGATATTGTGACAATTTACTTGATACTAGTTTGAGTAGAGATGGATATCACCCAAATCTTGAGTGCTGACTTTTGCACACAATGAGAAAAACAATGCTGCAACCTTGAGTGTGAGGAATATGATGGTATCCAGGATAAAGAGAGTAGAATGGACAAAATTTAAGATATTCGAATTATTTGATAGCATCTTTAACTTATGTAGATGCTATATAAGAAATAAATTCTCAGTAGGACCTTCCTAGTCATCAGGGGGTTAAAGCACTATAAAGAAACTTGCATATGTACTTTGTTATCCAAGAGACAGATAGAGAGATGTCGTTCTACTGATATATTACATAAATCATGGTGCCAGCCAGAAAAACAACAGATGACCAATTTGTACAAAGCATTTTTTCCTTATGTTACATTTATTTAAAATACATTAAATCGTTGTGCTAAAATTGAGGCAGCTGGCAGTCCAGGCAACCTTATAAGATTTGTGTTTTCTGGAGCCAAGCCCATTCATTTAGAAAGGTGGATCCGTTGGGCTAGTGTATTTGCTTAGTCATATGCCAAACCCTTGGGGAGCACAGGTAGTCCAGAATTTACCATGCATTCATTTTTTTTTTTAATCAGAAATCTCTTGACAAATGGAAGTCAGATGGTTGATACCCATTTACTCCCAAGTGAAGTCACTAATTAATGGTAACAAGGCTCAACCCAAAGAAAAAGACTCATATGGCATGGAATCCTAAAAATCTGGCCATTTTCCAGGGGCTTCTTTTGTATTTCATGTTCCTTGACATTGATGTGACACCTAGTTGACTTTAAGAATAAAAGTCAAGTCTAAGTTGAGTGGGTTTATGTTAAGCTGATTCAAGCATGGGCCAAATTTGTAGAATTTTAGTGGTTGCTATTGCATTTTTAAGCCAATACTTTCATCAGATTCTTAGGGGGAGTGATAACCCTCTCAAACAAGTAGGAATCACTGGTAAGGGTTTTCCATATACTCACTTAAACCAGCTTCCAATGTCTATTGTCACCACATTAAAAACTAATATTGGATAAACCAGGGCCAAAGCAGAGAAGCCCATCTCAAGTGGTCCAGTCTTGCATTTCTACAGCTTTTTTAGGGACAGCTTAACTGCTAGGGATGCAGTGGTCTTCAAGGATTGTGGTAGTGTGAACACCTACATAAATGAGTTACTCAAATGTGAAGTTACTGGTTTCAACAAATTTTCTCCCCTCTTGGCCAATAGTCAGAAGATGGAAGAGATTTCTTAAGAAGTTGAATCTTAAAAACTGGAGTCACCAAAAGTGATATGATTCTATTTGAATTCCACAACAATTTTGTGTCATTACTGTATTCACAACATGTTAGGAACATATTTGGTAAATTTTTAAGGACTTAAATAGACTTTTTTTTCCCTTAAGATACTGAATTAGAGCAAAAGAAAGAAATATAAAACAAAGTCTGTTCTCTTAGTGTATGATCATCATGGAGAGATTTGTATTTTGGGGAGACATGCAAACAATGAAAACAACAGTTCCAGACTTTGAATTGCACCCAGTGTTTATCAAAACATGATATATACAGAGATGGCCATGTCTGGTTAGAAAAAGCAGAGGTACCAGAGATCATTTACCTAAAGAAGGCATCATGGGAGGTCTCTATAAGGGAGACTAATAGAAAAGTAGGAATTGAAATTCACTTGAAACTGTAGAGAAGATTTAGATGTATAGGATTGGAAGAGCATTCAATGGTGTTGACTGACAATGAGACCATACTGATAGGTTCATAGCACCGCCATTTGAGTGAATTTCAGGCAAGTTTTATTTGTGAGTACTTAAAAAAAAATAGGTTAGTGGCTCCAGCCTCTCACACTGGAGAAGGTTACATATGTATATAAATATGTATATATCAGGGAGAATGGAATTGAAATTTTTTCTTTTCAAACTAAGGACTGCTGCAAAATAATGGGGCCAGCCTTGAGGAACTGAAAATATTTCCACCAAGAGTGAGCCCTGGAAAGGGCAGAAGTGAAATGCTCTTGAGAATTGTATTACAGCTAGATCCGGAGGTGCTAGAATCCACTTTAGTAGAACATAGTCACAGCATGGTACCCAGGATTGGGAACCTAGGACAAGAAGATGCCTTCAATAGGTAGCTTTGGTTGGCTTTCAAAAGATTGAGAACTGTGAGATTTTTAAATTTTCATCAACTAATGGATATGCTATTTACATACTGTTTATTAGATCTATTACAATGTATGTATGGAAAGATTAAAGTGTGGTAGGATAAAGTAAGACATACGTGTCAATAGAATACCCCAAATTAGTAACCAGTAACCTTGTGGGAAATTAAACTATTTGTTAGAATCTGAATTGTTAATCAGTTTGAAATCATGCCCAGCCATTTTTTTTTCATTTGAATGTGTGATACATATTGAAAGTTAAAGTTCTAATAGCAAAAAGAATTAGGTAGGTCTCGGTTTTCTACAAAATGATCAAAATCAAAACTGTGGCTAAGTTTAAGAGTGTCTGTTTACATAACATTGGTTTCTTTTCTTCCATCTCTCCTCCCTCTTCTTCTCTAATGAGTTAGTTTGAATTCTTGAATTCAGAGGAGTCATTTCCTCATGCAAGGGGACTGTATCTTTCTGCAACTTAATAAGATATGATATTTTGAGCAACTTACAATAAAATTAATAATCTTCCTATCTAGATACACCAAGCATGGTCAAGGACATTGTAGAATGTAAAGAAAAATTCAGGGTTCAGGCTTTGGGGTCAGAAGGACTTGAACTTGCACCCTGGCTAGTTTACTTCAAGCTATGGTCAAGTTACTGAGTCTCAGTTTCCTAACATTTAAATGGGTATGATAAATCATACTTACAGACTTGTGGCAAAACTAAATAATATATGCAAAGCACTTCATACAATACCTGGAACACAGAAAGCCTATAATAAGTTGTACCTTCTTGATATGGGCACTCCCATCTTTAGGCATGACTCTTTTAGATGTTATGGAACATCTGAGAGGAATTTTACCATCACTTTCAGATAAAAAATTAAGTACTAGGCTTTAGGAATGAGATCCTATTTAATTATTGACTGAGTCCTTGAGAAATAATTACTTAAAATGCAGACTAAGCCTCGCTCTGTATCTGATCATATTCCATTCCCCTTTCTCAGTAGGAACAACTCAGTCTTGCTGAACTGGCCATGATCTTCCAGAGCTCCTGGCTGATAAATCTTCCAAACTGGTTAGTGCCCACATTTGGTGGTTACTTTTTTTCTCTGACAATCTTAATATATGTTTTTCTTACGTGTGATCCATGTCCTCAATGCTAATTAGCTAAGCTGGAGATCAAATAATTCTCTTGGGTATAGAATATGCATTTTTTTAGAAGTGCTCAAATAAACATTTACAAAATAGGCTAAAACAGCTTCTCTCAAGTGGATTGAATACCTGTCTTACAAACTGGCCAGAATAGATATTTACCTGATCGACTGTAATTGTCCTCAAAGATAAATCCTACATCTAAAGTCTTTAAGTGGTATCTGGGGGACTGAACCATTAGAGTCAGTGAGACTTGAGTAGCTAAGATCTCATGCCATATACTTTGAAGGTGAAAAGTTTGACCAAAAAAAAAAAGTCACTGACTCTATTTTAAGCTCTTTGGGTAGGTAATGTAAACAGACATAAAAGCTAAATACAGTTCACAGATATTGAGAACCTTTTGATATTTAGGTGAGATACTGCGATACTGAGCTTTAAAAATAGTAGTGTACATATATGTTTATTTGACAGTCTGAAATGTTTCCAAGAGTCCACTAGGACCTTTTAGGTGGATAATACACAGAATGAAATTTGCAGTTATGTCCAAACATACCTTTAGAGGACGTGACATTCTCCAGTGGCGCCACCATTATAATCTAACATGTCAACTTTTGTTCACACTCTAGATTTTTTTTCACTCATTACCTCTCCATTTCATTTTTGTGTTTTCTATTCATACTCTCCAAAGCAGAACTATTTGCTTTTCAAATGCATCTTACAAAAAAGGAGGCATCTTTATAGCTATGCTTAGGTAGAGATATTGGCTGAAAAAAGCAAGAGATTTTGAAATGGGAGCCAAACTGTTCTGGCGCTTCAACTGTACATCAGGGACTAGAATCCTAGACCTGTCCTTAACGTGCCTCATCATGATTAGTTGTTGTGGCCAGAATGTGTAAGCTTACTCTCTGTTTGAGGAACATGGGAATGGGCTTTGCTGCAGAATTCAGGTTCTATTACCGGTTCTGGGTAATTTGCATATCTTCTTGGGGCAATGGTCTTCCAATCAGGAGGAGTCAGTGCAGTGTTTAAGACTCTGCATTTCTTGGACATTTTGGTGAAGGGGAGTTTGAGAAAGAGTGCAGAAAGCTGGAGGCATACGGCTGGTTTTATCCTTCCTTGAACCTTCTTCACTGCCTGTCTTTAGCATCTTCGCTTCATTGCCCATGTGTCACCTGCGCTTAGCCGTGAGGTGATATATCCTCTTCCATTCCAAAAACATTGATCTAAGTCTCCCTCCTTCCATTTTTTAATAAATCTTAGTGAAGCAATGTAACATTCCAGGTCAGTCCTGTAGTGCTGTTCTGGCCTCGCCGGAGTGGCTGCTGCAGAGCATGGAAACTTGCTGGCACAATATTGCAAAGTGACTCTGCGGGGGCTGGACGACTTCCAGCCAGCAAGGAACCACAGCCAAGAAACGCCAATATGGATAATGCAAACAAGAGAGATTTGGGGCACATTTCGATTTAACCATCTGATTTAATTGACAGAATAAATGCACCTGTCAACGGGTAATATTCTTGTGATTAGTTTTGGCTGTGATGATGAGATGATGTTAAAAGAATGTCAGAACAACCTGTCCTGGGACTCTTACAGGCGGTTTGAGCGAGGGAAGGTCAGTTTTTAGCTAGTTCAAAGAAGCAGGATTATCCTCTTGTAGTGTGAGGGTATTTTATGGAGACAGTGAACATTTTATTTGACGTTTTCCCTCTGTGGTTAGCCTTCACCACAAATCAGACCAAGTAGGGGACGGAGGCATGCGGAAGTAATTGGCTTTTGAATCAGAATCTATGGCTACTGGGGATAGTTCTCATTTGGAAATGGAAACTCTTAAGTATTAAGCCTAAGGCTGCACCTGAGTGGTCTTACCTTGCCCCAGATTGTCGTTCTTTTGCTGCTAGAGTTCGCAATTTAAATAGAATTTCAGTGGGGTGAAAATTCAAAGAGGCCTTTAATTGAAGTCCTGTTTTCTTCAGAGAAAATATAATTTATGAACTTAGAACAAGTATTTTAATTAATATTCACTTGGTCTTTCATTAACTCTTTGCAACCTAAACCCATGTCTTCCCAGGAAACCGTGCTTCTGATGTTGTTGATGACCAAATCAGCAACTAAGACCTTTCTCTTGGATTTCACTGTCTGATCTCTGTGCTATTGAATGCTGTCGATCTTTTCTTCCTTTTTGAAACTTTCAGTTCCCTGGCTTTCCTGATTGAGTCCAGGGCTCCTCCAGGGCCGTTCACTCTTTATCTACTCTATGTAGTCATTATCCAAACTCTTAGGTCTGGCTACCTTCTGTTTTCTCCTTTCATTTTTCCTTTTGAAGATTTCCCCCCATTCCTATGGTTTTCCTCTTCCTCCTTCCACAGACGCTCCTAAATATGCCTTCTAGAACAAACTTTTTACCTAATTACTGGTCACATAAACAATCGCTAACACCGTGTATCCTAGATTGTATGAATTGTTTTGACTTTTCCATTTCTGTTGCTAAACATTTATTCCTGTTGTACCCACAATCTCTAAATCATGAAGCTAAAGAGAGAGAGAAGCTAAAGACTTCTTTTAGAAGAGAAGTCTTTTTTGGATATCTGACGAAGGCTATGGATTTTCTTCTTAGCAAACATTCATGCACGCCTACATACAAAAACTCTGAATTCTGTCCATTGGCGTGTTGAAGATTCACCATTCTTGGGTTAATAACACCTACTTTGAACACCATAGAATTTTTTCTTTTTTTCCCTACATCCAGCCAATGACCAAATCCTATAAGATAGTGTTTCTCAAAATCTGACTGTAAGCCAAGAATCACTTGGATCATCTCTATCATCTTCCCCCCCACCCCCACTGAATCAGAATCACTTTGAATGAGACAAGGAAGCGTGCTGTTTAAAATAGGCACAATAGTTTGAAATCCACTGTTATAGATCGTGCTTTTGCAGTACACCTTCCTTCCTTTATGTTTGCATTGCCAATTCTCTATGGCAGCTTTAATTACCTTTTACCTGGGATGCTGTAATAATTGCTACCACTGTCGATTATCTACTTGATGCCAAGTATTTTTCATACATTATCTTATTTAATGTTCATAATGTTATTTAATGTTCTCCCTAGGAGATAGGCAATAGTAACTCCTCTTGTAGTTGTAGCAACTCAGCTTGACAAAGGTCAAGCAAGTTATTCAAGGTTCCATAGGTAGTAAGTGGTTATGCTAAACTTCAAATCTAGAATTACTGCTACTCACTGCTTTTCATTGTTGTAGCCTCTTGGTCTTTTATCTCTCCATAATTCTTTAGCTGTTTTCAAATTAGTTTTACTAGAGAAAGTTTCTGCCAGTCTTTATAACAAATCATGTCACCTTCCATTGTATTTGTTTTTCTATCCCTCCATTAGACTACAAGATTCTTAAGTTCATAAGCTGTATCTGTCCTGATATAGAAGAAGAACCTAGCAAATATTTTGAATAAATAAGATCTTTAGTTTCTAAGGAAACTGGTGATTTCCTATTGGCCACTGAATAATTTCTAAACTGCTAAGGAAATCATCCAGGTCTTCACATTACATTTGATTTCTCTTTTCCTTATATAACATTTCCTATCTTGTAGTCTGGTACACTTTCCCAAAGATGCTTTTTGCTAATTCAACTTTACTCATTTTTTCTTGGTTTAAGATTTGTTTCTGCTCAGTTCTGTTACTATATATTACCAACCTTTCAGGCCTTAGCACAGATAATACATTTCTATGAAGGATTTCCTATTCTTTACCTACTCAGAATCTGACTTATTTTCAGACCCATTACAGTATTTTATAATCATCTTTAAGCTGCTAGTTTTGATTTTTCTATTGCATATATTGTGTACATTTATAATTTTGCCTCTTACATTATAAATCTAATAACAGTGCACTGTCTTGTTCACATTTGGAATCCTTGCATGTCTATAAAAGTGCCTTGTATATAGAAGATACATAACAACATGTTGAATATATTACTTGTCAGAAAATTCAATGTGAGAAAATTTGATAAACTAGTAGATGTGTAAAATATTATGTTTAAAGGATCAGAGATAAATATATATTTCCAACCAAGTATCTTCACAACTCAACATTATGTTCAATTCTTAGATGAATGAAGATCAATTTAAAAAATTTTGGAGAAGGTTATCTTCACTATGCTAAGTGTGGATAGATATCTAAAATGTCTTAAAACATGGTATATTTGACACCACAAATGAATCACTGGTAGAGCTTGCAAGTCCCAATAGTCACTAGCAACTACAGATCTGCAAATTTCTCCAGATTAGTATGTTTAAACTTTCACTTTGGGCCAATGTTCTAGTATTCTAGGCTTTAGGAAAAATGTGGTCAACACAGTAATATAATGGACTTTTAGTCCCAAGTATCTCTGTATTCTCTTGAATCTGGACTGACTCTGTTAACTGACTGTCAGGGATAATACATAGTGGTGAAATGAAGTGGATTTGAATCTTGGGTCCCAGAATGAAAGATATAATTACTTTAAGGTGTGCTTCAGTGAAAGAAAAGGGAATATAAGCTCACAATTTAATGTAATATATTAATGATCTCTCTAGAATTCAAAGGGCCATTTTCAATAAAACAACTAAATACTGGAACATTCTCTTGCCACCCGTAGCAATTAGATCTCTGGGATTAACCTGCCCAGCTATTGGATGACACTTCTACCTCACAAACTCGTAGCTAAAAGTGAATTTATCTGGTTTTAAGAGGGTTACAGAGAATGGAAGTACTCCAATGACAGATTCAGAGACTTAATATACCACTAAACAAAGGGTTTGGAATGGTGAGGGCTGATTGCAGGTTCTCTTGTAGTAAATGGTTTTAAGCCTCATGCTGAAGTCATTGAAACCAGATATTCCTATGAGGCCATTGGGCAGAGTGACTGGATCTAAGCACATACAGCTTTAGGCATATTCTGCAATCCCATCTGACCCAATTGGGTGAATCGTGGTGACTTAGTAGGGAGCTCCAGAAGTGATCACTAACACTGATCAAATTTGTGATCAGATGGACAAATTTACATGAGAGGGTGAGACTGGAGACAACAGTATAGGCAAGTCTTGAGAACATAGATGATGTGTGTATTATGTAGACATAACATTGAATGGATATATTATGTTCATAGTTGTTAATTATTGTTTTTCTTCTGGGTTGTTGGGTGAAGGTGATAGTCTAGGTTTGGGTCACAAAACATTTTCCATAAAGGACATTATTTAGTAAATTTTAAGGCTTTTTGGGCAACACAGAGTCTCTGCCTCCCGTTTTCTCGTCTTCCTTCTCTATCTCCTTCTGCTCATCTTTCTTTTCTACCTTTTCTTCTTTCCTTTTAAGAATTTAAATACTTAAAAAAAAAAAGAATTTAAAAACTTATTTAGCTATAGGTCATACAAAACAGGCTAGAGGCTGGATTTAGCCCATCAGTCCTAGTTCCCTGACCTCTGTTCTATGTAATCAAATATTATAGTAAGTAAATAGTCTCCATACCAACTGTGGATAGATTTATCATATTCACAGAATTTACATACCATAAAATATTCCTACTAGACTTATATGAACATTTATTTTTCTTTTTGATTATTTAAAATCTAAAAATACTTTATAATAATATGAGAATCAATTACCATGTATCAAAATATAATTATAGAAAATAATTTAACTTGGGTTGAACATATTTAACCTAAGCAAATATTAAACACTGTAAATATCAAAAAGTCACTAGTTTTAGTAGGAGAAGGAGCTCCAAAATGAGCCCCTCATCCAAGATGAATGAAGTTTACTTTAATTTAAGATGTAGAGATACTTGGGTATCTGGTATACTCCTTCATCCCAACATAAAAAAAAATATATATATATATATATATAATAGTGAAAGGGAATAAAGGGGAAAAGAGAGAAAATGAGTGGGAAAAATCAGACAGGGAGACAGAACATGAGAGACTCCTAACTCTGGAAAATGAACAAGGGGTGGTAGAAAGGGAGGTGGGTGGGGGGTAGGGGTGACTGGGTGATGGGCACTGAGGGGGGCACTTGATGGTATGAGTACTAGGTGTTATGCTATATGTTGGGAAATTGAACTCCAATAAAAAAAAATCCCCCACAAACCTTTCATGTGGCTCCCTATTTTTTTTTTTTTCTTTTATGGGCTTCTCAGGTAAAAGTCGTAGGTTTCTTCTCCATGTTTCCATCTTCGACCTCTTGCCCCATCTATACTTCTAGTTCCTTTTCGTTTCCAATAAAATTCTCTATTAAAAGTATTTTGCGTGGCATGGATGAACAAAGTGTGAATGCTAAAGTGCAGAGTTGATGTTTTATTTGATTCCTGAGGTTACTGAGACAGTAGCCTAAGTGAGTGTGTACGTACTGATTTGTTTTCTTTCATACTTTAATTCAGAATATCCAAATATTGAGGATAGAGAGTAAAGAATAGGTTAAAAATATTTCTTCAAGTGGTTTCTTAGTATAAGTTGAAAATGAGGAATGAAGGACTAATGGCTAAAATAAAGGGTTGACTGCATTACAAAAAATAATGGGAGAGTATGGAAATATGATTTGATAGCTTCCCCTATGGATTGTTTACAACCTCCATAATAGCTTCCCACATCCATATTCTTACTGCAACACTACATAAGAGAAGATATTGCTAGTCTACCAGATAACATATATTTAGAAGTGCTCTTTAAGTCCTCTTTAAAAACTTTGAAACAAAATGGAGAAATGATTTCTTATATCTGAATGTGGTTACCCCAAAATTCATGCAAAGGATCTTCTTTCCTCAGATATTAATTGTAAAGCTATAATATAAATGGAATGACCCACACATTCAGCTAAGCTCTGAGCTGTGTACTCTGCTCTGGCATAACACTATCCCAGTCCTGAATTTATTTCATTTTATTTTATATTGAGAAGTGTCCAGTTATTTGTGATGCTTATTTTGGGAATATTGTTTTTATGCTAAAGTTTCTTTCTCATAGGGCATAAAGAATCAATCTCTTATGGACTATTATGTACTGTTAAGTAGTAAGATAAGGCTGTTTTTAATTATGGAGCAGTCATTAGGATTAGACAGAATGAGAGTGGAAGAGTCCAGTTTTGAGAGTTATTTCCTTGTCAAATATCAGTATATTTGAGACCAGCTTTTCACTGGGATTGGCATAAACATGACATTAGGTTCATGTACAGGAGAGAAATATTAGACCTTATTTTCCAATTTATATAGACAACGAGTTATCCCTAACTCCAATCTGAGTTAGGTTCCCTTGTTCTTGACCTACACATTCTGCTTCTAGGTTCCCTTGTTCTTGACCTACACATTCTGCTTCTACTATGTCCTATTTCTACGACATTCTGATATTTCATCTAGAAGTTTACTGACAAGTATGTTTGATATTCAAATGCTATTTTTGCATTTCCATAGAGGGTTCTTAAAAACCAAGAACCTTTCAGACTCAAGAAAATGAAAATTTGAGGGCAAAAGGTACAAGTTGGTGTTCCTGAACAACTAACTGTGCACAAAAACATACAGCCTGCATATCATGATATTATAGACCCTCTTCTTGGCCTCTGCATTTTCCACACATAAAATTTATACGTTCACCATTTTATAGCACTATGAAAATTTGGGAAGATTCCTATTTTTCAAATTTGGGAGTTCCTAGAATAATAGTGTATATCAAAAAAGAAAAAATTATCATTAAAAGAAGCACATACTTTAATTATCTGGCAGATTATATTTCTAATATTTAGGCCACTGACATGGTCTAACTTCATCTCCAGAGCTCTCTGGGTCTCCTGGAGGGTGGCATCTGTTTAAGGACAAGAGCAAGTAGAGGAGACATGGAGTCAAGGCAACTCTTCTAGATTCTCACTGAGCCAAGTTCAAGCAGTTCTTGCGCTGAAGAGGAATGACAGAGCAGAGTATGTCCAAACCGAATCTTAGCTTGAAGCTTTCAACTAAGATATGAATCTACCCTGTTCACCTTCCAAAAAGCTAATCCCAAATCAGTTTATGGGATTAGTGCAGTAAATCACTGAATGGTATTTGAGGCATTTTCATGAGAACTAGCTTCTGCCAGATGTTTTCTCCTATTTTATTCCACACGGTTAAGGTTCTTACTTGAACATCTTATACACTATAACGAAAGGGGGCTGGATGCCCTAAATGTTACAGGAGACTTCAAGCCTCTAACTCTAATATTATACATTTTTTAAAATAAAAAACTTGGTCAAATGCTACATAATCTTTTAATAGGCACCTATTTGTCCACGAGGAAGGGTATTCATTCTGCTCTATCTATGCTGTTATTTGAAGGAAAGATCAATATTTCACAAATGTTTAAAAATTTACTCTTAACCCAGTGAGTGATAGGTTTGCCAGCACTTGATGTTTTGGCTTGATTTCCAGTGCTTAAAAGCAGGCTTAGAGAGGCAACCTGAGTCATGGAAGTACTCTAGCTTAATAATGAAAGGAGTTAAACTTACCCAGTGGAAAGCAGTTTCCCATTTCCTGCATGGCTTTTTCAGTTGCTTTCTTATGCTCTCACCTTTACTCCTTCAGTAAACACGAATGGGCCATCTAATGTGTGCCCTATGCTACTGTGTGTCCTGAGGATGAATGACCCAGGCCCCTGCCCTTGAGGAGCTCTCAGGGACCTATTTCTTGTCAGTCTCAGTTATAATGCTTCATAGAGTATATAGATACTTCTAAGTTTTAGTCGGAAGCTATTTGCTTTGAAATATCGGGCACTTTTTCCATTGATCTTGTTTCATAAAATTAAAGGAATATTCCTGAATTTAAAAATTATTCAATGGATGATTTCCATATTTATCTGTTTAGAGTATTCTAATAATTTTTATATTAATGTGATATATTTTCGGAATTTAAGTTCTTGTTTAAATGTGTGTATATGTGTCTATACACCATTTTTTTTTAAGATTTATTTATTTGAGGGAGAGAGAGAGCGAGCAAGTGATAGAGAATGCATATATGTGTGCATGCGCATGTCAGAGTGAGGGAGGGGCAGAGGAAGAGAATCTTCAAGCAGACCCCCTGCAGAGCGCAGAGCCAGTCCAGGGGCTCCATCACACGACCCATGAGATCATGACCTGAGCTGAAACCAGGAGAGGAATACTCAACCTAATGAGCCACCCAGGCATCCCTATGCCACTTATTTAAATTGTACATATTCTCTCCTTTCACAGTTCCAACCTTAGGACAATAAGGTCAGCTTCGGCTTCCTCAGTTCTCTCTTCTTCCTTCCCTTCTCGGTATTTATTAGAGCTGGACACAACACTCTGTCATATAAGTATTTCTGTTTTGACAAGATGGAGTTTACTCAGGTGATTTTCTTTTTATTTTTGAGATACTACACTGTATGAAGTTAATTAGCTCCCTCATAATCATTTCTGATAATTTATAATGCAGTTTATCAAGTTTATGCAGAACCTAATTGCTTTAAATCTATTTTGAAATTCATGTAATTACATCAGAGGTGTATTGAAGTTTTCTGACTTAAGGACTTTATCAGTTTTTAGATGATCTTAAAATTTGTTTATTATCTCAAGCAAGGAATTTACATGTTATTTATACTTCTGTTTGCATACAATTGAATAAGTGAGAAGAAGGCCAATTTGATAAAGTTACATGAAAGATCCCCACAACACATCTTGTGGTGAGGTGAGATTTTCCATTCAGGCAAGTATCCTATCTTAAATTGTCATAATTAATATATAGGGCTTTTGTGAGAAAAAAAATCTTAATCACAAAACAACTTTGGAATCAATGGAAATATATATGGTACTTTGGGATGGGAAATATTTATATAAAAACACTCAAGTTGATAAGGAATTATTATAAGCCTTTGTAATTAGTATAACTTACTATATATATATGCTATAACTTACTATATATAACTATATATATATATAACTTACTATATATATATATGCTAGATTGCACAAATCTTAAGTGCACAGCTTGACAGATTTTTATAAGTTGAACACATTCATGTAACCATCAGCAGCATTTGAGAGTTCCTATTGTTTAGCATTCTTGCTAATACTTGATATTGCGAATCCTTTTGATTTTAGCCATTTTCATGGGTATGTAATTGCATAGCATTGTAGTTTTAATTTGCATTCTCTGATAAGTAATCATTTTGAATACTCCTTCATTTTCTTATTAGCCATTTGTATGAATTCCTTTGTGCGCTACCTTTCGGTCTTTTGCCCATTTCTCTATCTTCTGTAATTTTCTTATTCGTAGAAGATTTTACATATTCTGGATAGGAATACTTTGTCAAACATATATGTATTGTAAATACCTTTTACTATTCTGTTTTGTCTTTCAATATTTGGTATCTTTTGATAAAAAAAGTTTGTAATTTAATGATGTCTGATTAATTTGATCTTTTCCTTCATGATTAGTGCTTTTTTTCCCCATTTAAGAATTTTTTTAGACTTTAGTATCAAGCTAAAAAATTAATAAAAATATTTTCTACCAACTTTCTATTAGGAATTCCTAATTCCTATTGAAATTGGCCTTTGTTTATGTTGTAAATTAGGGATCAGCCAAGATGAGCCTAAGAAGCATGACAACTAAATGTAATGCAGTATCCTGAATAGGATCCTGAACAGAAAAAGGGTATTACATAAAAGTTAAGGAAGTCCGAATAACCTATGGACTTTAGTTAATGTATAAAGATTAGTTCATTAACAGTATATCATACTAAATAAGATGTTAATAGGGGAAACTGGGTGTGGGGTATATGTGGGCATTCTGTATTATCTTAATATTTCTGTAAACCTGAAATTGTTCTAAATAGAGTCTATTAAAAAGTAAATGTTAAATGAATGAAAAACATGCACAGCAGTCTGTGAACTTAATTTATTTGAATTTTGTAAAGGAAGAGAGAGATAAACAGTTTAAAATAGAATGTAGGGAAAAGCAGTACATATGCTAAAATTGTTCATATAATAAATCAGATTGATGGAAGATTATGTGTGTATATATGTATGTGCTTATATGTAAAGGCAGATGTCTGAAAGAAAAGTCATCAAAATTTCAGATGTGGTTATCTTTGACCATTGAAATTGTAGATAGATCCTCTCCTCTCTCCCTGTCACCATTCTTTGTTTCCTTTCTCTTCCCTGAATTGTGTAAATTTTTCAACAAAGACTATGTTTGTTATATATGAGAGAAAAGTACAGTTACAATATAAATGATTCCAGGTTAGATGCCCTAGGTTAGTTATACTTTGGGATTCCAAACTCACATTTCCTTAGCTGGGTCTCTAAAATTTTTGGATCCACCTTCAACAAGTTGTAGAGAACTGCAACATTGTAGGTCTTCATTGGAGAATAGAATATGGAATTACTGGTAGTCTAACACAGATCACAATGAGATAACATCTCCGAAGACCATATGAGAGATATCCAGCCTGACCACCACTCTAGTTAGAGACAACAAATACTAAACTTCATTACTATTCCTCCTCTTAGAACTCCACATTATTTCATTGGGTCAAGTCAGATCATCAGAGGGTTGCATAAATAGTTATTTTCTTAGTCTTTTATAGCATCACATGTGCTCATTTCTTCTTTAAGGATGAGCCATATTTTTTATTTAATCAAAGTCCAGTGTAAGATTCATATAGCATTATCCCATTTGTATTAAAGAGACTTTTGAAGATATTTTCTACATAGTGGCCCTATACATGCATTAATAAGTGATAAATATTTATTATTGCTATTATTGTTATATCTTTTAGGATATCCTGCTAAGGGAGAGCTTTGATTTCCATGGGGCTAGGCTCTCCCTTTCTGCTAATGAGAATTATAATTGGTAATGTTTTTCTTTTAACCTGAATTCCAGTAAACTCAGATACAAATGTGAGCTTCAGCTATTATGGTTGTGTTCTCCTTATTTATTAATTTTTTAAATTCTTACCTCTCTTGTTCCATAAAATATTTGAGATAATGATTTAAATCTCATATTGCTATTTTCCCTGGTTTTCTACTTCTATTTTTCCTGATTTGGGTTTTTCCGTTTTTATTTTATTGCTGTTTTATTGTGTTTGTGAAATTCAGTAGCATGTATTTTTAAAAAGTAAAACATCTAAATTATACAGTATTTTTAAATTGCTTTTTAAAAATTTCAAATGTATTTCATATTTTGGATTTGATTTTAAAATGTGCTAAATTGGAGCATCTGGGTGGCTCAGTTGAGTGTCCAACTAGTAACTTTGGTTCAGGTCATGAACTCATGGGTGGTGAGATCCAGCCCTGTGTGGGGCTCCCTGCTCAGTGGGGCATCTCCCTCTGCCCCTCATTCTGTTCTTCTGTCTCCCTAAAAAAGTAAATAAATAATGTTTAAAAATATGCTAACTTGTTTGGACGATATACCTTTGGTACTCCTTCAATGAATTGATATGAATGATGTCATTGGGAGTGTATTAGACCAAGATTTGAAAGACCTAAATTCTACTTTTTGTTGTTAGGCTTTAACTGAGATTAATGATTTAATGTCTCCACGACTCATTCTTCTCAGAGTAAGAAAAATATATAGCCTTTTTGTATAAAAATTAATCAATTTTACATACTGGTTTATATTTTTAATTTTTATTTTTTTAAAGATTTTACTTATTTTTAGAGAGAGAGAGCACAATCAGGAGCAGGGGAGAGGAAGAAGCAGGCTCCCCACTGAACAGGGAGCCGGATGTGGGCCTCAATCCCAGGACCCCAGGGATTGAGTGAGCCACCCAGATGCCCTGGTTTATATTTGTTAGTGAATTGCCTTTAATGAATTTCAGAACACAAGCAAAATTAACCATCAAAGGAAAAAATACAAACATCTCCATGTTCAAAACATATTTGATAATTTGCTTGGGAAAAAGATTTCTTAGAGAAAGTCTCATCAGGAAGAAACCCACAAAATTCCATTTGGTGAACATTCTAATAATTTTGGGAGGATACATCTTAAAGTTGAAATTCCCATGACCTCATATTGTAGTAGTTCTCATTAAGTTGTTAGAAGCTTGAATCTGTAAATGTTTCCAATGGAGCCTTTTTCTGAACTGTAACCCAATTGAGGATTTACATTACATAACAGTAATGTATATAGTTCTACTCTTAGAGGACTCTACTCTGGGATTCTACCTTTCTTTTTTCCCCATTTGGAGCTCCTAGTGACCTCCAAGTGATAATTGAGTTTACAAGATTAGAACAGTATAAGCAGATTCTATTCTAATTTGCTAAAGTGTTTATGCCAAGTGAATGATACAAATCAACCCCTAAATTATCAATGTGATTCTTGAAGAAATTGAGTGTTATATACTGGTAAATTTTACTGCTTATTTGTTGCCACATAGGGAATCACAGATGACTTTTTTATATCAGATTCTTCAACCTCTGTGAGTAATCAGACATAAAAACTAATAAAAACGAGAAATCTTCGACATTTTTTAATTACTTTCTTCACACATCCAAATAATTACTGGACCACACAAGAAAACTATTGTTGATACCAACTAGGGAAGATAGATTTGTAATTGGCAGTTATGGTGGCTGAAAATTAAATCTTCAGTTTTAGAAAATTTCTGAAGCCATAATTTGATTCAAAAATTGTGCTTCTTTGAAAATGGCCTGATTTCAATGAGGTTGTGTATATCATTCATTGTATGAATGAATACATCATGAAGATAGTCATCGATATTATTTTCTTGGTTATTCTTTATGATAAGTTCCCTATGATAAATATTTTTCAAGACTTAATTTCCTTTTCACTTGGCTTTCACACTAGAATCATTTCATTTGGCTGATTATTACATAAATAGTAGGATAGTCTGAATACTGGGGAATACTGGGGAAAATATTGGTTTTTTGAAAGTGTAAAATTTTACTTTAGACAGCTGCAAAGCAGAGAGTATTTTGGTAATTGGAAAATTCAGAATTCTAGATTGAATTTTAAAGTTTTTATTTTTTTAATGAGCTAATCCTTAACCAGATGTAGCCAGTTTCTTTTTCTTTTTTTTTTTTCTCGCTTTTGTGTGTGTGTGTGTGTGTGTGTGTGTGTGTGTGAAATACAAAGTCGTGTTTATTTGAAGTCCAAATGTCACTTTATCTCTCAAAGTATAGGTCTTTCAAAGTGACATTTGATTAGTTCCTTGCAATAAGTTAAGACTATAAGGAGCAGATTTCTAGATTACTCTTTGTCCATGGGTAGACACAAAAATATACCTGGATTTTCACCTAAAATATCAGTTTGGAAATGCGTTTTAGTGGTTTGGAACAGCAAGGATAAGGGATCTTCTAAAGAAAATTGCTTTAAATTTTACTTAAAATGGATGTATGAGGGTAGCCTTGGTGACTCAGCGGTTTAGCACCACCTTCAGCTCAGGGACTGATCCTGGAGACCTGGGATCAACTCCCATGTCAGGCTCCTTGCATGGAGGCTGCTTCTCCCTCTGCCTGGGTCTCTGCCTCTCTCTCTCTCTCTGTGTCTCTCATGAATAAATAAATAAAATCTTTTAAAAAAAATAAAATGGATGTATGAAATATAGAAAATATTTATAATACATTATTTTTTATTTTAAAATCATTATAAATTCCTGAGAAATTGAAAATAATTTACAGGGAGGTCCAATGCATCCTTCACCCAGTCTTTCTTTTATAACAATGTACAATATCACACCAAGTAATTGATTGACCTTGCTATAATGTATGCTAATATATTAGTTGTAGAATAAAGAACTCTTTCAATAAGGATTATAATTAGTTTCAAGCAGTAATTTTATTAGTTTTTAAAAAACTCAATTGTTTAGGTTTGAAGGTATACACAGAAACATACATGGAATTGAAACATTAAATTACTTGATATTTGCCAATTTGGATCTACTAGATAACTCTTTTGATTATATATCTATATTTATCTATATGTAGATTTAGATATATATTGATATCTTCAGTTGAATCATATGAAATTGCCAGTATTTATCTTTTGACCGATAAATTGGCTATATCTTAAAATGAGTCAACATATCATCTCTTACTTCTATCAAAGTATGTATAAATTATTTTAGCATGCCAGAAGTTTGAGCCACTTAGAATACTGGGAAAGGGTTGAAAGTATAGGTGAGAAAGGATTAAGGGCATTGTTGAGAACGACTTTAGAACAGTTTGGAAGAGGGGGGTTTTAGCAAATTATGAGAATCCATGTAAAATCTGATGGACCTCCTTAGGAACTCCAAATTATTTTCTTGGGTTAAACCAGATAGCTGTGCACAAAATTCCAGGTATTATTTTTCTACGAGAAGACTCCTATGTGAGACTTTGTTTTTGAAATTTCTAGAGTCATTACATTATCAGAGCTATTTATCTACTCATGTCCCCCAAAAGCATACTCATTCCTTTTTTTGCACTCCTAAGGTCTGAAAAGTTGTACTTACAAAACTAAAAATTTCAACACTTAGAGAATATTTTATTAATATTGATTATTATATATTAACAAAAATAAATAATGACATAATTTCTTAGCAATAACTTAAGAGAAGACTAGGAGTCTAAAATATTCAGTCTAACAGTGGAGTCCTCAGCCTTAATAGGTCTCCTGTAATCTCTATCTATGGAGCCAGCTCTGTCCTAAAAGGTCATATCTAGTTACAGGAACAGGAGTCTGTATTTCAGAGTTATTGGGGTCTCATAAGAGTCTTACCACATAGGACATAGGCACAGTTCCTTTCAGACAGAAGAGAGATGTTATCTCTTTAGAGTCAAAATTCATAAGAGGATCTTCCAACTTGGAGGCATCTTAAGTTAAGTGAATTATTAGAGTTAAATCAACTAATCACATCCAGAAAAATAATGTAAAGGCATTGGGAATGCTGAAAGAGATGTAGATTTTGAGGAGTATGTTTTGAGTATAGAGCAGTTTAATTTACTTTTGAGAATCCCACCCCCCAAAATTAGATAGGCTTGGAAAGGAGATGTAGACAATTAAGAATCTCAGGTCTAACTAACTCAAAGAATAACTTTAACTGAAGGCTGGGGAGTATGGGAACTCTAGTTTCCATCTGCTCTAATGACAGTTCAGTGGGCTTGTCCATGGAACATTGATTTCAATATCTCTGGGGAAGGCTGACAAACACAGTTCCCTATTTAGAGTTATGTCCATGGCTGGTCATCTGGCGTGGCAGAGCCATCCGGCTTCCTGTCCTCTGGGACGCTGCACAGCACTGATCTACTCTCACCCATAGTTTATGTTGCTTGCCTGCTCAGCTGGTGCCAACCCAAGCAAGACCTAGTCTTTCTCAGTGACCTTGCTAGCCCAAACTGAACAATCATACCATGCAGCTAAGTTTGCTCTATTCTCCTACTAATAAAAAGAGTTATTTCTTGTTTCACTTGTCTTAAGATTTCCACAGATACCTGGGAAAAGTTAAGGCACATGGGACTGGGAGGAGAGAGGAAGCAATGGGTGACTTGTGAGTAGAGGCACTGATACTGATAAAGTATTCAGTGCCCAGTTGGAGAATTTTTTTCTAGTATTTCTCTCTTTTCCACCAAAGACTCCTAAGAACACTTACACATTTGAGAGAGATCATTTATAAGGGACACTTCTTAATTCTCTTCCTTATTCTTTCCAAGGAAGTAATTAAGAAAGAGAGTTAACAATACAAACTTGGTATTGAATTTTTACAGGAACATTTGACATGATAATAATCATGATGCTAGAGATGGCCTAATAAGGACATGTTTGGTGATTTTAGAGTTGACTTAAGGATGAGTTTAGAAAATGGACTAGTAGTAGCTGACCACAAGCAGTAATTATGGTTGTTGTGGTATGACCATGAATTGACCATGAGTCACACAGCATCCCAGTTCTGGGTAAAGCAGGATGTTTATTACCTCTTTTGCAAACTCTTTCTCCTCTCCTGATTTGTCTCTCCTCTCTTACATATCTTTTTTATTATCCAGCAGTCCCTTCATTCTGTGCTGGACCCGCTAGTATAGAAATGTACTCAGGCTTAGTTCTCAGCACTTATCTCATTCTGCTTCAGGCAGTTTCATTCAGGTATTTCAGATGTAACTCACTTTCATAATTAATATTACTTTTAACCAATCTCTCTAGTTCTAATCTACACATCAAGGGTTTCCTTGTATTTTCCCTTCTTTTCATTCCTAGTGACTTAGCTCAGACCTTATTAATGTTGACGTAGATTCTTAGACTAATTCCTATATAAAGCTTTCTTCTAATTCTCTTTATGGCCATCTCTTCTTGGAGATAAGGAAAGGAGATCGGGTACCAAACTCTGACTCAGAACTTTTGATAAGAATGTTGATTATTCTCATTTTTAGGAGATGAAGAGGTGAAATCTTAATGATATGATTTAGAATCAGATAAGACCTAGCTATGTGATTGGTTAAATTGTCTCCCAAAGTTGAATAAAACAGTTGACCCAATAGTGAATAAGTAACCAGCATTTCAAAATGAATCTTGAAGAAAAGGAGACACTCAGAGAGATTCCTTTCTGATATTAGCTGCATTAAGGGAGATTAGCAGATGGTGAATGTGCCTCAAGGAAAGGGTTACTAACTTTGAATTTATTGTTAGTATACACATCCAGAGGATGAGAAGGCTGCTTGAGACTTGTCCCCAGAGAGCTGGAGTAAAAGAACTCCAGCTAGGTTAGTGGTAGTTGATGTCTCTTAAAAGTATATCCAAAACCTGTAACTTCCAATGTATTTCTAGTATATATTTCTAATATATTGCTATATATTTGTAATATACTGCTTTGTTACTTTGCTGAAATACTGGGTCATTCTCCTCAAAACCCTTTTGCCTTCTCAGTATATAAAGGATGGAAATGATTTAATCAGCACTTTACACATTTATTCTTTCTCATATTTCCATTGTCATTTCTAGGCCACCTTCTACCTTCACACCAAAACCACATACCCTAAATAGCATCTAGTTTGTTCTTTTTGTTGTTTCTTGGCTATTCCATATACTCATTAACCTTTGGGCTTTTGCTCCAGTTTTTTCCTCCCTTAGAATGTTCTTCTTCCCTACTTCAGAAACATAGCTCAAGATTTGCCTTTTCTGAGAAGTCTCTTAAATCTAAAATTATCACTCCTTTCTATTTCCATAGTAGTTTTAATTATTGTTACACCAAAAATCATCTTAGCCCTTAAGTTAATGTTTTTTTGTCTTAATCTTATATTAATATTCTCTGTCATGTAGACATTCAGTAAATGTTTCTAAACAGAATTGAACTCTTTTTTAAGTTATGCTAAACTAGACCTCACTAGGTCTTGATTAGTGGGTCAACACCAAAATTGTAATCTTTCTTTCAACTGCTAAAGGATGAAAGCTCGACATTTTAAAATGGAATATCAAGAACAGTTTTCTTGTGTGGCTTGTATATTGGAGTATTTATTCATCTTATTAAGCCAAGGACTGTGCTAAGAATGCTAGTGCTGTGCAAATTGGATACAATATGATCCCTCAAGAAGCGTAGAATCCATAAAAGAAAATAGACCCTTAAGAACTTAATCAAAATTTAAAAATTATATAGAGAATATAAATAGAGTCAAAGAACACAGAACCAACAACTGTACTTATGAGACATCAGGAAAGAATTCAGAGACGTTTTAAACGACAGGTAAGGATTGTCCTCCAGTTTGAAAAAGATAACAGAATATTCATGGTGCTCTCCAATTTTAATTTAGAGTTTGTTTAATTATGGAATTGGTGTCCTGGTAATCATTTTAGGAATTTATTTGAATAGGTTTATATATAAGATTGTGTGTGAGTGTGTGTATGTGTGTTAAGCTGGTGGAATTAACTAGATGCACAGCTGCTGCTGCATGCTGTGCCAATCTGCTAAGCCTTTCCCAGTTATGTGCCCCCAGGCAAGATCACCAGCCCTGCCCAGCCATACCTAGACACCGTCGTGGACCACACCCAGCCTTGTAACCCCAGCCACCCTGGTGTGCAGCCCCCAGTCACCCCAATGCTTAGGGGATCTGGCACAGGACTACTGTCCCAGTACACACTTTGTTAACACCACCATCCTGCTTCCAAGTACCCCAGGAATTGACATGCCCAACCCCAGGCTTACCTTTCCGGGTCCTACTAATAGCACAGAGAGCAAACACAGCCCACAACAGGCAGAGAGTGCAAAGGACTACATTGAAAGGAAAAGTGACTCAGGTACAACAAGAGAGTGTAAGCAAGCAACACACACAGGATACTCTCCTGAAGTGCCAAATTCTGGTGAACAGTGGACACTGCATTGCAGGGCAGTCCAGGACCTCTTCTTCATAAAGTAACTATTTTCAACAGCAGAAGGCAGAGCTGACTTTCTTCACACAGAGAAACAGATACAGAGAGGCAGACAAAATGAGAAGACAGGGAAATTTATCCCAAAGGAAGAAAAAGGACAATGCCATGGTCAGAGATATAAATAACTGCCTGATAGAGAATTTAAAACAATGACCATAAGGATACTCACTGAGAAAAGAGTGGAAGACGTGAGTGAAACTTTAACACAGATAAGGAATAACATAGCAGAGATTAAGGGCTCAATAGATGAAATGAGAAACACACATGATAGAATGAACTGCAGGATGGAAAAAACAAAGGAACCAATTAATGATCTAGAAGAGAGTAATGGAAAGTAATCAAGCTAAATGGAAAGAGAGAAAAAGAATCATGCAAAATGAGAATAGACTTAGGGAACTAAATGACTGCATCAAATGTAGTAACATTCATATTCTAGGAGTCTTAGAAGAAAAGAGACAAAAGGGGGCAGAAAATTTATTTGAAGGAATAATAGCTGAAAACTTCACTAATCTGGGGAAGGAAACATATCTAGATCCAGGAGGCACAGAAAGCTCCCATCAAAATCAACAAAAGCAGACCTATACCAAGACGAATGGTAATAAATTGGCAAATATAATGATTAAAAATTTTTTTAAAGCAGCAAGACTAAAGAAGTCAGTAACTTATAAGGGAAAACCAATAAGGTTGGCAGATTATTTTTCAACAGAAGCTTTGCAAACCAGAAAGGAGTGGCATGGCATATTCAAAGTACTAAAGGGAAAAATCTATAACCAAGAATACAAGAAGGCTATTGTTGCAGAATAGAAAGAGAGTTAGTTTCCCAGACAAACAAAAACTAAAAGAGTTCATGGCTGCTAAACCAGCTCTGCAAGAAATATTAAAGGGGACTCCTTGAGTGGAAAGGAGACCAAAGAAACAATATAGAGTAAGAAACACAATAGCAGTAAATATGAATATTTCTACTAAATATCTGTTAAAGAACTCATACAAAAAAGGATATAAGGTATAATGACATGTGCTTAAAGTGTGAGGAAGAAAGGAGGAAAATATGGGTTCAAATGCAAACAACCATCAACTCAGTAAAGATTGCTATATGCAGAAGAGGTTATATATAAACCTAATGGTAACCATACATATATCAAAGCCACTAATAAATATGCAAATAATAAAGAGAAAGAAATATAAATACATCACTAAAAAATCAGCCAAACATGAAAGACAAAGGATTGAAGAAAATTTTCAGAAACAACCACAAAACAGGTAATAAAATGGTAAGGACATATTTATCAATAATTACTTAAAATGTAAATGGGCTAAACACTCCAATCAAAAGACATGGGGTGACAGAATAGATAAAAACAAGACCTGTCTTTATACTGCCTACAAAAGACTCATTTTAGATTTAAGCACCTACAGATTGAAAGTGTGAGGATGGAGAAATATCTATCATGCATATGGATGTCAAAGAAAGTCAAAGTAGCAATACTTATATCAGACAAAATAGATCTTGAAACCAAGACTAGAATGAGAGAAAGAAAAACACTAGATAATAAAAAAGGGGACAATCCAACAAGAAGATTTAACAATTGTAAATATTTATGCACCCAACACAGGAGCACTTAAATACATAAAATAGTTAATAACAAATATAATGGAACTAATCGATAATAATACAATAAAAGTAGAGGACTTCAATAGCCCACTAACATCAATGGACAGATCATCTAAACAGAAAATCAACAAGGAAATGATGGCCTTGGATGACATACTGGAACAGATGCACTTAACAGATATATTCAGAGCATTCCATCTTAAAACAGCAGAATACACATTCTTTTCAAATGCACATGGAAAATTCTCCAGAATAGATCACATATTAACCCACAAAAGAAACCTCAACAAATTCTTCAACCAGAAGAAAAAATCTGGAAATACCACAAATACATGGAGGTTAAATAACATGCTACTAAACAATGAATAGGTCAACCAGGAAATAAGAAATTAAAAAGTCCATGGAAACATAAAAATGAAAATACAATGGTCCCAAACCCCTGGGATGCAGCAAACACAGTTTTAAGAGGAAAGTTTATAGCAATACAGGTCCACCTCAAGAAGCAAGAAAAATCTCAAACAACCTAAATTTACGCCAGGAGAATCTAGAAAAAAAAAAGAAAACAATAAACAGAACTGAAAACCAGCAGAAGGTAGGAAATAATAAAGACTAGAGCAGAAATAGGTGATATAGAAACTAAAAACAACAACAACAGTAGAGATTAATGAAACCAGTAGCTGATTCTTTAAAAAAAAAAAAATCAATAAAATTGATGAACCTCTAGCCAGATTTCTCAAGAAAAAGAGAAAGGACTCTAATAAAATCACACATGAGAGAGGAGAAATAACCACCAACACCACAGAAATACAAATAATTATAAGCATATATTAAGAAAAACTAAATGCCAACAAATTGGACAACACACAAATTGGGACAACCTGGAAGAAATGGATAAAGTCCTAGAAACATATAAATTCTTAGAAACATATACCAAAACTGAAATAGGAAGAAATTTAGAAATGTGAATAAACCAATACTAGCAAAGGAATTGACTCAGTAATCAAAAAGTTCCCAACAAACAAAAGTCTAGGACCAGACGGCTTCACAGGCAAATTCTACCAAACATTTAAAGAAAAGGTAATATCTATTCTCCATCTATTCCAAACAATAAAAATGGACAGAAAACTTCATTCTACGTGGCCAGCATTACCCCAATAACAAAATCGGATAAAGACACCACTAAAAAAGAGAACTGTAGGTCAATATCCCTGATGAACATAGATGCACAAATTCTCAGCAAAATAACAGCAAACCAAATTCAATATTACTTTTAAAAAAATCACTCATGATGATCAAGTGGGATTTATTCCTGGGTTGCAAGTATGGCTCAATATTCACAAGTCAACCAACATGATACAGTACATCAGTAAGAGAAAGGATAAGAACCATACGATCATTTCAATAGAAACAGAAAAAGCATTTGACAAAGTATGATATCCATTCATGATAAAAGCCTTCAACAAAGTAGGGTTAGAGGGAACGTACCTCAACATAATAAAGGCAATAAAGGAAAAAACAAAATTAACATCATCCTTACTGCGGAAAAACAGCTTTTCTCCTAAGGTCAGGAAAAAGGCAAGTATGTCCACTCTCACTGCTGTTACTTAACATAGTACTAGAAGTCCTAGTTAAGTAATCAGACAACAACAACAAAAAATAAAAGGCATCCAAATTGGTAAGGAAGAAGTAAAACTTTCCCTATTTGAGAGACATGATATTCCATATAGAAAACCCAAAAGTCTCCACCAAAAAAACTGCTAGAACTGATAAACAAATTTAGTAAAGTTACAGGATACAATATCAATGTACAGAAATCTGTTGCATTTCTACACACTAATAATGAAGCAGCAGAAAAAGAAATCAAGGAATAGATTCCATTTGCAACTACTCCAAAAACAGTAAGTTACCTAGGAATTAACCTAACCAAAGAGGTGAAAGACCTTACTCTGAAAGCTATAAAACAGTAGTAAAAGAAATTGAAGATGACACAAAGAAATAGAAAAACATTCCATGCTCATGGGTTGGAAGAACAAATATTGTTAGAATGTCTATATTACCCAAAGAAATCTACACATTTAATGCAAACCCTATCCAAATACCACGAGCATTTTTCACAGAACTAGAACAAACCTAAAATTTGTATGGAACCTCAAAAGACACCAAATAGCCTAAGCAATCTTGACAAAGAAAAACAAATCCATAGACATCACTATTCTGGACTTTAAGTTATATTCCAAAGCTGTAGTAATCAAAACAGCATGGTACTGGCACAAAAATAGGTCTATAGAAGAGATCAATAGAAGGTAATAGAAAATCTAGAACTAAGCCCACAATTATATGGTCAATTAATCTTTGACAAATCAAGAAAA
This sequence comes from Canis aureus, assembly GCF_053574225.1. Lineage (NCBI taxonomy): Eukaryota > Metazoa > Chordata > Mammalia > Carnivora > Canidae > Canis > Canis aureus. Next base: position 61,164,203 of record NC_135621.1, on the reverse strand, counting down.
AATAACAATGGACAAAAGACAAGTCTTTTCAGCAAAGGATGTTGGGAAACCTGGATAGCAACATGAAAAAGAATGAAACTGGATCACTTTCTTACACCATACACAAAAATAAATTTAAAATGGAATAAAGACCTTAAATGTGAGACCTGAAACCATAAAAATCCAAGAAGAGAATACAGGCAGTAACTTCTTTGACGTTGGCTGTAGCAACTATTTTCTAGATATATCTCCTGAGGCAAGGAAAAGCAAAAATAAACTATTGGAACTTCATCAAAATAAAAAGCTTCTGCACAATGAAGGAAGCAATCAACAAAACTAAAAGCAGCCTATAGAGTGGGAGGAGATATTTACAAATGACATATCCAATAAAGGGGTTAGTATCCAAAATATGTCAAAGAACTTATACAACTCAACACCAAAAAGACAAATCTTCCAGTTAAAAAATGGTCAGAAAACATGAACAGACATTTCTCTAAAGAAGACATCCAGATAGCCAACAGACTCATAAAAAGATGCTCGTCATTGCTTATCATCAGAGATATGCAACTTAAAATTACAATGAATGGCAGTGTTTCACCATTTCAGAATGGTGAAATGAACAATATAAGAAACAACAGGTATTGGTGAAGTTGTAGAGAAGAAGGACCACTCATGCATTATTGGTGGGAAGGCAATCTGGTGCAGCCACTATGGGAAACAATGTGGAGATTCCTCAAAAAGTTAAAAATAGAATTACCTTTTGTCCTGGTAATAGCACTAGTGGTATTTATCCAAAGAATATTAGAACACTAATTCGAAGGGATACACGAACCCTGATGTTTATAGCAGCATTATTTACAATAGGCAGATATGGAAGCAGCTGAAGTGTCCATCAATTGATGAACATATAAAGAAGAGGTGACATACATACATACATACATACACACATACATACATACATACGTAGGAAACTGGAATGTGTAATAAGGCACGGATACTTAAGCATTTCTGTAAATGCAACCTAATTTGTACTCCAGACTTGGGGAGGCCTGGGGAAATTCAGGGGGTCAGAAAAGGTGCTTGGCCGATGGAAATGAGTAAAAGGAACATCTTACTGAAATTTCCATCTGAAGTAATCTTTTACTTTACAGAATGTGGATGCCAAAGTCAAGCTTTGCCTGGAAATATTGCAGTCCATCAGTATTAGAAATGCCTTGGCAGGGACCTTGGTGCTTTTCCATGAGTTCTCAAGAATAGCTGGAGGTTTTGGAATACTGATCTTGTAAAGGAAGAAGTATAATGATTGGGAAGCCAATCACTAGTTTTATGGCTTTGGACAAATTGTTTAAATTCTGAGTTTTATTTTCTTCATTTGTGAAATGGAGATAATATCTAACTGGCCTAAGTTATTCTGAAGATTAGGGAATCTGAAGAATCTGACAGAGTAAGCACTGAATACATTACTGATATGTAGTATTCACTCAAATGATAATTGTATAATTAATGCCATTAATATATCCTTGCTTAATCTTATATTTTCATGATATCCTTTGTCATTAAACTCAGTGAATGCTACAGTTATATTCCATAGGATAGACCTAACTTATAAAAAATTATATCTTCTTAATAAGTGTGGACTTAAATAAGTTCTTTCGTTTTGGTGGTATATAGCTCATTACTGACATTTTATATAGCTTTGTGCTTTACACATGGCACTTCTAGCTTAATATGGCATAATAAACATTTGATAAAAAGTGTTTTACCTGTTGTGCTGACTGTAAAAGATACCTTGCTGAGAAATTCTAGACATTTCATATAATTTCTGCTTTCCGTACTTTTTCTGTCTCATATGAACTTCTTACAGGGATCTGAATGCAATTTGACCATTGCTACAGTAACAGCTATTAGAGTATCAGAGAGTCATTGCTTCTAATGAATTCTGATTTATGTCTAACTCAGATCATGCCAGCAAAAGAGCAATATATAGCTCTATTTATTTCTATAATGAAAGGAGGCAAGTGAGGTTGTCTACTTGCAAGTGTCTTTGTGAAACAGTTGATTCAGAATAGAAGAACTTATATATAAAATGCTTGAAAGAAGACATAACCTTGTTTCAGATATCTTGATAAAACTCAATGAATCTCATATTTTTCTTGAAACATCTACATGAGAATAGATGATAGAGATCTTAAATTCATAATTATGTCCATCCAAAAATCCCTCTATTTAGTAATGGTAGGGATATTATTCCTTAGTTTCTACCTAGTGGTAAGACTAAAATTGGTAAAATCATCATAAAGCTGTATGTTTCACAAGGACCATCAAATTAAATTTCTTGTGGAGTTTGAGTCAAGGGGGAAGATGCATTTATAATGCAAGTATAAAACTTTGTTAAAAAATAAGGAAAAAACGTCTTGCCCTTAAAACTTTTGTGGAAAACACACACTTCCAAATAATAGATAGAGTTATTGAGGTCACATGTCTTTTGTATGTCTCCTTCAGTGTTCTATTTTATAGAGCCCACAACTGTTACCTTTACTGAACTTTAGAAAATCATACTTAAAAGATCAAGTATGGGAAAGAACTGAGTCGACAAAATATAGCAACTGTATTGTTCCCCATATCTTAGCAATGAGATAAGCTCTGAAATGACTGTGTGTGAGAATGTATTGATTTAAAAAAAAAACATGCAGACATTTTTATCATATTCAGAGATGTTGGTAGCACTAATTTTTATTTTTTTAAAACTCATTGCCAAGAATCCATCCATTTGGATGAATGAATTTTTAATATTGAATAGTTGATATTTTCTTCATTGTTAAATCCAGGTAGATGAACATACTTACTGGGTTCGATTCAGATCTTTAACTCATTCCTGTCCTTCCTATCTAAAAGGATAGCTGGGGGATCCCTGGGTGGCTCAGTGGTTTAGCACCTGCCTTTGGCCCAGGGCGTGATCCTGGAGTCCCGGGATTGAGTCCCACATCGGCGTCCCTGCTTGGCACCTGCTTCTCCCTCTGCCTATGTCTCTGCTTCTCTCTCTGTGTGTGTCTCTCATGAATAAATAAAATCTTTAAAAAAAAGGTAGCTAAAATAAATATGTCTCTACATCCAAACAACATTAGGACATTGATTTATAAATATCAGAATGAAATCTTAGCATTTGTAAAAAATACCCAAATAAGACTGCCAACAACCTTTAATGTCAGTTAGGACAAGAACAAGACAACATTATTCTTTAGAATTCATTCCTGCCTACTCTGTATCATATAATAAGGTAATTCTTCAATCAACCATTCTTGATCGGTGGGATGATGCAGGAACAGTTAATTCAGTTTTTGATTACTGAAAATAATTTTTTAAGTTTTTATTCTGAAATACCTAGACTTACAGAAAGGTTGCAAAAATAGAAAGAATTCCTGTATATCCCTCACTCAACTTTCCCTAATATTGTTTCATGTAGCTATAGGTACAATGATCCAGATTAAGAAATTAACATTGGTAAAATACAACTGACTAAACTACAGACTTCAGATTTCATTAGTTTTTTTTAAAATTACAATTCTTTTTCATTTATTTGTTCCAGGACCAAATTTAGAATCCCACCATGCAGCTAGTTGTAATGTCTTAGTTTTTTTCCAATATGTGACAGTTCCTCAGCCTTTCCTTGTCTTTGTGACTTTGACACTTCTGAAGAGTAATAGTTAGTTACCTTGTAGACTACCCCTCAATTTGTGATTGATGCCTTTTAATAACTATATTAAGGTTATATATTTTTGGAAATAATATTGTAGGTGTGATGTCCTCATCTTATCATACCATAAAATAGGTAGTGTTATATTTCTTATTATAGTGACCTTAATGATAGTCTTCTAGGTTTTCCAGTATAAATTTAGTATTTTTTCCTGTGTAACTAATATACATTGTGGGGGATATTCTTTGAGGCTATGCAAATATCTCCTCAAATGCCTACTAATTTTAACATCCAGTGATGGATCTTGCTTGCAACAATTATTGTGATTTTTCTCTTTCCTATATTCCTTCCATGCTTATAAATTGCAATTATTTTGTAAGGAAGAGCTGTCCCTTCTTCCTCATTTATTTTTGTTTCTACCTATTTATTTATAGCAGTATGGACTCATGGATACTCATTTTATTCTGTTGAAGTTAATCCAATATTATCAATATTTTGTTGCTCAAACTTTCCTTGCTTTGGCTATGTAGAGTCTTTCATGTTGGTGCTTATACCCTTTCAACATGGTCCCATCATTTTTGATGAATTATTTACTTTGTGGCTCAAGATGCTCTAGATTCATCTTTAATTTTCTCTATCCCAGACCAAGAATAAGCCACTTCACCATGAAGTCATATTTTTCTTTTGTTGAAACACAGTGCTTAGAAGCAAAGTTCTGAGTACTAGGTAGTCTCATTGTTACTGGGTGCCAGTCCCTTCTGGTGCTTCTTAACAAACAGAAATTTGATGTGTGTACAACAACACATGCATATACATACATGTATTTTTATGTCTGTATTTATCTGTATTCATATTAAAAAAAGTAGTTATATATACATTATATATATATATATATATATAGTGATACTTCCAGTTCCAGTCCAACATGACAAGGTTCAGACTAGCCTTCCTTCTTCCATATTTGTAACTTCTTTCTCTGACAGTAAAATCTGGCTCTTATTATGTATATATTTACCAATTTAATCAACGTTAGTATACACATCAGGTAGTTCTAGATGGCTGATCCATTCCCTGTGAAAAAAACATATCTTTTATATGTCTTTAAGTAGACATGTGCTTAAGTAGAGTTATCTTTTGACTTTAATCTCCCAATATCAGCCAAAGAACTGTTTGCCAATGTAATTTAGTTTCTCTTCTTTTTATCCACATTCCTTGTGAGTATTCATTTGTAATATATAGTTCATTGATTTGTTACAGCTTGTAGTTTAATTTTGGGTTCCTCCCACATCCTGGTTGATTTTTTTTAAAGATTCTACACTCACTCCTTGCGGTATGCACAAGTCTATTTGAAAAATGTAGAGAGCCATTTATCTACCACTATGGGCATGATACAGTTTCATCATTCTTAGCATACCCTCATGATGCCTTTTTGTAAAATATTCCTACCACTACCTTTTAGCTATGACTCTGACCTTTTTATCCCTATAATTTTGCCCTCCAGCATATATTATAAATGAAATAATATGTACACTTTTGGGTATTGCTTCTTAGCAAAATCCATTTTGTATGAATCAGTTGTTCTTTTATACTGCTGCTGAGTGGTAATCTATTGTATGACCGTACCATGGTTTGATTATCCACCTACCAGTTGAAAAACATTTGAGTTGTTTCTGGAATTTGGCAATTATTAATAAAGCTGCTGTAAACATTTGCATACAGGGTTTTGTAATTATAAGTTTTCATTTGGTGGGGATAAATATTGAGTAGGGACCTCATGAGGCTATGCAGTAAGTGTATGTTTAACTTTTCCAAAAGGGCTGTATCATTTTCTATCCCCACCAACAATGTATGAGAGTTCTAGCTGCTCTGCATCTTCATTAACACTTCGTATTATCATTATCTTCTTTACAGACAAGGAAATGAAGAATAAGAGACTTAAATAACTTCTCCAAAGTCACAACCAGTGTCAGGACTTGAATTTAAGCCCAAGCCCAACGGGTTCCAAATTTGGTTATTTTTTCATAGGAGTAATTCTTATTTGCTCACATTTACTCATATACATGAGGTCTTTAAGTTACTTTTCCTAAGACTGTTTCCTTCTTTTAACAGCCAATTATTGTGAATAATCTTGAGAAGTAGATAGTGTAGTTATTAGTAATTGCTCTTCTATTTGAGGAAGGTGAATCCTGAAATAGTCAAGAAATGTATTATAGTGAATGACAGAACTAATAGTTGCCATTTTTCTTGTAGGTTACTGTGATACTGTGATTTATAATAAGAAATATATATTTGATCTTCATCCCCATCTCTGGCACAGAGCTCCTAAAACCCTTGGGATTTCTTAAGTAATGAAAGTAATAAAAGTGTCATTTATTATATTAATGAGGTGACTTTTGGAAAGCCTCTATGTTATCTAAGGATGGGGACTGGTCATCGGAGGAACCAATTATGTGATTGGAAGACTTTCAGTCTAATCCCCTCCTACCCTTTGGCATCTGGGAGGAGAGAGGGGCTGGAGGTTAAATCAATCACCAATGGCCAATGAATTAATCAGTCATTCCTGTGTATTGAAACCTCCATAAAAAACGAAAAGGACACAGTTTGGAGAACTTCTGAGTTGGCAAACACTTGGAGATTTGGGGAGAATGGTGTACCTGGAATGGGCATGGAAGCTCTACATTCCTTCCTGTATACCTTGCCCTATGCATCTCCTCCATCTGGCTACTCTTGAGTTGTGTCCTTTTATAATAAATTGGCAATATAGTTAGTAAATGGGTTTTCTGAGCTCTGTGAGCTGCTCTAGCAAATTGAACCCAGGGAGGGGGTTGTGGGAACCTCCCATGTAACCTAATATGTCAGGAGCACAGGTAATAACCTGGACTTAAAACTGGTGGTTCAAGTGTGTGTGGAGAGACAGTCTTGTAAGACTGAGCCCCTAAACTGTGAAATCTGACCCCCATCTCTAGGTACATAGTATCAGAAATGAGTTGAGTTCTCGGATACCCTGCTTGTATCTGAAAATTGCTTATTGGTGTGGGGAAGCTTCCACATAAATACATTGGTGACCAGAACACCCTTTGTAGGCACAAACAAAATACAAAATATTCTGGTTTGTATATACAAAATCAAAATATGTTAGAACTTTTTTTCTGAAGAGCAAGAAGTCCACAAAATGACTATCTACAGTATTAATAGTAGGGATAGGTACAGAGGATTGAGAAACTAGATGGAGAGTCAAACATAATCTAAGAATCTTTTGTGGACCTGTACCCTCTACTCATCCTCTAGGAACTTTAGACAAAACTGGAAGAAGTTCAGATGGTTTGGCCTGCCTCCCCCAACCTCCTTTTTTTTTTTTTTTTTAAATGCCTTTTTCTGAATACTCTGGCCAAAGACTAACAAGCAGTGAAATGGCAAAAGGCAGGCAGCCGGCAGGAAAAGTAGAAGCAAATGGCTGGGGTAAAACACAAACTGTATGATTAGGCTCTGAATAATCAAGGAATTGCATTGTAGCTTGTTATACATATTCCATGGTCATAATTTGATATTTGCAACAAAAAGAAAAAGAAGAATCCTCTAAAAAAAAGAAAAAAAAAACAAAAACAAAAGAACAAGTCAGTGTTGACTGGGGAAGTCTATCTATCTTTTTCACTCAAAATATTACCTTTTACCTTTCTGATCTTCTCCATGTGATCTAGTTATTTGCACTTAGCATATTTGAAGAAATAAAGAGTGATTTATATTATCATTTTAATGGGGCATGGATTCTTTCATTATGTAGTTGGTTCACATACATCAACATTTTAAATTTTGGACATTCTAAAATACATTTGGCAAACTGCTAAGGAGAAAACCGTCTGTGAGCCTGTAGGAACTAAAACCTGGTACATGTCTGAACAAATGCAGAAGTCCCATTTGTGCTGTTCGGTTTTATAAGTTATGTAGCTTTGTGTGACCTTTTTAAAAATATTCAAGTGGTTTTGAAATATCATTAAAAGGTGATCAGTGGTAATTGTCTTAATGATAGTACTCATATGGAAAAAAAATATTGTTAAGTGGGGCCCTTTCCTAACCTCTGATACGATTTTTAAAGGCCCATTTTAAAAAGCAAGACATTTGAAAGTTACTTATTAAAGGCCAAATGAAAACACAACTTGGAAAGGGGATTTTAATTTCATAATGATTAAGGTTTCTAGGCATAAAAGAAGACCCAAGACCAGCTTTTAATTATTTATGGATTGATTCTGTAATCTGTGTTATCCAGTTTCCTTACTTTGGCTAGGAGGGCAGGAATAGGTGGAGAAACTGAAATAAATCCATTCCTTTATATTTTATCATCAGTAGTAAAAAATCTGGTGTGATATAAAGTTTTAGAATTATCCATGCCATTTGACCCATTGCTATGGATAATTGAATACATGTCATGATTGAGAAGGGAAATAAATCACTTATTGGATAACAACTAGGCCAGACACTGCTAGGCTCTTTATATATATTTTATCACATAGTGTTCACAGCAATCCTGTGTAGTGTTTATGATTACCTTCTTTTGCACGGTGGATACTTAGGCTCAGATAGCTGAAATTACTTACCAACTCAAGTGGGGAGCAAGTGGCAAGGCTGGAATTAAAATAGGTCTGGATTTCCTTACAATCCATGTTCTTTCTACAGAATGGATCACTTATTATTTGTGCTAGAACCCCTGGATACAAACTATATACATCAAAATTTTTTGTAGCCCCAAGGTGAGAGTTGGGAATCTGGGCTAATTTTAATGTCACATAGTGAGAAGTAACAGTTACCCTTTTTCTGAGATCCTTATATTAAGGTATTTAGAAAATGCATTCTACATCATGAACATCACTGTTTTGCAGCCTCTATGGAAAAACTACAGAGTCTATGGTACTGCAAATCAGTACACATTTTGTGTACAACAATATGGCAAAAAAATATTCATACCTCTTAGGCCCAGCAAATGTATATTTTTATGGATCGTCAGAAATTAAAGTACAAAGATATTCATTTCAGTGCTATTTATAATAGTGTAAAATTGTAAACCATGCAAATGCTCAGTAGTTAAAAAAAAGTAAATATACTATAAAATCATACTTATTTCGATGTATTATGCAGTCATTAAAAATAAGTTTCAAAGAATATTTAGTAACAAGGGGAAAATTCTAACAATGTGATTTTTCAGATGCTGTATAAATATGTATTGAATGAATAAATAAAATAGTAAATTCAAAGTAATGCACATTATAAGAATTCACATTTTCCAAATTAGAGATCATGAAGAAATATTTTTTTCTTTTGCTTAAGGTAAATGTGTTTTTGAAGTGGAACATATGCATGCAAATCATTAATGGCTCAAAGAATTCTTACAAAAGGAAACACCCATGTAACCACTGCATAGTCAAAAAACAAAATGATATCAGCAACCCTGGAAGTTTCCCACATGCCCCGTCTTATCATTGCACTCCTCCCTCGATTCTAACTGCCTTCCACTTTTAGCATTATAGATTATTTCTATAGATTATTATTATGTAACTTTAACCCTTTAGATTGTGTACTTGAATTTTATATAAATGACACATCTATTCTTTAAAATCTAATTTTGCTCAATATTCATGAGATTCATCAATATAGTTGCATCTAGCAAAATTTTATTAATTATCAATGCTGCTTATTATATTTGTGTATATATGTGTGTGTGTGTGTGTGTGTGTGTGTGTATGCATGCCCTTGAAGGATACTTGTCTGTTTCCAGTTTTTAACCAACAGTGAGGCAATGAATATTCTAATATATGCCTCTTGGTGCATATACATACACATTTCTGATATACTTGGAAGTGGAACTTTTGGATAATTTGGTGTGCATATCCACCTTTAGTAGATACTGTCTATTTTCTGATGTTGTGCCAATGGGCTGTGCCATTAGCAGAGTGTGAGAGTGCCAGTTGTTTCTATACTCACCATCACTGAATTATCAGTGTTTCCTAATTATAACCATTCTGAAGAGTGCGTAGTGATATCTCATTGTGGTACTAATAGACTTTTCTCAAATAATGAAGTTGTTTTCAAATCTTGGTGTTTTCATTTGAGAAGTGCCTGTTCAAGCTACTTGCCCATTTTCTCTGCCATCCTTCCTTCCTCCCTCCCATCCTTCCTTTCTCCCTCTCTCCCTCCCTTTCTCTCTCTCTCTCCCTTCTCTTCTCTTTATTCTGTTTTCTATTCTTTCTTTCTTCCTTCCCTTTTTTCTTTCTTTCAAATATACCAATTAATTACTCATATATTCTGAATTCAGTTCATTTGTTAGATATGTGTATTTCAGATATTCTTCTCTTGTATAGCTTGCATTTTTACTCTCTTCATGGTGTCTTTAGATGCAAAGAAGTTGTTATTTTTAACACAGTTCAATTTCTCTCTCTTTTCCTTTATAAGTTGGACTTTTTGTATCCTGTGTAGAAAAGATCAGCAACATTCTATCTTGTGTTAGGTTATAGAGGTTTTATCATTTTATCTTTCACAATAGGCATGTGAATCAAGATTTGCACATTTGACCCACAACAAATAATTGAAAATATCATATTTTAACTGTACAGTTGTATACAGACTGTATAGCCATTTTCATAAATCAACTGACTGTGTGTATGTGGGTATATTTATGGATTTATTCTGGTCTGTACTTTATTCAGTTAGCCTGAGTATCTGTCCTTGGAGTAATACCATAGTTTTCATTACCCAAGGTTTATAATCAGTTTTGCTCACATGAAATATAAGACTTTGGAAATTATTTTTCTAGATTGTCTTATCACTTCTGGCCCTTTGTATTTCTACTAAAATATTATATGCCAAATATTTTTTAGGACTTCTACAAATTACTCTATTAATGTTTGTAGAATGAGTTTATGTGTATTAAATGAATTTTGGAGCTATTTTAATTTATATCATTTAAAATTTATTATTTTCTAATTTTCATTACTGGTACATAGAAAAAAGTAAATTCTGTATATTGATCCTATATTCAGTACCCTTATTGGATCATTAATATAATAAATAGTAATCAATATTAATTACTACCATGGGTAATATTTTATATTAATATTGCTAATAACATCAATATTCATCATTGTTAAACTGCATGAGTGAATAATTATTAAATGAAATAGTTTTGATTTTTCATAAACATAATCATGTTAATGAATAATGGTAGTTTTATGATGTTTTCCCCCCAAATTGCAATGTTTTTTTAATATCCCTCATTTCACTGACTAGGACCTTACACAATTTGTGTATTAACTTTAATAATATTTATTTTTGAATTTTAGCTAATGCTTTCCTGTATCTATTGAGATATGAATATGATTTTTCATCTTTATATTGTTAATAAGGTGAATTGCACAGGTAGTTTTTCAAGTTAATTAACCATGCATTCCTGGAGGTAGGGAGGGAACAATTGGTGATGTATTATTCTTTTTAATATATTGCTAGATTTCATTTAATAAATATTTTCTTTGGGCAGCCCGAGTGGCTCAGCAGTTTAGTGCCGCCTTCAGCCCAGGGTGTGATCCTGGAGACCTGGGATCAAGTCCCATGTCAGGCTCCCTGTGTGGAGCCTACTTCTCTCTCTGCCTGTGTCTCTGCCTCTTTCTCTCTGTGTCTCTCATAAGTAAATAAAAATCTAAAAATAAATAAATATTTTCTTTAAAATTATTGTATCAGTATTCATAATGACTGGGCTTTATTTTAACTTTCTTTTAATAGCTTCATTAGGTTTTGTCATCAAGATTAAGCTGGTTTCAAAAACTGTCTTCTTTTTTCTGGCAGGCTTAGTGTAAGATTGGTGCTATTTTCTAAAAGTTTGAAAGACTCCAGCTATCTGATCTGGAAATTTATCTGTAGAAAGTGTTTTAAAAATTTATTTAATTTCTTTAATAGATTTAGTAATAAAGAAATCTGCTCTTTCTCCTTGTGTTTATTTTCAAGTTCCTTTCAAGCAATTTCCATTTTACCTAAAATTTCAAATTTAGTGGCAAATTTTGGTCATAATCTCACATATCAGTATCTATAAAATCTGTGATAATGTTCTTTTTATTCTCAATATTTTTTAAAATATCTTGTTTGAGGTTTACAATTATATTTTCTTTCATAAAAAGACAGTTTTTGGCTTTTGTATTGATTTCCAGTTGCTGTGTCAAAAATTACTACAAACTTGGTGGCTTGAAATAACATAATTGTATTCTCTTAACAGTTCTCAGGGCTGATATCATGGTGTCAGCAGAACTGCACTCCCTCTAGAGGTTGTAGAGGATAGAGGATAATCAACTTTTTTTCCTTTTCTAGTTTCTAGAGTTGCATTCCTTGCCTTGGCTTGTAGCCTTTCCTCTTTGTTTAAAGCCCAAAGCATGGCATCTTGCTCCAGTTGTCTCATTGCTTTCTGACTGTAGTCAATTATTTGTCTGCCTCTTTCTTTCTTCCTTTTTTTTCTTTTAAAGATTTTATTTATTTATTCATAAGAGAGAGAGAATGAGGGTGGCGGGGGGGGGGGGGGGAGGGGGAGGGCAGGGCAGAGAGAGACCTATGCAGAAGGAGAAGCAGGCTTCATGCAGGGAGCCTGATGTGGGACTCAATCCCGGGACTCCAGGATCATGCTCTGGGCTGAAGGCAGGTGCTAAACTGCTGAGCCACCCAGGGATCGCTGTCTGCCTCTTTCTTATGAAACACTTGCAATTACATTTTAGGGCTACTCATAATAAATCTAGAATAAGCTGCCATTCCCCAAATCAAATTTAGCTACATCTGCAGTCTTTTGCTATACAGGTAACACTCAAAGGTTGCAAGGATTAGAACCTGGATATTTTTTCTTTAGGAGCCATTACTGAGCCCACCGCAGGTTTGCTGACCTTTTTTCCTATTATATTTTTGTTGTATATGTTATAGTTTCAGCTCTTATTTTTACTGTTTTGTTATCTTTATATTCTAGTTTTACTAGATGTTCTTTTGAAATAGCTAGATAACTTATTTGGAAGCTTTTAGAAAGTTCTAATATGTGCATGCATGTAAAGTTTTAGTATCTACCTAGCTTTTTCCCACAAAATTTAATTTGTAGCATTACTATTATGGCTCATAAAATATATTTACATTTTTATTTTTATTATTCATTTTAGCTTAATTCCCCTGGTGTCAAGTTGTAGTTTTAACTTTGATTAAATGGTGTTTCAAGTCAGTTGAATGGGTCATCATATCATCAATTTAGATAAATGTTCCATGGGTACTTGAAAATAATTTAGTACTTTGGTACTTTTAAAATAAATGTCCATTTAGTTTGGATAATCATCATGTTGTTCAAATATTCCATATTCCTACTGATTTTTTTCTTGATAGTTCCTCTCAGTTATGGCAAGAAAATGTGAGAAGGTCTCCTACAATTACTGCAGATTTTTCCATTTCTTATTTGAAATCTATCAATTTGTGGATTTTTTATTTGGAAGCAATATTTATGCTGAATATACGTTTAAAATTGTTAAAAATTCTTGGTGAGTTGACTTATTTCATTGTAAAATGTCCTATATATTTCCATAAATGTTTTGTCTTAGTGGTCCTATTATAGATATACCACTTTTATTTTAATTAGTACTCAGGCATATCTTTTTACCTTTTATATCAAAGCTGTATGGTTACCTTTAACTTTTTCATTTTTTAAAAATCCGAGGTTTGTCTCATGTAAGTATCATACATATATATGTTTTTAATCCAGTGATTAAAATCTGTGACCTTTTCTCCCCCTTCCTTGAAGTAGTTTGTATAGTTTTAGTGTTATTCTTTCTAAATAACAAATTATACTCTGAGGTTAAAAACATCTGAACTTAGAATTTTTTGGTGGATAAGTATTTAATTACTGATTTAATGCCTCTAAGAGTCACATGACTTCTAAAGTTTTTCTTATTTGTTAAATTTCAGTAGATTTGGCTTTATAGGTTTTATAGACATAGGTCTATGCAAACTTTGTTATTTAGAATTTTGTTGCTTTATTTCTAAAATTTCTGCAGCAGTTAGAAATAATTTTCTATGTATGTATTGGAACAACTTCATTATCACATTTTAAAAATCCTTCATATCTATTCTTTCATATGGGATCATTTTCCTTCACTCTAAAGAAAGTCCTTTTGTTTTTCTTGTAGTATGGGTGTACTGACAATACATTTCTCTGGGAATGTCTTTATTCCCTTTCTGTTTTTGAAAGATATTTTTGCTGAGTATAGAATTTTAGGTTGGGATTATATTTTCCAAAACTATACCAATGTCATTTCATTGTCATCTGTTTCTTATGGCCAATGTGGAGAAGTAGATTCTCATTTTTATTGTCATCCTGTAGACAGCATTACTCTCCCCCTCACCTCACACTGTGACTCCTTTTGAGATTCTCTTTATATCTGGCTTTCAGCATCTTGACTACAATATTCCCAGGTATAATTTTCCTTTTCCTTATCTTACTGTAGTTCACTGAGTTTCTTGAATATGTGGGTTGATGTCTTTCATCATCTCAATAAATTCTAATTTTTAACCATTATTTCTTCAAGTATTGTCCCTCTCATTCTTCCCTCTTCATCTGGGACAGCAAAACCTATACATTCTTACAGTGTTCCAAATCCCTCCTGCATTCCCTTATGGCTTCCTTTTTTCTTTCTATATTCAATTGAGAAATTTTCTTCTGTCTAGCCTTCTAGTTTACTTACCTTATGTTGTGTATAGTCTGATGTTAAACTCATTCAGTGAGTCCTTAATTTCTGATATTGTATTTTGTAGTTCTAGGATGCATATTATTTTTTATAGATTGCAATTCTCTGTGTTTATTTTCATCTATTTTGTCCACTTCTCAATTATATTTATCATATTAGTCACAATTATTTTAAAGCTCTTGTCTGCAAACTTTAATCTCTGTATCATCTCTGGATAAGCTTCTTAAAACTTTTTTTTATTGTTAGCTATTTCCTTTTGCTTCTTTACACATTTAGCAATTTTTTTATTGTAATTTTGACATTATGAATGTTATTATGGTGTGTCAATGATTTTATCTTTCATCGAGAAGGATTGAGTTTTGTTCTGGGAAGTAATTACATTTCCGGCTGATCATCTAGATCATGTAGAGGCCCCATTTCTTTTTGTGCTTTGTTACTTTTGCCTGTGTACTACATTTGTCTATGAAAAGGTATTCCTTTTGAGGCCAGGGTGAAAGTGCATTCTACCAGGGAAGATTTAGATTTGCTTCTAACTAGTGCATGTGAGTGTGACCAATGAAAGGCATTTTTAATCCAGCATACATCTTGCAGCTCTTAGGCATCTCTAGACAGCAAATCTACTAGAAGGCTGGCCAGAGACTGCATCTTTTCAAACATTTTTCACTTTTTCTTTCTTTTCTCTCAATCTTTCTTCTTGTACCTACAAAACATTGCTTACGAATCACTTTTACATTGGTGCAAAACCCTTTGTGTCCCAGATTAACGTTAGAGAGAATCTTCTCTCAGACTCACTGCTATGGGTAAGCTCTTTGCCCTGACTTTCCCATTCTGCCCACACCATGTTTTGGCAAATTTGGCACACATCTTCAAGGTAAGAGCAGCTTTTTGCTCATGTGTACAACTTAAATCCTTACGTTTCCTTCTCCATCCTTAGATTTCTGTCTTTAGTTTGTCACTTCTTTGTCAGCAATTAAATGAATTTAAAGGGATTTTAAAATATTTTCTCTAGCATTTTAAGTTTTGTCATTGGAGGTCTGATCTAAACAATTAAGTTACTATTGGAAATAGAAGTTCCGTATATTTTTGTTTTTAATGTATTGGGGAAAGAAAATATGGCCTTATGATAAGTATTTTTAGAAATTTATTAAAACTTTTTTGGTATGGTAATAATACATAGTCAATATGTATGAGGTTATTTGAAACAAATGGTTATTTTATTCTTTGTCAGATATTATGTTATTTGTGTATATCTTAATTATTTATATATCTGTTACACCAATTAAATAACCTTTAGTGTTTCTATGTTTATATTATTTAATATTTTTCTTTTTTAATATTATATATATTTACTACTTTGTTGTATACTTTACATATCCATTTCCAATACATGTACTTTATTTTACTATCATAGGGGATTTTGAGGGTTTTTTTTTAAGTGTTTTTAGCAGTTTTAAATTTATCATGCTCAGGGATAGTGAGAAGGTTGGTAATGAATGGAGAAAATAGCTGAATAATTGTGAGGTCAAAGCTAAGATCAGCAGTAGAATAGCTTGGGTATAGTGAAAAGGCTGGTAAGTTAGGAATGCCAAGATGTTTGGATTTTTGTGTTATTGGGGCATGCAAAAATCTAAACAATAAAGCAGCTAATAGGTCCTAACATACATACTTTAATTTTGTTTCCTTCATGTGCTTTTCTTGATGAAAAATTGTAACCAAATAGAGCTGTGTTAACTCTTGGTAAAGACTTAAAAAGATATATAACTGTCATTTAAAAAAATGAATTCATAAGGAAATGTATTGTTGTATGCAGATTTCCAGTGGAAACCTGCAGATGCTCACATAAGAAACATTCTTTCTACTCTTTTGAATAAACATGTTGCAAGCCCAGTACATTTGCATACCCAAGAGAATAATTGTTTCAAAGATATGGGCTGTGAACACATGTGGTTGTCTACCAGATTATGAACACCAGACTTGAGACATATATTTTTCAGGTGTACAGCTTGAGGAAATTATTGAATACTCAGCACAAATGCTATGTCTTGGGGAATATTTGGAGAAATGTAGGTGCTACTGTATTTTGAATAATCAGTCCCTCTAGCTCTCATTGCGACTGATGGAAAATTTATTTTATTTTCCCTTGACAAAGGGAAAACAAAATTGTAGCTATCTTACTGCATAGTTTGTTAAGCAATTTCCATTTTGTGCTTGCATTTCACAGATGTTCTGAAATGGTTAAGCCAAAAAGGCATGTTTCAACTCATGAGTAACTTATAACAAAATATATTTCCATCAATTGGCTTTAAATATACATATACGTATATATATATATGTATAATATACAACTAAAATAACACTGTTTATTAACTACCTGGAATTAAAATAGAAACTTTAAACATGATAAATATATGTGTTAAATATATAACACTAAAATATATTAAATATAAATAAAATGTAAAATTTAAATATATATGTGTATATATTTATATACATAAATATCTCATTGATAGGTCAGACACACAAAAAGAAGTACTTTATAGGTCAGCATAATCCTTTCTTGCTTTATGAGTAAGAACTTACAAAATCACATACTATGCCTGATGTTTGACTTTTCACTTTTCTTTTGTACTTTATTACAGTGGGGCTGACAGTTACTGAAAAATATTTAGATGCACAAGCAGCCTAGCAGCTCCTATAGATCTGAAGAAGCTCAAGTTCTCAAACTATTACCTTCAGAATCTATTGTAACTTATGCTCATTAAATTGGCTCTAGGTCTCATTTTTCAGAGTAGCCTCCAAATAACCAATTTCCTAAAATGTGTCCAGTGTCAGCCATCCCTCCTCTTAAGAGAACAGCTAGTTGAAATTGTCCTGATAAAAACTGGGCAACCATACAACCTGATTTACCCAGGCCTGGAGTAATTACTACTAGAGCCCCTTAATGCTTTCAAAAGGGACAGTTTTGGATGATTAATTATTTGGCTGCATTATATTTAAAAGGCTAGGATTCATAATATTTTGAAGAAAAAAAATTAGTCTAATATTAATTCATGCACTGTACCCCCCACCAATTAAAGCATTCCATTCATTATCAAACATGTTTTCCCATGTGAGTATGGGAACACGTAAGTATATTGTTTCTTCTTATTTTGGCTAAAAGTATATTCAGGGTTCTTTAGCTTAGAAATTATATAAAACATAACTGTCTTTTATAATTTACTTAATGAATTCTTCACAAACTTCTCTTAGGATTTTCCTGTGGTAGAGTAAGGAAACTTCTTCATATTAATGCAATTTATTGGTGGTTGGTATATCCCACAAAAATTTGTGTTTATTTTCCTACTATTATTTGCCTACAAATAAGTCTGAAAATATAAACAATTTATAGCAAATATGTTTGCTATGTCAGCTAAATGTATTTAAGTAAGGAAAAACTATTCCTGGGAATGGTGTAAAAAATTTCACAGTAACTAACCAATTGCTTTATATTAATTTCCATGTATCATCGGTCATTGAATTTTTACCTTAAAGTTCTGCTCTTCTTAGGTCAGATTTGCAGATAACTAAGTCTATTTTTGGATATATTTTCTGTTTTATAGTAAAAATTTTGACCTTTAGTTTCTCTACTCTAGAAATCAGAAGATCAGAAAGCTGATTAGACATCAGACCAGATGGCTTGTAGGAGCCTGTATCACTAAGCTCCCTATCTTACTAGGAGTATGTGTTTTGCACATATACATGAAAAGCCAAAACTGTCAAAAAAACATGAATGTTTTTGAACTTTGGGTTAAAAAGATAACAAGAAACACAAAGATTCATGAAAAAATAAGTTTTACAGATCAGATGCACTCAGCCCAGTCTTCTAATCATCTATATGTAAGGTACTTTTGTGTAATTATAATCATATATATGATCCTAGGAGACTGTAGGGGTCTCAAGTAACTTGTGTTCAGAAATTCTATAGGTAATAGGGACAGTCATATTTTGAAAAAGATTTTAAAACAAGGAAATGTAGTCATCAAATAGTGTTTCTGATTAACATTCAGTTATTTTAAAAAATGTAGAAAATCATGTAACCCTGAAAGCATTCCAGGTAACTAGTTTTATTTTTAAGTTTCTATTATGACTTACAGAAATATTGGAAATGTCTTATTTGTTTTGTTGGGGTAAAAAGTCAGCAGCCACGTACAGAATGTACCATCAGACACCAAGCTTGCTCAGAGTTCAAAGTGAAACCGAAGTGCTGCCTTTTCTCATTTTTACAATTTGATTGTATCCCTTTATCATTGTTATTGATGAATAGCAGAACTACTATATTTTAATATGCTCACTTATCCTGTTTATCACATAACATGCTTAGTTTTAGAGTATGTGTCAGATGGTGTTCAGGCTTATAATGGAATGTGACTCTTTTAATATGAGAAGCTAGAAATGAAGAGGCTACATTTACTTTTTCTTCTTTGTTTTTTTTTTTTTTTTTTTTTCCCTCATTGGAAGAAGACCCTTGATTGCTAACTTTCTCATTTTCAAGTGACAGAAACTGTCCAGCTATCCTTTGTAACAACAAGTAAGCTTTAGTTCCTTTGTTCCTGCTCATGATCACTGGTAACTTTAAGATAATTAATCGATTATTATCTTCTATAATACGTAGCCTTAACTACTTGAACATAGATTCTTATATGTGATAAATTTGTAAGCCAGCCTTCATGAGTTTAACAAGTGTGCAGTTGATAAGTCTTTGTAGTTCCATGGCAAGTATAGCCATTACTTTTCAAGATCGTAAACCTTAAGCATTGTCCTTTGAGTCTGCCCTTGTCCCAAGACTTGCCAAACCAGGGTGAGCATCCCTGAGATTTTCTTGCTTGCAAGAAAACCTGAGTTTTTATGGCGTCATTATTGACGAATCACATCTACAAGGTTTTTAGAGTTTTTTCATTGAGTCTGAAATGAGAGCTAGAAATCAGGAAGTTGGTGTTCAGACATATCAGAAAAGTGAGGCATTTCTATGCTGGAAATACATAAAGCAGTGAGAAGATTGCAGAGTAGTTGGGCAAATTCAGACAAAATTCAGATACTTTTTATTCCTAACATGGAATCTTGACTAGATGTGATTATTAGAATTTGGGATTGAGCTCTGCCTCACATCTTCAGGCAAATGATTCCCCACCTATATACAGTTTGCCTTTTACAGTTATTGATATAGTATCTTGTAATACCAAAACATCACTTAAATCCTCAAATTTTATGAGTGATATAATTTTAAACAGGATGCAGGAAATGTAATCATAATACCCCAAACCAACAGGTACATTTCAGAGAAGCAATAATAACATAGAAGCCTGTGAGTTATTTAAATGAAGTAGATATGTTTTCTTAACACCTAATAGATTATCCCAAATAGAATACAATGCACATATGTTACATTCTTGATTAAGCTCTACAGTTTGTGCTGTCTTTACATTCTTAGTTTGTGTTTACTCTAGGATAGAAATCACTTCAAAGGTTAGATGTTTTTAGAAACCATTTCAGTTTTACATAAATATAAAGTTTCTAAATATTTAAGAGTTACCTAATGTAAATTTGTTTCCTTTCAAAATTTGTTTCACAAGAGCAGGTAATATATTTCCACTCTCAACTGCTCATTTAGATGCTTTATTTCTGAGTGTAGTTTCTCCTCAATATTTCTTTCCACAGAATTTTGGAATTTTGTTTCTCTCATGTTTTATTGAAAAGGCTCTCTGCCATTATATCCTTTCGTTTTCCGGTTTTATCCTTTTGTCTGAAGGCACATTGCAGCATGGCTGGTTTAAGGATTCTAGACAGTGAGAGAAATGGATAGCCACAAGACTATCTCTAGTCAAGGTTGAAAGAGAGCACGTAGCTTTCTAAACTGAACACCGTGAATGGGGGACATTTAGGTTATTGCCATGACAATTCTAATTGTTGGAACTTTATTCTTATTATGGTCTTTATTCAGTTGGATTCACCCTAACAGCACACATGGACGAGTCACTTTAATTTCTGGGCTGGTTTTGGAGAACATGTATCCAAGAATCATCATCTTTTTGTGGCGATAACAAAACACACGGTCAAGGGGGGTCTAAATGGAATTGCATTTTATAGGCATGCAGAGATCGGTATGAAGTAAGACATGCACTCTTTGACCCCTGGAGGCTCTCTCTGACAAATGATGGGGCTACATTTTAAATTACAGGAGATTCCAATTACTGTGAAATTATGGGGCTAGGTGAGCTCCCTCTATGGGCTAATTTAACGTCTGCAAATTATATTTCTTCTTCTTCCTCTTTTTTTTCTTCTTCCCATTTTTCCCCCAACAAAGCCTCTGTGTGGCCTCTGGGATGGGGTGGCCGCCTAAGAGCCCAAAGGTTGTGCTCCTTGGAGCGTGTGCAAGATGGCTGCCCCAAGGCTGTTTGAAGCTGGCGCGTTTGAAGCTGCCGCGCGTGTTTGAAGCTGCGGCATTTGAAGCTGTCGGGCTTGAAGCTGGCGCGTGTGTTTGAAGCTGCGGCATTTGATGTTGCTGAGGACGTTTGTAAATTTGAGACAGACTTTAATATTGTTAGACGGTAGGGGAGTCCTTTTCAACCCCCTTTTCATTTTTTTTTTTTACTTGAACTTTTTAAAAAGTTTTATTTAACTTTTTTTTTTCCTACTATTTTAACTACTTATGTCAGCCGAGGAATGCTGTGATTCACAGCCATTATTGTAAGGAGGCTGTTATGTATTTTTAGTGCTGCTGGGACCATAGGAATTCTTGAGTGGCTTTGACTGGATACAACAATGTGGAGAATAATCCCAACTGTGAAAAGTGCTACTGTGGCCACAGAACAGTACAGAATAATTTTGAAAAAGGGCAGTCTCCTTGTTGCTTTTAGAAGAAGGCCGAGTGTGCCCGCTGTTGCATTTGCAAGATTGATGAGTGTAGAGGTAGAACAAATGTATGTGAGTAGAAGAAGTTGGGGATGCATAGGTGGAGGAATTAAATTTGCAGTGTTCCAGGAGCAAAGCGTTTTGTAATTTCCTCCCATTATTGTTTCCTCTAAATTCTATAAGAACTAGGGAAAAGGTGGATGTTATTCTGAAACAATACCGTCAATCCTTTGGACGATACTGTAAAAATGAATGGTGCTTTATATGGAGAGCATCTATCTGAAAATGTGAGAGAGAAGGGAATGAGTATTGCTGCTGTTGGTAAAGGAAAGAAAACAGATGCTTCTCCTATAGTGTGTACTGTGTGGCTTGGGAAATACTTTGCTTGGAGGAACCTTAGATGTAGAAGTGAAAAAAAGATGGAGAAAAATTTGGAAGGAGCCATGAGTCGTCACATCCCAAATGGACGTGATGAGAAATGCTTTGGTTTTGGATGCAGATCATTTTTCACTTAATTCCAGGCCTGGAGCAACATCATGCACTTGCGTGCAGAGTTGATGAAATGACGTGTTCTAATGTTTTCTGTGGTTCTTCTCCATTAGATTGTTTGGGACAGAAAGCTCCTTTGATGGGCCTGCCGTCTGTGTTTTTTCCTTTGGAAGTACAATGTTCCATTCTGCCGATGATCATTCTCTTGAAAATTAAGTAATGGTTTCTTGATATTAGCCATTTTGTCAGCGCTTGAACCTGTTTCTTTACATGTTCACCATTAAGTTTTTTCATTGGGTACAACATATATTCTATAATGTCTACATCTACTATTCAGTCATATTTGGGTTGTATATCTACCCAGGACT
The DNA here is from genome assembly GCF_053574225.1 of Canis aureus. NCBI lineage: Eukaryota > Metazoa > Chordata > Mammalia > Carnivora > Canidae > Canis > Canis aureus. Next base: position 61,142,046 of record NC_135621.1, on the reverse strand, counting down.
GAGGTGCTTGGTTCAGTATTTCATTCATATTAGCAAAGATCTACAGTTCCTTCAGTTCACAGAAAAATCTGTGTATTAAATGCGTATCATTAAAATTGAACTATTGTCTCTTCACCTAGATGCAGTTAGAACTGGGCTTTATTCTAATAAATAATTTTAATATGTGCTTTACCTGTTTTAAGAGTAAGGTGTTGTGTCTTGCACATCTTTTGAATGATGAAAACATTTCCCATGTCTTCATAGAACAGATGATCTTAGGCTTTATTTTCTTGCAAATAACTGTTTTCAAGGATTTCCCTTCATTAGTTCAACATTTCTGATTTGATAGGACTAGAAATTTGCTAAATATTTTCCTATGTATCATATAGATGCGTTTTCCACTCCCAACTTTTCATTCTTAGCTCCTTCAACTGTATTTCTTTGAATCTATATGTCTTCTCCATTCCACTGGCAAGTCATTCTCAGACTCTCAGTCTGATGTACTAATAATCTATTTAACAAATCATTTTATAAGTCATAAGATATTAAAAGCTAAGTCATGTGGGAAATACACAGTATTTGTGGCTCTGCACATTTGATTTATCTACTGTTTCAAAACTTGGTTATAAACTTTCATAACTCAAAGAGAGATGACATTATGATATTAATTTTTTAGTTTTTTATTCTAAAATCTTCTGATCAGATTCTTTCTTATTCCTCAACTTCTGTAATACTCATTTGATCCATAATATTGCTTTTTTAGGTTTAGGATTTTAAAGAAATTTTCCTACTCTTCACTGTAATATAGTCTGTACAGTCCAGTAATCTACATTTGATGACAAAAGAATTACTTGAGAATAATTGAACACACATGCTTCAATAACTACATGCCTTTTATCATAAATTTGCATAAGCATATCCATAGAAAAATAATAAATGTTGTGAAGCTGATATATCTTTGTATCAGCTTAATCATTTGGGCTCCATGTTCCATATCACTCTTGTTCCTTGCTGGTTTGTGCTAAGAAGTTGCTTCTTATTGTACCAATCTTTATTGTGTGTGTGTGTGTTTTTTTTTTTAAATAGTTCTTCATTTTTGCTCTTTTCATTTTGTTTAATTAAAATTAATTGCAAATAACTTTTCTTTTTAATAGATTTCTGCACAGAGTGCTTCTTTCAATAAACTCCATAAAACAAAGGCCATTAATCCAAATAATGCTTGCTCTTCCTTGACTCTGTAGGGTTTTTTTTTTTTCCTCTCTCTAACTTGAGTGTTTTGTCCTATATCTATTTTTTCTGGCTCTATCAGTGTTTTCTTCCATCCTACCATGATGAAGTTTACAATTTGCATCCTGTGGTAGAGAAATAATAAGAGTAATTCCTGAGCTGGATTCAAGGTGACATAGCATTTTTCATTACAACGGCACCATGACCCGAGGTTTTGCAACTCTTAAGAACAGTATCTCCATTATAGAGCCAGGTTATTGTCATTTAGCCATTCATCCTCAATATCACATAGGCTTATTGATTTGATTTATTAATAGTTATGAGAGTTGTTATGATCTCACATTGTTCATTTTTTCATTGTTTCATCAGTTATCCTCTTTTTAAGGCAGATGCAGATTAGAAATTTTACACATAAAATTTATATTTTTTTACATTCCTTTATAAAATCAGCTTTATTGAGGTATTATTTACATAAAATAAAACTTACCTGTTATTAGTACATATTTCAATGAGTTGTGACAAATGTATGTATTGTGTAACTAGTACCACAATTACCATGTTGAACATTTTCATCATTGCAAAAATGACTTCCCTACTGTTTTGAAATTGGTTTCCCTACACTCACTCCCTGATCCTCAGCAACCTCTAATCTTCTTACTTTTGCTATAGTTTTGTCTTTTTCAGAATTTCATATCAATGAAATCATACAGTGTGCTCTTTTGTGTCTAGCTTCTTTCATTTAGGGTAATGCTTTTAAATTTCATCCATGTTATTGAATGAATTAATAGATTTTTCCATATTATGGCTGAGTAGTATTCTACTGTGTTGATACTCCACAATTTGTTTATCCATGTACTGTCTCATGAACTTTTTTGCTCTTTCCAATTGGAGTGATTATGAATAAAGATGCTGGAAACATTTGCATATAGTTTTTTCATGTGTGAATCCAAGTTTTAGTTTCTCTTGGGTAAATATCTAGGAGTATGATTGCTGAGTCACATGGTACACGTGTTGAATTAAAAAAAAATATTTAAATGTTTTCCAGAGTGGGTGAACTATTTTGCATTTCCGTCAGAGATGTATTAGAGTTCCAATTATTCACTACCATCACCAACACTTGGTGTTGTTAGTCTTTTTAATTTTAGCCATTATAGTGAGTATTTCTTTTCAATATTTTTTCAATTGTAATAATTTATTTCTGTTTTACCAACTTTATTATTACTATATCTACTCAAATGCATTATGCTTTTATTTTTTTCACTTGTTATATTCTTTATAACCTTATTCTTTTGAGGGCTATGAATATATTTTTATTTCTTGCTTTCTTTTAGGGCTTGATAAGGTCAAGGAATTTAAATCCAAATATACATATAAATAGACCAGAGTCTTGAGTGAGCATGTTAAATAGTTGATTTTTGCCTTTATTTTTTAAGAAGTAGGACTATAATATTTGATAAAGGTTATATCTGACTTAAGATTCTGGGTTTTATTGGTGTCTATTTAGTATAAATAGGATTGCATATTTAAAAATACTAGCAAACTGATTTTTTAGTAACTAGATTTATCAATAAATTTTTACACATCTTCAACAACTGAATGATCACTGTACAACTCAGCCCTGCCATTTCCTAAAATGGCTCTGTTTTTATTCTTTGCCTCATTAGACAGCTTAGAGAACAGTGTACCATTGCCCATTAAAGAAGCCACTTTTATTTAATCCAGTACCTACTAGCATTTGTCAGAATTGGTGATTTTTTTAACCTTTTTTTTTTTTTTATAACAGTAACGGTTCTCAGATCTCTAGCTTTGTTCCCTGGATGTTAAAAAGACACATGGTCACTTTGTGAAAATCCTTCTTTAAAAATCCAGTGTAAATGAGAATCATCATCATCTCTATCACTCTATTCTTTTCCATCTAAGAGTGTTTCATTTCAATATGTGCTGGAACTCTGATTTTTCTCACTAAAGCTCAGTTACTAGTTCAGGATTATTACTTGGCTAAATAAGATTTTTTTACTAAGAAGTTTATATAGCAATCAAAATTGAATGCTAATGAGTTGCATAGCTATAAATTCTCATTTCTTAAAGAACCATATCTTAGGAGTCAACCCTTATTTCAGAAAATGATTGTAAGATGATCTTTAAACCTTGGTTAAAGTATATTCTTTCTCTCGTGAGTTATTTTACTGATTTCAGTATTTGAAGACAGGATTGCTATACAAACTTCTCAGTTTTGTCAGATCATAAGTAAATAATATGATACCACAAAGTGAAATATAGTTGCTACTGAAATCATGAATTAATCCACTTTCTTGGAAAGCTCACTCTTAGTTCATTGATAAGTTTCCTGTTGAATGGGAAGTATTTTTCCATGTCACATTTTCTCATAAAAGTACACATTCTGATTTAAAATCAGGATTTTAAATTATTTTAGAAGCTAAAGACGTTAGTGTGTTTGCAGGTGACAGATTGAATAATGAAGCTAGGGAATTGTGGTATTTTGGGTTATCTTTTACCAACAGTTTGACAAATCAATTTCATATTTCCCTATTTCTATGTTCAGTTCATAATATTGACTGTTAAATTTTTCCATAGAAGTACTGTCAAGCATGAGGGACTGGAATCTTTTTTGATATTTGGAAGAAAAAAAATTGTTGATAAAACAATATCAGAAGCAATGTAAGTTATTTTATACAATTCACTGTAGTAACAGTAGAATAATGCTTGTTCTACAGTTAGACTGAAAATAAAAGAACACTTTGCAAAGAGTTTGTTTTAAAAGTGATTTGGTCTGAAAATTTAGGGGTCATTTCTTAGTTAATCAATATTCCATATTCTGTGAACATTCTGGGTTTTGTGGGTGAACTAGTTGGTTTAAATACTTAAACACTTCTTCAAACCTGAGATTCAGTTATTCCTTCAAAGCCTTTGTATTTGTATTTGGGGCTGATTGAGATCATTCCAAGTACCTGTTCTTAGGTCATCATTAGGTATGCCTAACAAATAACCAAATGCACATATCTTTACACTGAATTTAATTTTTGTTTTCTAGAAAGTCAGACTGTTTTCTATGGAACATGCACTGTGTGGATTTTTCTGGTGTCAAAATCCCAGCAACCAGGGGTAATTCTGAGTATTTGCTTGTGCCCAAATCCCTAAAGAATTCTTGTATCTTACTCTTCCATAATGGATATCTTCTTAGTCCAGCCTAAATCCTCCCTGGCAATTTGCATCACAGGAACCCCCACATCTGTTGTATAGTAGGGTTGAATCCGAGGGAATTAAGCTCTCCCCTTAGGAGCTATTGCTGTCATTCATGCTACACAGAGGGGGGGCATTCCTGCCTTCTCTCTAACTCCAACCCCATAGCCTAGCCTGGATAATTCTTAATAGTGTGTGATCCAGAAAATTAATTAACTATTTTAGTACACTGCACTTTTTAAATGTGATTCTTATAAACTGGGACACTATGGCATCATCCAAATTTAAATCTAAATATTTCAGTGGGAATCGTAATATGGGTGTTGCCTGATGATTTTTGATAAGATTAATTTTGAATTTTATTTTGAAATTTTCATCTCATTTTAAGGAAAGGAAATCTATGAGAGAATATTTATTTACTTCTTTTACTAAGTACAGATATTTGTCATACCATACTTTTGATTATTTATTTGCTGTGTTCTACTCTGGGTTACTTCATCATTGTCCCTGTGAAAAGTCTATAACTTGTTTATTGCTTCCAAATTATGTGTGTCAGAATTGATTTCAAAATAAGTTTTTAGAATAATTTTTGAATCAACTGCTTTCATGCTTTCTAAGAAGTTAGAAAAATATATATTGAAAAGTCCCATTTAAGATATAATGAAAATGCAGAATACCTTGATATATCATTAACAAGAAAAACACGTGGGAACTATATAATGAAAATGGTAAAAGTTTGCTGAGACCTAAGACACAATTTTATCAACTGAAGATTAAATATATTAAAGGTTATCTGTTCTTCTCATAATAATTCATAGAACTGATATTACCTAATAAAACCACAGTAAGTTTTTCTTTTTTTAATTTGCCATAGTAAATCTAATGTTTATCTCTCAGTATGAACAGGGGCAAATAGCCAATACAATTGTCTTATAAGTTATAAAGCTACAATACTCAATACAGTGTCATTTTGACAAAACAATGGAAAAGAAGGAAAATCAAGACAGATTCAAATATGTAAAACTTACTGTGTTGGTATCACAAATGAGTAGGGGAAAGTTACACTATTAACAAGTGGCTCAGGGACAATTGCTTAACACTTGGAAAAAATAAATTAGATTTAGTTTCACCTCATATCATATATCAATATAAATTCCATATGAGTTAAAGAGAGAAATGTAAAATAAAAATATGAGATCTCTGGAAACCTATAAAAACTATAAAAAATAGAGTCCACTGGTTGAAAGTAAATGATGAATAGTTTTAAGCATTATAAATAACTTTAAAAATCACAAGGGAAAATCTATAGATTTGACTACATGAAAACTTAATAATTTTTGCATGACAAAAAAACAATACCTGGTTAAAAAATAATAACCTAAAAAATAACTAATAGCAGCAACTATTTCAAATGCACCCATTAATATATCACTCAGAATTAACCAAAATTGTTGATATTTTGGTGAATATTCTTGTAGTCTTTGTGATCTATCATACCCCTATCTGTCCATTAATTGATCAATTGATTTATCCATCCACATATTTACCTTTGTATCTTACTTTCTATCAATTTAGTTTCATCCACACATACATGAATGTTTTATGTAATTGATATGTATTATTTTCTAGAAAGAATCATAGTGCACACATTGCTTTAAACTTTTTTTCACATAATGTATTTTTAATTGCTTTCATGTTATTACATGTTCTTCTACGACATATTCAATCTTTGTATATTACAATGTGTCAATATACCGTGGCTTATTTGACCAAATTCTCCTACTTGGCATTTATGTTGTTAACAGTTTTTCGAAAGAGATAGCTGAACATCATTGCACAGATCAGATTATTTTCTAAGGGTAAATTTGAAAGGTTGGATTTACAGTATGCAAATACTTCAGGTTTTTGTTGCATGTTCCTCACCTGTTCCTCAGAAAGAGTTTTAACTTTTACCTTTGCTGGTAAGCAATGCATTGGAATAATTATTTCTCAGTCTTGCAAGCACTGTCTAATATGGTTAACATTTTATGTAAGTTAAATAGCTTGGCAATATATTATTGTTCTTTTACTACGTATTTTTATTACTAAAATAATAAGCTTTTTTCTGTGTTTTATGGCCATTTTTTTCTTTTGTGAAATTTCTGATCATGTTATTTACACCTATTTTCTATTGACATTAATCTCAGTATCAATTTTCAAAAGTTCTGTTCGTACTCAATTAAAAAAATAAAAGGATAAATAAATTTAAATATAATAAAAACTGTGAAGTATCTTCACAGCGTAGGGCATGGAAAGACTGTGGAGTTTGATGTTGTTGAAGGAAGAAGGCACGGAGGCAGCAAATGTGACAGGCACTGGTGGAGTTCCAGTGCAAGGCAGAAAATTTGCAGTAGACTTGTAACCAATTTATAGACTTCTCAATGTGGCAGGGATCCTCCCCGCAATTCCCAGGAGAATTACTAGAATAGTGCGAGTGGGAAAAGGAGGAGAGCTGCAAGAGTGCTCCTCAAGGCCAAGCCCAACAGCCTGGCCCTCCCGCACCTGAGTTCCCACCTTACTAGGGTGGAGACCCTATGGGCATGAACCACAGCCTTTCAACCCTCCAGCGAAGGGAGGGGTGATGGCAGGAGCTGGCAACCATGGTGCAGGAGAACAAGGTAGGTCACAGACAGGATACGTATTTGGGTACAGAGCACAATTCTTCAGGGGTCCTCCTCAACACAGGCAGCCTAGAGAGGATCGAAGTACAGAAAGTAAGAAAAGTCAAGGGATGAGGGCCAAGGTCAGCAGCCACTTCAGCGTCAGTACCTCTGCAACTTCAATTATCTGTGCAGACATCCAGAAAACCCTAAACCACAAAATGGCAAAGAGCTAAAAGCAGCCAATCCACCAGCTGAGAATTCAATCCCTTTGGGAGGCTGAGCAGTGGGGGACTGAGTAAATGCAGGCTTACCATCTCTCCCATCATCTGATTTAGTCATGCAACAGGCAGAAATCAATATGAAATTACAACAATAAGAAAACAAAAAATTGGAGCTGAAGACCATAAGTGCTTGCTTTTTACCCCCTGACCAGATGAATAGAACTATCTGCATTGTCTATGCAACATGGGATTTTTATTATTTTTACCTAAGGATGTCTCTTTTTGGTAATGTCAAACGTGGGGTTCTTTTTCTGTTTCTTTTAAGCCTGTTTGTTCCTCAACATACCTTTAAAGGTTAAAGGTTTAAATTGTTTCACGTCTGGTCAAGTTGAAACTTTTAAGGGTCTCATTTTAAATTTGTAATAAAAATTTACAACTTATTTTTTTTAAAGCCAAGAAAGGTTAAGCACCTATTAATAAAGGTCTTAAATAATAACAAAATTTGCTAGAGCCACTCTAGGAACTCAGGAAACCCGTGTAGTAGCTAAGTTACTGATTTATGATAAAAAATATAACTTACAAACATCCACGTAGAAGAGATGCATGGGGCAAGAGCCCAGAGCTTCCAAGCCCTTTCCAGGTGTGTCTTTGTCCCAGCACCTTCATAAGCACATAAACCTTGAAGCTCTCTGAACCCCATCAGCTTGGGTTTTACATAGAAATGGTTGATTAACTCATTGGCCATTGACAAATGATTTAACCTCTAGCTTCTCTTCCTCTCACCAGAGGTCAGGAGATTGGGAAGGAAAATTCTAACTCTCTATGACAAGGTGGTTGCTCTGGTGACCTATTAGGTAATATAGGGCCTTCCTGAAATCACCTTATTAACATAACAAAGACACCTGTATCACTCTCAGCATTTAGGAAATTCCAGTGGTTTTAGAGTTCTGTGCCAGTAATGGGGACAAAGACCAAATATACATTTCTTATTATAAATCACAATATCACAGTAGGTGACTCCTGTTATTGGAGAACTTACAGTGTAAAGTCATAATAACCAGTAGGCTAGTAAGGAAGCATAACCAGTATGCCTGGATTGGTCTTTTTCTAAACTATACAATTCTTGCCACTCAATTTTACTCATATTTGTGAATTATTAGCCCCTTGTGTGTTTGCTTTTAAAAGAGCATGAGTATCAGTGCATAGCACTGAAAGCAGTGCATTTTCATTGCCTGGATCCTTTTCAAAAATGCAGATTATGATTCAGTAGATTTTGTTTGGGACCTGAGATACTACAGCACTACTGCCAAGTCCCCAGGTGAAATCACTGTGTTCCTCTTGAGTAACAAAGGTTAAGAAATCTGGTATTGATACTTCTAGTTCTCCGTAAAGTAATAGGTAAAACATGAAATAGTAAAATTGCACTACAGCGAATGATTGAACACTTTTTGAGGATCAAGTGAGGTCCACTATCTGCATCTTAAAAGATCATGGTAATTTATAGATGTTATTTAGATAATGGGAGTTGTTTCCTGGAGAAATGTGTGGGATTGATGTAAGGGGGCTGGTCCTCGGCCCATGGTTTGAGTAATAAGGTCTTTTTCATATTTTTCTTTCAGCTTCATTGAGATATAGTTCACATAAAATGCATACAAGCATTTCTAAAGCCTTAAATGGATGTAAATTCGTAGCCATCCAGTATTAGAAATTGATAAGTATCATTAAAAAGTAAGCAATCTGAGCCACTACCAGCTATACAGAATTACACAATGTTTCCTTTTTGCTACTATCCACTTCCCCTTATGGGAGTTAGCAAGAAATAGAACTACCCAAGCCTAACCACCCCTTTTCTTGGCTTCCCTTCAAAGAATGAAACAAGTAAAAGGTTAGCACCAAGCTTTTCTGGAACTGTTGACGTGGGGTTGGTAACACAGCACATCCAAAAAACCAGGTGAGTCTAATCAGCGATTTGTCTGAAAAGCAAGGGATGAGCAGGATGGCAGGAGCTGGAGCTGACGGTTATGGGTAGGGATGGATCACCCAACAGATGGCTCAAGCCCATGAAGGCAAGAGCAAATGCCATAGCTGCACTGGGTAGACTGAAGACAAAATTTAGACATTAAAGACTGACTTATGGGGCACCTGGGTAGCTCAGTCAGTTAAGCATCTGCCTTCTGCTCAGGTCATGATCCAGGGGTCCTGGGATTGAGCCCTGCTTTTGGCTCCTTGCTCATGAGGGAGAAGCCCTGCTTCCTCTCCACCTCCCACTTGTGCTCCCTCACTATCTCTCTCTTTCAAATAAATAAATAAAATCTTTAAAAAATGACTACTTTTATTCACTGTGCATGTGTGTGTTTTTTCCCTGATTATAACAATAAATCATGTCCCATGTAGAAAATGTGGAAGTAATAAAAAATATAAAGAAAAAAGCCTATCATTAAATCATATATCAGAATAATATTACATGATAATGTAATAATATCACCTTTATCACTATATCTGTAGTTACATCCTTCTTTTAAATTGTCCTTTTTAAAAACGTTTGATGAGAATATGGAGTCTTAAATGTTATGAAGTATAGGAACCTTCAACAACTGGAAGTTAATGACATAATACTAAGTGGGTGGATTATCTAGGTCTAGAGAGAGAAGCATGTTGCCTCGGGTCTTTGCATTTTATCTGCCCCAGAGACACTACCAAGAGTGCTATTTGGAGAGAAGCAAGGAAACCTCATGTAGGGCAGTGTTTAGCTGCTAGTCCAGATTTTGCCAAAAAATGCTTGACTCAAAAAAAAAAAAAAGTTTGACTCCATTTCTGCCCAGTTTAAAGACTCAGACATGTTATATAAAATATTGAACTATTTTGAAACATGAGTATGACTGCATTAGAATAGTGGTTCATATTTTTCTTTTCTCAAACTAGCAAATATCATATGGAGTCCAGAGAAAAGTTGACCAACATGTCTACAAGAACAGATGTCCCTAACCAATACTTTGAACATTTATTCTTCTAGAATATTAGCTGCGAAGGTAATATAATCCTTCTGGATATATTTGTCATGTTTGGATTTTTTTTTTTTTGGCTGTCCATGAAAATGAGTTGTTGGTATTATTTGTGATCTTTGATATTAAAGGAAAAGTAGTAGTTTCTAAATTTTGAGCCTTTTCTAATGTTTTACAATTTATAATGAAAAATTTTAAAAGGCCTAATCTAGGTTAATGATCAAACTGTTAAAGCATGACTCCACAGGATGCCTTACCTCTGAGAAAGACATTTAGTGCTAAATTTATAAAGTTTTATTTTGTGGAGCACCAAAAAGAGTCATTTTCAAGTGAGCAATCCTTTTAATCTCAGTTTTGCCATCTGAAAACCACTTAAGTATTGCCCAGTTCAAGGGCATACATTATATCCAATCCCAAGTAACATAATTCACACTTTCTCAAATACTATAGTGTATGTTTTTCTCTTTGAAAAAATATTACAATATATCTGATGACATACAGGTCCCAGTGCAAACTTTACCACAGATGAGAGATTACTGTATAGTTTCTTGGAATGAGAGCTCTCAGAGGGCAGCTGGGGAAGATGAATGTGTCTTCCTAGTTCCTTTGGTTTCCTAGGAAGTTGGTGTACAATGTGGAAATTCACCGTGTCTGTCTACTTCAGAGAAATATTCATTATACTTATTTTGTCAAGACATTGCTTCTGAGCTTAGATAAATGAAGTTTTTCCTGTGCCAGTGGGAGTTCACCACTACTTATTTAGACAATGCACAGATAAATTGATTCCTTTCTTTTTTTCTTTTCTTTCTCTTCTTCTTTTTTTGGATCATAGCCATGCTCATTCATTTAGGTATTTTCTGTGGCTGCTCTTACACTAAAAATGCAGAGTTGAATAATTGAGATAGAGACCTTTGGACTTTTTAGCAAAGTCTAAAATATTTGCTGTCTGGTCCTTTACAGAAAAAGTTTGCCAACCTGAGTATAGAGGGATGGCATAGAGGAGCTGATTATTGAGCCATCCACTTCTTCACCCATTAACCATTATTCATCTGACAAATATTTGGGGTCTTTATCATATAAACCACTGGAAAGAAAAGAGAATCTTGACCACCCTTCTGGTAATATGCAGAATAGATATACCTTGAACCACATGTCCAATGAAAACACTTTAATTTAAAAGTAGAATAAAACTTAAATTACAGAGCTACCAATAATTTTTGGTTTCCTCAGAATTTCAAAATACTGTGTTGGTGGAAATCCAGACATGTAAGTCAGTACTAAAATGGACTTTGCCTGGTAAGCCTTTGTATAGCAAATGATCTTGATCTTTGGTTTTGATGATCACAGGATGTGAAACAAATTTACTGCCTGTGTAAAAGCAGGATGTGTTTTAGGAGCTTATTGCATGACTTTGGCTGCTTGTTTCAGTTTAAGAGTGAATTAGAAATAAACTTACAGAAAGAGAAGGAATTTCCTATATTAACGTTAATGGTAGCTGGAGAGGGTTGGAGAAACATCTCTGTGACTTCATAGCACAAACCAGCCTTGTTTGAATTAATATATTCTTCACAGAGAAATGAAAACAAAGCAAGCAAATAGAAATACTTCATGCAAACTATTTATTTTAAGTAGGACCTCGCTTAATTGCCTGGGACTTGACAGGGATAAACAGAAGTACACTTTGAGGGAAATTAGTTTCAACCTCAAGTACTTTCAGGCCTCAAAGAATTCTCAAAGATCAAGTTACAAAAGATGAGAGTGAATAATCAAAAATTAAAACTTGCACATACACACAAGGAAAGAGATTACCATGAGGGCCAGTAGAAATAAGGCACAGCAATTGAACCTGAAAAGATTTCAGGTAATGAATTTATGCAAATATAAAATGTATACACCATGAAAATATTAAATACAAATATGGTTAGTATGTTTCAAAGTTGGGTAGGAAAATATGAATAAGAACTATAAAAAAGATCAAGCAGATTTGAAAAATCTGATGATATATTATTCATAATTTCAAAATATTTCAAAAAGTGGGTTAAATAGCAAACTATATGGAGTTAAAAGGAATGTTAGAGAACTGGAATATCTGAAGAAATCATCCAGAAAACAGCACAGAAAGATAAACAAAAGGATAAAAAATACGGAAGAAGAAAGGTTGAAAGATGTATTAAAAGGAAAAAGCACCATATTATACCTCATTAGATTCCTAGAAGAGAAAAATGGAATGTAGAAGAGGCACTGCTTAGAGAAATAATGGCTAGGAATTTCCAGAACTGATGGAGAACCCTTAATTTTCAGATATAGGAGTCTCAAAGGATAAATTAAAAAAACCCAAACCTAGAAACCTTGAACCTAGAGCCTGCAGAATGCTGAAGCACAGAAAATATATAAAAGGCCACTCAATTAGTAAAAACATTTATACACAATGAACAGATGATTAGATTAAATGGACATTGCAATCAATATTGGAAAGTGACAGGCAGTATAGGATTGTTTTTGTTTATTTGTTTGTTTGTTTTAATTTATTTTTTATTGGTGTTCAATTTACTAACATACAGAATAACCCCCAGTGCCCGTCACCCATTCACTCCCACCCCCCGCCCTCCTCCCCTTCCACCACCCCTAGTTCGTTTCCCAGAGTTAGCAGTCTTTACGTTCTGTCTCCCTTTCTGATATTTCCCACACATTTCTTCCCCCTTCCCTTATATTCCCTTTCACTATTATTTATATTCCCCAAATGAATGAGAACATATAATGTTTGTCCTTCTCCGACTGGCTTACTTCACTCAGCATAATACCCTCCAGTTCCATCCACGTTGAAGCAAATGGTGGGTATTTGTCATTTCTAATAGCTGAGTAATATTTTTAAACAGCATACAGAAAACAACTGTTTACCTATAATTATATGTCAAAAAAACTCTCCTTCAAAAACAAGGCAACATGAAGAAAATTCCTGAAAAGTGAGATGGAGAGACCTTATCACCGACATTCTCTTTCCAAAAGGAATTCTAGGGGATCCCTGGGTGGCTCACCACTTGAGCGCCTGCCTTTGGTCCAGGGCGCGATCCTGGAGACCCGGGATCGAATCCCACATCAGGCTCTCGGTGCATGGAGCCTGCTTCTCCCTCTGCCTGTGTCTCTGCCTCTCTCCCCTCTCTGTATATTTCATGAATAAATAAATAAAATCTTAAAAAAAAAAAAAGGATTCTAAAATAGGTCCTTTAGAAAGGAGGTCAATCTCATTTGGAAAGTCTAAGATACAGAGAGAGAGAAGAGAGAAAGAGATTGAGACAGGGAGAAAGTTTGTGGGAAAAGCTAAACATTGACTAAGTCTAATTTGAAGATACAATTAACTAAAATACAATCACCTGAATAGTATTTGTCTGGAGGAGGTGATTGGAGTTAAAGATTTATCTTCAGGCTTTAAGTTAAATATGCTTATTAAAATTAATAAGGCAACCACTAACAGATAAAACATATATATAGATCTCAAATTATATAGAAAACTATAAGGAAAGAAGTATCGATAACAAAACTCAATGTAAAAGTCAAATGAGTGAAAAAAGGAACAGAAGTAAAGATAGAATAAATAAAAAGCACCAAATAAAAAAGTAAATATATAATTATAATCAATAAGTGAACAAATTTTTTAGTTAAAAGACAAAATGAGGCCACTTGGGTGCTTCAGTCAGTTAAGCATTTGCCTTCAACTCAGGTCATGATCCCAGATGCTGGGATAGTCCAGCATCAGGCTCCCTACTCAGTGGGGTGTTTGCTTCTCCCTCTCCCCTTGCTCATGCTTTCTTTTTTTTGCTTTCTCCCTTTCACAAATAAATAAATAAAATCTTTTTAAAATTTCAAAGACAAAATGGATTATTTCATTAGGAGGGTAGAACAAACTTAAAAAAGACAAAATAGATTTCAGCCTTAAGCAAATGAACACAAAAACTTAAGTTACAAGATGGAAAAAGATGTACTAGACAAACATTAACTAAAGAAATCTATTCTAGACAAAGTAGTACAAGATATAGAGATTTAAGGCAAAAAGACAAAATATGAAGTAGGTCAAGACATTGAGGAAAGTTTCCCTTAATTAGGAAGATACAGACATTCTAATCTTTATGTGTCTAAAACTATAGGTTTAAAATATACAAAGGAAGGACTGAGAACTATAAGAAAAAAAATGATTATGTGCACCAACTTATTGGGAGATTTGTAAACATGTCTTTAGATATTCACAGGTCAAACAACTGAAAACCCAATGAACAAGTTTTGTGGAAGAAATACATAGAGAATATCATACTCAATAACTGGAAGATCTATGGAAAAGTTTCCAAATTTGATCAAGTCTCAATGTCTAATTAAACAATTAGAAAAATAACTGAAAATAAGTACAAAGATATTAAGAGAAAGGAAATAACATACATAAGAGGTCTAATAAAATACTAAAAGTATAAATATGGGAAGATCAACAACACTAGGTTGGTTCTTTGAAAAGACCAATGAAATCAATGGCCCTCTGGAAAAAAAATGAAAGAGGGCAAAAAATAAATAGTATTAGAATGCTGAGAGAATGAAAACTCATCAGGACTCAAAAAAATAATAAAAGGACATAATGAACACCTCTTCGTAGCTAAACCTGAGACCACATGAAAGAGCAAATACCTAATATAAGTTACCAAAACAGGAAAAAAAGAAATAGAACACATGAATGCTCTACATTTATTAGAAATTATATCAGTAGTTCATCTTGTCCTCAAAAAATCATCATTACAGTATAATTTTACTGGAATTTCTTACCAAAGATTTAAGCAACTGAAGATTCCAATCTTATAAAATTCTTTCAGATGAGAGAAAGAAGGACTCCACTTCTCAACTTATATTTTTGAAACAAAGACAGTGTAAAAATAGATAATTATAGACAAATTTCACCATGAAATTAGACCTAAAGATTTAAAGTATTAGCAGAATTAATTGAATAATGTATAAAAGGCATTTCTTAACCAGATAGAATCTCTACCAAAAAAAAAAAATCATATTTGATGGTGACATATTGAAAGCTTTTCCTCTTTCTCCTTATCCTCTTTTTCTTCTTCTTTCTTCTTCTCCTCCTTCTTCTTCAACTTCTTCCTCTTCTTTTCCTTATCCACTGTCCTCCTCCTCCTCCTTCTTCATTCTCTTCCTCTTCTTCCTCTGCCTCTGATTTTTGGTATGGACCTGGATAATATTTAAAATGTGTTTGAAGAGCAATGGTAAGAAGAGCCAAGATAGTCCCACAGACGAAGAACAAGTTTGGAGGACATGCCCTACAAGACACTAATTCTTATTATAAAGTTAAAGTAATTAAGATGCATGGTATTTTTACCGCCAATAGACCAGTGGAACAAAAGAGAGATGCCAGAAAGAGATGCCCAATTCCTTTAAGGCAGTGCTAGCACTGCAGATTGGGGGGTGGGGGGGAGTATTCACTGCAGGAGTTGTTCCAAGACAATTCATTGTCAATGTGGGTAAAATGAAACCCTCTCCTTCCATCACTCCCTATGTCACACTATATAAAAAAGACAGTTCCATGCCTACAAACCTTAACTGTAAAAGGCAGTTTCTAATTTTTGGAAGATAATATAGGAGAATATATTTATGCCCTTTGCTTGGGAAAGATCTCTTAATGAAAACACAGAATTAGAAAATTATGAAGGCAAATTTGACCTCATAAAAATTACAAATATCTGTTTATGACTAAGCATCATTAAGTGAAAATAGGCTACAGCTGGGAAGAATGTAATAACATATGCATTGGCCAAGGATTTGAATCTGTAATATACAAATACACTCTACAAATTTACATGTAAAAGCCAAATAATGCCAAACAAAAGATGGACAAATACCTTGAATTCATACTTCACATTAAAGGATGTATGGCTAACACATAAGTAAAAGAAAGGTGTGTGTCTTTTTAGCAATCAGGAAAATACAAATTGAAAGGATAGGACATTCCTAGTTAGATTGGTAGAAGTTAAAAAAGTCACAATGCCTCATGTTGGTAGGAATGTGGAGCACTGGGAACTTTCATACAATGTCTTTGAGAACGAAAGTATTAAAATCACTTAAGGAATCGATCTGTATCATAAAATAAAGTAGAACATGCAAATTCTCTACAATCAACTATTATATACCTACTATTTATGTTGGAGACAGGTAAAAGATATAATGCATAGATACCTCATTTACAATAGCAAAAAAAATGTGGAAAATATCCCAGATATCCCTTGACAGTAGAGTGAATAAATAAGTTTTGATATATTCATGAAATGCAATATTATACAGCAGTGCAAATGAATATGCTACAACTACATGCATGATAATTAATCTAAAAAGCATAATATTTTTTTAATTTTTTTTATTTATTTATGATAGTCACAGACAGAGAGAGAGAGAGAGAGGCAGAGACACAGGCAGAGGGAGAAGCAGGCTCCATGCACCGGGATTGGGATTCGATCCCGGGTCTCCAGGATCGCGCACGGGGCCAAAGGCAGGCACCAAACCGCTGCGCCACCCAGGGATCCCCCTAAAAAGCATAATATTGAATGAAAAAACCAAGGCATAGATTATGTCCAATATGATTTCATTAATAAAACAAATATAACATGCAGGATCAAATAACATAATACTTAGGATAAAATATGAATAAAGTAAGGGAATGATACAGACTAAATTCAGGAGGGTGGTTACCTCTGAGTGTGGGCCGCTGATGTTAGTGTGATCAGGACGTGGCTTCAAAAATATCAATACTAGTTTGAAGCTGAATGGTAATTGTGTGGCTGCTTGTTTTATAGTCATTTTTCATTTATATGTTATTCATATGTTATTAATATTTTTCAGTGTATGGTAAATTTAAAAAAGGAAAATAAGGACTGCTTAGTTGATGTTGGAGGATTCAATAATTCTGGTTATAGTCTCTTCTGTTATATATGTGCTTCTATAACATGAATTAGTTCTTATTATAAATATGGAATGATACCTGTTTAGAATGGAAATTGCATGGGCTCATGTGCAATTAATATTTTGTGCCAGCAAGTAACAATGTTGAGACTCAACACATTAACACAGCAGAGCCTCTTAGAAATGGAAGAAAGGAGTACTAGTCTATGGAGCCCATTGGCTGTAAGCTCTATCCTGGCTCACTCTGACCACATGCTCTGCCTTGGATGTGGAAAATTGAGCAATTTTCCTGCATTGATTTTGTTCTTTTTCACATCATTCAGCAACCTCTCCTTATATTCCTTTCCACCATGCTCATTTTACCCATCATCATTATTTAAAAGTTAAGTCCCATATTTATCATAGTATATCTTTTAAACTATGCAAGTATTTAAAAAATTAGAATTCTTTTCTTATTATAATGCTCTAGTTATAAGATTCATAGGTTATAGTTATAGGTGCTCCACCATTGTATTCCTTTATAAACTATCTTTTTTATTGTCTGATATAGTAGAGGAGGAAGGATATTTTTTTCTAGACACGCATACATTATGTTTCCAGAGAAATCCCTATTTCCATTGCTTTTCATTAGATTTAGTCTTATGCAGACTAAATTAATAAGTTGACATTTAATTAATAAATTATATTTATTATTAATTACTAAAAACATTTGCTGTTTGTTCTCCACATAATACAATCCAGTGATCCAATGCTAGGTATTGAGGGAAATATAAATGGGCAAATAACATAATATTTGATCATAAGTGCCATAAACCCTGCCTACAAAAATGTTAAATTATTAACAAGGCTCTGTAAAACCTTGACCTAATTACCTTTCCGGTTGCCTCTTTTTATGTTTGTATTTTAATTCTCTGTTTTCTACCCATATTGAATTATTATCTATTATTCACACACACACCCACCATAAAGTTGAGAAGAGATAAGCAAATTGTAGAACTTTTATCTTGCCAATCTTTTCTTCTTCCTGCTGTTAATTTCCCAACATTATTTATACTACACAACATTCCCTTCTCCCATTTAAAACCTTTAATGGTATAGCCAATTAAGTATATATTTATTGCACAGTGCCAATACATCTGTCAGTATATGGTCCCAACTTTCATTTAACACATCCTCCTCACTGACCCCATGCTTCAGTTGTCCTCAACGGTCAAAATTCCCTAAACATACCAGATGCTTTCATGGTTTCACATCTTGTCTTGGTTTGCAAAGTTATAACAGTGTTTTGCCTCCATAAGTCCTCTTCCTATATTTGTTTGAAAGTTTACTCAATCATCAAGGCCCACATAAAGGGCTACATATTCCATGTGGCCCACCTAGTAGACAGAAATAAATATTTGCAGAATAAATGAGCTTTGTTTACCTAGTTCTTTATTGTATAATCTTGCATATGTGTATGTATTTATAGTTTTGTTAGTATTTTATTTGTTTGGTTTCCCACCACAGCTTAAATTTTGGTCTTAGTTTACTGCTTGTTCAATATGCTTAGGCAAGAAACCTATTTCTTAGAGCCACAGTTTTTCTCTCCTCTAGCACAGGGACACAGCAGTTTGATGTAACTTAAGTGAATGTTGTGAGGGACAAAATAAGTATTTAGTTAATTACTAAGAGCTATACATATGTTGCATGTGACTGTTCTGTTTAATACAAGTTTCAATAACTGTCTGAAGTTGAAATCTCAACTCAGACATCAATTCCTTGACTTCTATAGGGGAATAACACATGTAATGTCCCTGGTTTTCCATGTAATTTTAATTTTTATTCCAGCTAATTAGACTGTAAAGTCCATAAGGACTACTTCATTCATTTCTGTATCTTATATCTAAGAGGCATTATCAAATGAGTGAATGAATAAAACATTATTAGTTAGTATAAAACATAGCAACTTGAACAGAGGTTGGCAAGAGGCTAAGTGTATTAAATATACTTCTTGAGTGGGTAGCTTTTTCAATGGGAGAAAAACCAAGAAATCGTTTTTAAAATCATCTCATACTCAAGCATTTAATTGAGCAAGCATTTCCTATATCAGCCTCCTATCATTAACAGTGACTGTGAAATCTCACTGGACACTTGGGTGCATTTTATAAACTTACAGGCAGCAAAGCATATGGAAAATTAAATTAGTCACTTGTTTAAACCACCACTAGTCAGAAAGATATGCCTATTGAATACATGCTTACCTATAAAATGGATAAGTCATTCTCTCTTCTCACGTGGAATTTATGTTGCAACATGGTCCAAATAACCGAAAATCAGAGCCAGGAGAGTGGAGTCATGCTCCCTGAATCTAATTCCCATATGTCCTGCATTCTACTTTTTCATCCTTCTGTGACTTGATCTTCATCCATGAAATGAGGCTAAAACAGACCCTAACTCATTGTACTGTTTGAGGGTTAATAATACAATAAATATCAACCTTTGTTACAGTGCCTGTCTCATAGCAAATGCACAAATAATGTTAGGTGATGCTGTTTTTGTTTTTTTTGGCTTTTGGGGGTGGCTGTTTTTATTATAATCATCTTCCTATGCCTTGAACACACACACACACACACACACACACACAAGGTTTTCTAAGATTATGAGTACCCATAGCACTTCCTTCACATCTCCTCAGACTGTAGCCTAGAAAAACATTCCAGGACCAGACTTACACGGGGCAGGCTGAGAGGAGGAAAAGATGAAGGAGGTTGGTTTTCCATGAATTAATCTATCAAGACCTTCTAGATAAATGAGATTGGATCCCACATAGAAGATGAGGACAAGATCCAGGAAACCACAGGCCGCAGTGATATTCAATGTGGTGTTTTAATATATTTCACTCAGTGGTGTTCTATATCTAGTTTAGATTTCAGAACAATTTTCCTAGGATGATGATAAGATAGCCAAGGTCAGGGCATAACATTTGTTGTATCTTTTCTATTATGGGACATAATAATGAGTATCTAGTAGATGGGATTAAAGGAATTATGGTTATTCTTTCTCCTTAACATCTCTAGTCTGTCCTGGTTTATATCAGCCTTGGTTAAATGTAGTTAATTTTCATATTCTTTTGAGAATATGTGGCTTTATAGTATTATGAGAAGATCAAAACACTCTATGGCAGAAAAACAATTTCTAAAATGCTCATCTGAAATGGTGACTTTAATTTCTAGTTCTGGCTAGATGTACTAAGTAAATATAGTTACCATAGTTAGAGGTATAGTTATTATATATCTGCTTTACTGTATTAGATGTGAAATCATGAACATGGTTTGTCTTACTCCCTTTTATGTGTCCCATCGAAACTTGCAAATTACCCCTTCCTAGCTGTGCACTTGTGGACAAATTGGTTCACTTCTGTGAAGTCTAGTTCCTTTAATAGTAAATGGGAATAAGGGTGCCTATTCTATAGGGTAGTGAGAATGAAGTGAAACAATGTCTTTTAAATACCTACTATATATTAAGTACATAATAAATTGTGAATATTGGTGCTGGTGATAATAGTTGCATGTGAGGAGATTCAATAAATATATGTTTTAAAGATTTTATTTATTTATTCATGAGAGACACAGAGAGGGAGAGAGGCAGAGACACAGGCAGAGGGAGAAGCAGACTCCCTGTGGGAAGTCTGTTGTGGGACTCAGTCTTGGAACTCTGGGATCACACTCTGAGCTAAAGGCAGACACTCAACCACTGAGCCACCTAGGTGTCCCTCAATACAATATTTTTATTTTTTTTTAATTTTTATTTATTTATGATAGTTACAGAGAGAGAGAGAGAGAGGCAGAGACACAGGCAGAGGGAGAAGCAGGCTCCATGCACCGGGAGCCCGATGTGGGATTCGATCCCGGGTCTCCAGGATCGTGCCCTGGGCCAAAGGCAGGCGCCAAACCGCTGCGCCACCCAGGGATCCCAAATGAATGTTATCTCTCTAATCAACAACTTTAAAATTATTTGAATAACTCAGACATTGAGTACTATATATAACCTGATCTTTTTAGATATAGAAAAATACTGAATTTCAAATTGGGGAGTTTTTAGTTTAGCTTTGTTGTCTGACCACAAGTATTTCAAATGTTTTAGAGAGGTAGGGAATATTAAATGCTGGGCTCCTTTGACATTTATCCATCACTTGAGTGTAATCATTTTAGTTATAAAAAAGAAAGATTTTACTCTTTCTAAATCATTTTCATTTAGTCCTTCTGGCTATTTTTTTAGGTCTTTTAGGATTTTAAAAAGTTAGCCCTAGTGATATACTTCCCGTGGAATTCAGGAAGCTTAAAAAGTTGTTCTATTTATTTTGGGGGATATCTTATAGAAAACTAATTGGTAAACTGTGAAACCCCTAGAAGAAAACATGGAGAAAGCACTCCTTGACTTGGGTCCTGGCAATTATTTTTTTGCATATGATGCCAAAAGCACAGCGACAAAAACAAATATGAACAAGTGGAAGAAAAATCGCTGGAGTAGGTGCTGCTTCTAAAAAGGAAGTGGGTCTGCATCAAACTAAAAAGCTTCTGTACAGTAAAAGGAATGATCAATAAATGAAAAGGCAGCCTATGGAATAGGAGAAAATATTTGCAAAACCATATTATACTGATAGAAGTAAGGAAGGAACTCTTACAACTCAAAAACAAAAATATAATCCTATTTAAAAATGGTCAAAGGACCTGAATAGATATTTTTCTAAAGAAGATATATTAATGACCAACAGTTTCTTGAAAAGGTGCTCAACATAATTAATCATCAAGGAAATAAAAATCAAAACACAATGAGATATTACCTCACATTTGTTAGAATGGCTATTATAAAAAAGACGAGATAACAAGTGTTGGCAAGGATGTGAAGAGAGGGTATCCTTGTGCACTGTTGGTGGGAATGTAAATTGGTGCAGCCACTCTGGCAAACAGTACCGAGGTTCCTCAAGAAGTTAAAAATAGAACTACTATATGATCCAGTGATCCCACTTACGAGTATATATCAAAAGAAAATGCAATCACTATATCACTATGGCAGCCCCATGTTCATTGCAGTATTATTTATAATAGCCAAGACATGGAAACAAGATGTCTGTCTTTCAACAGATGTATGGATAAAGAAAATGTCTGTATACACAATGGAAAGAAAATGTGGTCTATATACACAATGGAATATCATTGAGCCATGGGGAAAAAAAAGAAAATTCTGTCATTTGCAACAACATGGATGGACATTGAAGGCTCTAAGTGAATTAAACCAGAGACAGAAATACCGTCTGATATTACATAGACGTGGCATCCTGAAAACTGAACTCATAGAAACAGTAGATTTCTGGTTGCTGGTAGGGAGTTAGAGTGGGAGAATGAGTGAAGATGGCCAAAGAATACAAACTTCTAGTTCTAAGATAAGTTCTGAGGATCTAATATATGGCATGGTGACTATAATAAACAATATCGTATTGTGAACTTGAAATTTGCTAGAGAATAGGTCTTAAAAATTCTCACCATGTACACAAATTGGTAAATATGTGAGGTGAGGGATATGTTAACTACCCTTATTGTGGTAATCATTTTGCAATATACATATAAAATCATCCTGTTGTATACCTTAAATTTACACAATGCTGTATATCAATTATATCTCAAAGCCAAAAAAAGAAAAAAAAAAAAAAAAGGAAAGCTGATTGGCTAAGAATTAGTGATTGTGTCTCCTTAATACTAGCATGATTTGTTCTGTTAACTAGCATAGCCACAGGGTTCCAAGAAGTGAAGCCCTATATGTAATAACTAGTTATATTCTTTAACTTAAGTAATTCTGATTTCTCATGTTATACTTAGCAAAATGAATGAGACTTAGTCAAATCTAGTTGTTTTTTTTTACTGTTAGAATGTTATCAGAGGGTTTTTTTTAAAAATAGCAATTTACTCTAATTTTAATATTCCTTGGATAATATTGAAATAAAACAGTTCTGTGTAATTTAGCTTAGATAAAAGCAAGAGCATATTTGGAACATAAACCTAATTCTATCTTTTGTTGAGCTGCCCAATTTAGTAAAAGCATTTCAATAGTACTTCTTAAATGTAGTATGACTTAGAATACTGGAAGCTGCCCAGAATGTAAAAAAAGGAGAATAATTTATATTTAATTGGTCTAAACCTACCTTTCCTAGGTCAATAAGAAGAGAAACCAGCAGCATTAATCAAGATAAAATTATCAGCTGATTAATCAGTGTTCTAATTACTGCATAGTTCTTTACCTTTTCAGTTTTAATTACTAAACCGCATTGTCTTTTCCATATGGCTAACATGTACTTTTTCTCCTACTGAAATCATTAAGATAAAAATATACATTCTAGACATTACAGCATCAAATGTAAGAAATTGCTAGTGCCTCTTAAGAAATTCCCAAACATATAAATAAACTACTAGCGTATACAAGAAAAGAATGATAAATTCATGGCTCTTTAAGTGGGCACAGTAACTCTGATTATGAAACTAAGCTTTTTGAGGCAGTGGGTCTCATCCATCCTATTTCCTTAAATGAATTTATTTAAGTTGTTTCTGGATCCTGTTGCAGTTAAATATAAATTAGAAAAATACATGGGAGAATTAAAAAGTTTTGTTTCGGCAAAGGCCCGAATATTTCTTTTTAGATTGGTTTTTTGGAGTAAGTTGAGTCTGCTGCATAGTTTTCAACCTCAGCCCTATTGGTATCTGGGTTCCATTGTTCTCCATCGTAGGGGGCTGTCCTGTGCACTGTAGCAGTGTTCTTAGCAGCGCCCCTGGCCTCTACCCATTAGACACCATTAGCAATAGCCAACTACTGCTTTTCGACGAACAAAATTGTCTCCAGACACTGACAAATATTTCCTGGAGGCAACCCTTCCCCCCCCCACATTGGGAACCTGATTTCACTATATGGCTACTATTAAGACACTTATTTTAATACACATATACTGTATAATAAGGCATCCTTGCCAGATGAGGATTTTTTTCTATAGGTCACATATTTTGATGTAAAATTTTCCAGACACATTGATGATATAACAGTGGTGATCATCATGATGATGACAGCAGTAGCTAATGTTCACTGAGCACATTGCTGTCAGCCACTGTATGAAGGATCTATATGCAGTACTTTATTTAAACTTCAAAGTAGCCCAATGAAGGAGGCCTCTTCCCTCTCTTACAGAGTTCAGCAAGCTCAAACAGAGCTCAGACCACACAGCTAGCACTTTTGATAGGTATGATTCAAAATAACCATTCTTGAGGAAGATTTCTCATTTCTAAGAAGGTAAGAAAGTTTACTTTCTTCCTTGAAATAGTTTTGACCGCCTTTTCAGTTGTGTCCATCTGTAATCTTTTAAGGAAATTCACGTGTGAGATTTGGGTTTATGTAGACACTACAATTCCAAGATGGACTTGTCTGGAGTTTAACTGAAAAGACAGTAATGGGGCTGAATTTAGTGAACAGAGCATTGTAGTCATTTAATAATAATTAAAAGATGGTTTCTCTGAAATGAAAGTATTTTTAGCAAGTTGTTTTTCCTTTTTCCTTCTCTTCTTTCTTCCCTTCTCTTCCCTTTTCATTCTTTTCCATTTTCTAGAAGATGCCACATTATCTCCATTATGCATTATATATGCTTGACATTGGAAAACCATGGAGTTTGGCTTACTACTTGCAACTAAGTGACTTAAGCACTAATTAATTCTATTTGCATGGTCTGAATGCACAAATCATATGTGGCAAAGACCTAACTTACCTTTTAGCTACCTTATTCAGCTCTAAGTATTTTCCCCACCAAATAGGCTTAACATTTTACATCTCCTACTAAATATTATTATTGTTTTTCATTTTAGATTTGGCTTAGATGACATAAATGCTAACGTGTCAATCCTATACTTTGAATTATTTGCAACTCCACTTTTCAGAGAAAAATATTCAAAAAATTGGAGTGAATGTGCATGACTGCTTTCCAGCATTAGAGCCTGTTGTATGACATATGGCATGTATAGGTATAGAACTCGTAAGTAGCAATAGTCAGCCTTTATACTTATAGTGATTCAGCTGTGATGGGTTCCTTATTTCCTTTTATTTATTTTTTAAAAAGATTATTTATTTTGGGGAGGGGAGGGGAGGCATGGGGGAGAAGCAAAGGGAGAAGGAGAGAGGGAGAATCTCCAGCAGTAGACTCTGTGCTGAGCCTGGGGCCCGCTGCAGGGCTTGACGTGAGGCTTGACACTGAGATCATGGCCTGAGCTGAAACCAAGAGTTGGATGCTTAACTGAAGGAGTCATCCAGGTGCCCCTCCTTATTACTTTTAAATGTATCATAATAAAAGTGCTTATTGCTTTTCATTCTTTGTAGGAGGATGAAGAATGCTTGCAAAGCTAGGACAAGAGATAAGTGAATGTATAATCCTTATATAGGGTGCAGGGATTTTTATAGGGTCTCCTCTATTTAGTATAATGTTCTGTGTTCCTTAAGCATAATGCTACTGGAAAATGAATTGGCATAATGTTTAAATTATAAGAGGAAAACAAACTTGAAATGAAAATCATTTGCTGAGAACAATGGTAGACTAGGCCAGTTACCTCAGTCCCTCATTGTAATGAATTAAAATACCATTCCTAAAATAGTATGTCAGTCATGTTCAGCTTGTTTTGCAGATGTCTGCTTTGCAATTTTTGATGAGGATCTTGCATAAACTGTTAGGCTGGTCAAACACAGCATAGAAAGCAACTGGATGTTACAGGTACATGGTGTCTTTATATATTACAATAGTGCTACTACTCATCAGAGATCAGTTTCCATAATACTTAACAAAGTATATCAAAGAAGCCAGGGAGAAAAAAAGAAAAAAGAAAAGATGGACACATAAAAGAAAAGTAGTCAGAGAACAAGCGCTGACAATTCACAAAAGAAGAAGTACAAATTTAAATTTAAGGAAAGCATGCCTTATATTTTGGTAAGCCAAATACTGCAAACTATACTACAGTGAGTTTCTCATTCTTGGCAAACAAATTAATATAAATGTTGAAGACAATAATAACCCGACATTGAGATGGAAGTTAGTATAACTTTACCAGGGTGCAGTTAGGTGAAATGGGAATATAAATTTTAAAATGTAAATTTACTTTGCTTCAGATATTTAATTTTTAGGAAATTTTCTTAAATATAAACATGTGCACATAGATGTTAACAAAAAGGAACTATAAGATTTTTAGCTATTGCATGTTTTCTGTATTGGCAAAACTGTTATAATTAGAATATCACCATTTTATAATACTGATTATGGATCAGTACTGGATCTGCTAACATCAGAAAAAGAAAGACAGTCCAATATTATATACCACTTGAGGGCATCATATCCTACAACCTAAGAAATATTGCCAAAACGTGGCACCTGAATCTGAGCAAAATTCTAGATTTAAGTAGCTATTTCTAGGAAATGCAGTCAATAGAAGAACACATTAAATGATACAAATGATGGTGCAATCAGCACAGGATAGGAGAAATACCAAAAATCTATTGAACGATTTTTTTTTTCTTTTTCTTATTTTCCCTAACAAATAAGTTGCAAGGGAATAAAAAGAGAGATGCAGAGGAATCTCTTGATTAAAAGAGACATTAACTATTTATAGTGTGTGGATCTTACTGGATGCTGATCAATTTGAAGAAGGAAGGAAGAGGGAGGAAAGAGGGAGGGAGGGATGGAGGAAAGAGAGAGAGAGAGTCAGGGAGAGAAAGCACTAGTTGGGTATTTGATGATACAAAAGAATTATTGCAAATTTTCTGATGGATGATATTGATATTATAATTTTTTTTAAAGTTCTCCTTTCAAGAGATAGGTGAGAGTATGAATGAAATAAGACTACCCATGAGTGGATAACCATTGAGACTGAGTCATGAGTACATGGTAGTTCATTAGATCAGGCTTGCTGAAAAATCAACAAGAACCTTAAATGTTTAACAATATGGCTTTGATTAAATAATTTATGGCATATCCATGATATAAAATAATATGCAGTCAATAAAATGATCTTTATATTATATATTATGTAGACTAGTTAAGACTATGGGTGTTCAGTTCATAAAATATTAATAAATGTAAAAAGGTTACAAAGCAGCACACAGGCAATTATCCCATTCAAATACATAGAATGAAAATAAAGGCCCCCAAATTAGCAGTAATTATCTCTGAGTGAGAGGATTATGGCGATTTTATTTTCTTCTTTGTGCTTTTTTTGTGTATTTTTCAAATAAATATGCATCTATTTAGTTATTAAATTTATAATATCATTAAAACAACAAAAAGAACAAATATATTTTAGAAAACTTTTCTCTGTAAGCGATGGAAACAAAATGTGTATTCTGTAAGAATAGAAGTTTTTTTTATGTAAACAAAGCCTTCTTTTGTGATTATATGTTATAAAATAATGTATTACAACCACTTGGCTGGGAGAAGTCAAGGAAAATTAATTTTGTTATGTATATCTTGTTTAAGAAAGCAGTGAAGTGTGGATTTTTTTTTTAGAGTGGAAGGGTCAAAGAGAAAGAGTCTAGCATATACAGAACACCTGGATTAAGCTATATGCATTACTGTTGCAATTCTTATTATAAACTATGGAGGTTTACTTATATGTCTGTTTTATAGGTGAGGAAATAGAAATGTGAGTTCAGCAACATGTAACTGCCGGAGCTGGGTGTCAAGCCAAGGTCATTCTGGCTTCCACTAGGTGCTGGGTGAAAATTTGACCCTTTTATTAGACTGTGTATTTCTCAGGGTCAAAATGGTGTTTTGGTATTACCATGCTATGAAAGCTAAAGATCATATAATCTATTCTTTTGATACTTGTTATCTAGTTTCTAGAATATTCTCATTAAAAGGATTAAAATAAAGTTTGAACCTTAAAATCTATTTTATTTGAGAAGAAAATGAAATGATAAGCAATATCTCAATCCATAGTTTTGCCTGATAAATAATGTGAGGACATCCCTTCCCTCTTGATTTTTCTGATGGGTGCCTCTTTTAGCAAGGTAGAGCATCCGCAATGACATCTGAAGTGGCTAAGGATCACCCAGCTCTATATCCTTAACCAGTATTCACATCACAGATTCTTTGATATGACCATTTAAATCATTTTTATCAGATAGGGCATAGGGCTTGGGGGGTGGGGGTTGGTCCTTGATTGATTGATTGATTGATTATTTTATTTTATTTTATTTTATTTTAAATATTTCATTTATTCATGAGAGAGAGAGAGAGAGGGGCAGAGACAACAGGCAGAGGGAGAAGCAGGCCCCCTGCAGGGAACTCGATGTGGGACTTGATCCTGGGACTCCAGGATCATGCTGTGGGCTGAAGGCAGGTGCCAAACCGCAGAGCCACCCAGGGGTACCCCCCCCCCCTTTTTGTTTACTTCAAGGGATACCTATTAGAGTACATGCAGTAAAATATACAGAATAGAATCCACTAACTGATAAGGGTTAGTTCATTGTCAAGGGGGGAGTCCAGAAAGGAAGAATGAAACATGTAACCGGTTGAGCATTTTAATGAGGGAGGTGACTGTCCCTGTTGGCACATTTATTCTTCCTTCTACAACCTTTGTTGAGCACCTGTCATGCACAGGCTACCACCTTGGTGAAGAGTCTCAGAAAAAAACCTTTTAATATTTGCAAATATTAAATATTAAATAAAATATTTAATATTTGCAAATAGGCTAAAGGCATTTTATATAGTTGTAGATACAGTGTCGAGTTCAGCCTAGATAGTTATTGAGGCAATGGGCCTTTGCCCACTTAGAATGGACTAGCACTTAGTGAAGTTGACAAAATAAGCATTGAAAACACAGACGGAAGGGAAGCTACCTGGAACAAAAGAAACTACACCCTGGGAGGGGATACACACACATGCACACAAGTATCATATATCTATATAATCTTAGAAAATATTAATATATTTCAATTTGAACGTTTGGAATACATTCAATATGGGAATCTTGGCACTTTATACCAATATGCTTCAGAGACAAAGCATCATGGTCTTTAGGTAGGAGCGTGTATTAGCATACTGGCAGTGCTGTTAGTTTTGCTTCCAAAATATATTAATGAAGATATTATCTTGATTATTTTGACCCTTCACAGAGATTTCTCTTTAATTATAGCCTTTATCCCAATATAAGGGTAATTTCTTGACCAATCAATTCACTTATCTCTATTCTAATAATTCTATAAAAAATAATGTGAAAACGGCATCTGCTCACTTTTCTAGATTAAAAAAAAATCATGGGTAATTGTTCTTAATATTATGGAGAAATTTACATCTCTTGTAATTCAAGATTTCAAGTAGAAGTCTCCATTTGAGAGACTCAAGTAGCAAATCTATTGTATGTTTTTGCATTTTCTGAAAATTATGTGTTTTGCAGGCACTCTTAAGTTACTTTCCTTTTCTCTTTCTAATTACGGCCATTATTATAGTTTTCTAAATACAGCAGCAATTGAGTTGTTCTGTACTCACGTATAGAAGATGTAAGAGTAATGGATAATTAGAGCTGCAGCTGGCTGTCCTTTACTACGTCTGCACTTTTGGCAGTTCTTTGACCTTCGTGTTTTTGTTTCTACCTTAGCATAAATCTTACATTGCAGAAATAACTTCTTTCTGAATTTACTCCAAATGCAGAGAATCAATTTAAACTAGTTTGACTATGTCTTAAAATGTCTTGAACTTTGTTGAAACAGGTAGGAGCTTCCGTTGCTTCAGAATTGCTAAGAATTAATTTTTTTTTATCTAGAAAAGCGAGCAGATGCCCTCTTTTGGTTTTTGACACAAACTCTTGTCATGCATCACAGTAATTATCAACCATATACTGGGATAAATATCCGAGCCTATGATTAGCTTCGTGCTTCAGATTTTTTTCTGAGTTGAATTGAATTTTGGTCTTGTTTGACTAAATATTATAGTCCATTTTGCTGGCCTGTATTAAATGTGTAGTGTTCTATTTATTGGAGTTGAGGCTCTTGTTCTGTGATCATCTTTCTGACCACTTAAGAAAGAGCATGAGTACTTACAAGTACTGCAAACACACCGGTCATTGAACATATCAATGAGTAAAAGGTGAGTGGGTTGGCAATAAATGAGAGAGAAGTACCTTTGTTTCAATATTTATTGAGGATTGTTTTTAATGAAGTGTTCTGTCTAGAGTGGAAATACTGCCATTTCTCTCCCTCTTCATATCTCTTTAGTGGGTCAAGTTGCTGTCTGTGGCTGTATCTTCATTATTTAGAGATCTTGGAAAAGGCTGAAAGTCTCACCTTAGGTATCAATTAAGTATTGCTGTTTTCCATGAATATGGCAGAGTAGAAATTCACCCTCTCTAATGCATATACCAACACATACGCACGCACGCACACACGCATGCATACACAAAATCGAACCAGTTTCCAATGTGCTCTAGTCTTCAAGTCTGTTTCTTCTTAAGAATCTATTTCTGACCTTGCATAATGATTTGATGATTAACCTCATTTCTCTTGCCAGCTTCCCACATCTTCACTCTTAAAACATATATATTTTGTTAATTCTACCCACTTGAAATTCTGAAAATTATAATTTATTAATTAAAAAATTGTATTTTTTTCTCCTTTCATCCCCATGGGCATGGTGTTATTATAGTCTCATCTTGAATTACTGCACCACCACCCCACCTGATACACCTGCTTCC
The DNA here is from genome assembly GCF_053574225.1 of Canis aureus. Lineage (NCBI taxonomy): Eukaryota > Metazoa > Chordata > Mammalia > Carnivora > Canidae > Canis > Canis aureus. The sequence goes on along the minus strand of NC_135621.1, from coordinate 61,111,093 downwards.
AATTTCACTACTTTCCAAATATCTATATCCCTAGCAAAATGTGTTTTTAACGTTTACTTGCTTTAAACCCACTTTCTTTTGCCACCTTTGTAATATCCAAACTCCTCAATATCTTAGATAAGATCCGTTTTGACCTGCTTCTGCCTCCCTTTCCAATCCAACTCTCCCCATACTTCTTTTGCATCTTATTCTGAAGCTGCAAGGAACTACCTGCAATTCTTAGGATGCTTTGTGTCTCTGGCATCCTTGCCTGAAATGCCCTCTGTATTGGGTTGAATAGTATTGACCCCAAATGTATGTTTATCAGGAACCTAAGAATGTCATCTTCTTAGTCAATGAGGTCTTTACAGCTGTAATTAGCCAAGATGGAAGCATTCAAGGGGGTGGACCCCACAAGCCAATATGACTGATGTCCTTATAAGAAAAGGAGAAGAAACACCAGTAAGTCCTCACAGAGACAAAAGCAGAGATTGGAATGTTGCCTCTACAAACTAGGGAAGGCCAAGGATTGTTGCAATACCAGAAGCTGGGAGAGAGGCATGGACGTTTCCTCCTTCCTGGTCTACAGAAGGAACCAAACCTGCCAACACCTTGTATGTAGACTGCTAGCCTCCAGCACTGTGACGGAATAGATTTCTGTTCTTTGAAGGTAACCAGTTTGTGGTAATTTGTTAGGGCAGTCCTCTGAAATGAATTATTCTCACCAGCCCACTCCCAACTGAAGTAGCCTCTAGGACCCAACAGGTCTGGGGTGGCGGTGGTGGGGGAGGTGAGGGGGCACCTCTGGGCACCAGGGACTTCTCTGTTCTCTCGCGGTGTTGGAACCACCAGCCAGTGAGCTTCTTGAAAACAGCACAGGAATCTTGGCTCTCTGTCTCCAGCATCCAGCACAGTGCTTGGCCTAAAACTGGAGAGGATTTTGTTGCTTAAATCACTGAAATGACAGAGTTCTGATGCGGGTTACCACATATTCCTTTTAACTCTTGTATTTTGTTTTGTTGCATTTTGTTTGTAATGGAAGACTTAAAATGAGGCATCAGGGGAGTGTTCATGATTTTGATTTTTCTTGTGAGGAGTCCTGGTGAATAGCTGCTTGTTCTTCAGGCACGAGGTTCTGCAGTCACTGGAAAATCCAGCGTGGCTGTTGGTTAATCTCTCAGCAGAGATGAGTTCTTCTGGTTGGTGAGCTAGCTTCTTCAGAACCTGAGAGCTGCCTCCATGGGACCTTTGGTGAGGGAGAAGAAGTGTTGAAACTCAGGGGACACCCAGGGGCTTTCTGTTCAGAGTAATTAAATGAGAAGAGTGGCAACGATTACCTACAATAAGTTCTGGAGTTTTGGGTACCTTGTTTCATTTCTGTGCTCACTTCCCACCCCAGACATTCCCTGCCCCTCCTCTCTCTCTACTCCACCATCCACGTACAGAAAGTCAAAATTTAATCTCCTGCTTCTGAAAGTTCCTCAGCGATCCCAATTTTCTTTCCCACGAACCACCAATGTTGAGTGTCATTTCATTCTTCTCTTACAAGGTGACTAGAAGCAAAAGATAAGAGATTAAAATTATTTTTTTCTCTAGAACCAAGCCCCTTCCCTTTTGATTCCTCATTAGACAAAATGAATCTAAAAAATCTTAATGGATTTGATAGCTTTGTTGCACATCTAGAAAAATTTATCCTACGGAGGGGAGAAAGAAAAAAAAAACCCACCACCCACACACCCCACACATCAATTATTTGGTTAAGTGATGAGAAACGAAAGGCCAAGTTTGGAAATTGTTCAAGTTTTCTATGAATATTCATAAATAATTAACGTGCATCTCAATTTAGAACCTAACAGCAGTTCATTTAAATTTTTTTGTTTTGTTTTTAATATCTGAGTTAATTATACGCTGAGGCCTGGTTTCTGGGTCTTCTCAGCCAGTGGCTATTGAATAACTGCAGTTGGTGAAAATAATCCTGAGCCGTCGCCGTGTGGGCCTGCAGCTGGAGGAGGCCGCGGACTCAGCCCCTGCGAGGAAGACTGGCCTCCCGGGGAGGGTGCTCTTTCCCCTTCCCGGCTCGGAATCTTTTCACTAAGAGCTTTACACCTTTGAGGGCAAATTCCTTTCTTTAGCATCCCCCACCCCCTCACCCCCCAAGCCCCAAACAAGAGAGCGAGAGGAAAAATGTAAATAGATGGTGAAAAGCTAGGAGGCTACTCGCTCCTGGGGGTTTCAGGCCCTGGGGCAGCCACGGGCGTAGCCCTGCGAGGATGCGCAGATCGCAAACCCCTAAGGGCAACCCCCCCCCCAAAAAACACAAAACCCCAAAAAGCACCAGGAAGAAGTCGGTCCAACCGGGTAGAAAGGACGCCTGCACTTTGTGAAACGCGGCTGCTCAGAAGAATAATCCGAGCCCTGGGCTGTTGGCCTCCTGCAAGGAGGCCGTTCGGGGGCGGCCCCTTTTGTGTCTCCGCCGCGTCCGGGCTGGAGGATGGAGCCGTCGTGGACAAAGGGTCGGCGGAGGGCGGAGGGCAGGGTGTGAACTCTTCAGGAGGCTGCTTTCAGCCCGCTCCAGCGGCCCGGCTTTGAGCCGCTCGCCCTGTCCGGACGCGCGCCGGGCCGGGGCGCCGACCGCGGGGTAACACTGCCATCTAGTGGCCGCCCCGCGCCCGCGCCCGCGCCCGCGCCCGCGCCCTGCCCTCGGCCGCCGCCGCCGCCGCCGCCGTCCTCCCCGGCTCGCCCCCGCTCGCGCGCGCTCTCTCCCTCTGTCTCTCTCTCTCCCTCTCTCTCTCTTTTTTTTTAAAAAAGAGGGGTTTTTTTTTGTTGGTTTTTTTTTTTTTTTTTATCCAGTCAAAGAAAAAAAAAAAAAAACTAGCTCTTGGAAAACAACCAACTCTGTTGGAACTCAGAGATAATAATCAGTTTCTCTGGGCTTGTGAAATTGGCTCATTAAGCTTGCTTTTTAACAGAAAATATTGGAAGCGATTAAGTCTGCTTTACTGAGTGGGCATGAAATGGCCAACCTCCGGCCACCCACAGCTCCTAGGTGCCTGGCGCCGTTTTATGCATGCAGCGTAATGTCTTTACTTGAAGTGCTGTTTATTCATCACCTGCTTATTTATCTCTTTGCATTTGGCAGGCACATCGATCAATGTTAAACTGTCACACAAGGTTATTTTTCTTTTACATAACAGTATAGGCCTAAGGTAGTGGCATATTAAAAGTAATAACTTTCTAACTTGTAGCTCAAGATGACAGCCCCATTTTTACCCGAATATATTACAGCCCGGGATCCCTCATTCCGTCCTCCTCGGCCTCCCCCTGCTCCGCTGGTACTCGGCTCTCCCAAGGTCAGAGGCTTCATTCCGCCCTGCTTCCCTCCCACTTTGCATAGCACTCGGTTTCCCCTTCACCTCCAGTTATCTGCGGCTTTTAGGCTGATAAGCCCACAGCGAACATCCTGTCCACCTGGTGTACACATCTCGCTTGCTCCTCCTCACGGTGACATTTACCCCTTTGCATAAAGATGGGGTGGCCGGCTGCGCTCTGCAGAAGAAGCAAAAAAGCTTCTTCCAGGGGTGGCGAAGGTTGCGATGGTCTCATGTTTCCATCCCCACGGCCAGCTCCGTAAATGTGGTGGAAGGTTGCTGGTTTTTTTATTTTATTTTATTTTATTTTATTTTTAAATTTTCCTTTGGAGTTATAACAGGCCACAACAACAGCAACTACAGACCTATCAAAAAAAAATAGAATTAAAAAACATCTGAAAGCAACTAGTTTTGCTTTGAAGCAACTGGTGTTCCTTTGGGGCTTTTAAGTCGAGTTGTTCCCCCCTTTCCTTTCTTTGGTTTTAGCTTGGTTTGTGTTGCTTTCAAACTACCCAGTTTGTGACGCCTCCTCTCTTGGCAATAGGCCAAGCAGGCTTTCTTTGTACAAGCAGGTTTTCTTTTTCTTTCTTTCATTCCTTTTTTTTTTTTCCCCAGTCCAACCTAAAAATGCCTACAGATAGAATATCAGATCTTTTTAGTATCAAATTTCAAAGTGGCCCTTAGAATTCTTTCCTGCCCTTGATCTTTCAGTTTGGATTTCAGCTCAGACTTGGACTCTGTTGCTAAATATGCCTTGGATAGTGGCTATCTAATACAATGTTTTGATAATCTTGTGTACACAGGAATTAAGCGTTTTACCATAGTGGACACTGTTGCACAACTATTTTTGTGACACAAGGTACCACACCCTCTCTGATAATCTACTTTTGTGTACACCAATACAGCTCATCTAGGAAGTATGAGAAGGAAAGCGTAAATGGTTAAGAAAATATAGTCCAGCAGACTATTGAAACACCTGCTTTGGAGGCTCACAAGCTCAGCATTGAAGGCGGCCCAGGCTTTGGGTTTCCTTATGCATTTCTGTGCATAGAAAGATGGTGGAGTGCTGATCTATAGTGATCTGTTTTATCATGGGTAGCACAGCCCCAGAAAAAAAAGCACATCCATTAAAAAAAATGCAGCCCACCCTGTGTCTATGCTCCTACGATCAATATTTGCATTAAAGTGGTTTAAATGTATGTGGCTCGGAGGCTGTCCATTCTTTCAACCTGACCTGCTGCATTGATTAGGGCTAGTGATAGAAGGGGAAAGAGCAAATCAGGCAAGGAAAAGAATTAAAAGGAAAAACAGAAGAAAATGAAAGCTGTGGCTATGAGTCCTATAGGAGATATACTTTAAGCCATTCATTGATGCCATATTTGCTGAGCAGTCCACTCTATAGGAGAATCTCCCCATCTCCCTCATAGGCCTATTTTGTTTTTCAAAAACCAACAGGATTTCTGGTTGCCTCTAGGACAGGGCAACTTAGTGGCTTGTGATTAACAGCCACATGTGTCCAGGCCAGTGCCTATATTTAGCTGTTTGTCTTTCATGCTTTCTCGGTGCCCCAGTGGTCCGTATTTGTGAGCTGTAGTTTGCTTGACTAAAATCTCATTAATAATACTTACAACTACTGCTTATTAAGTGCTTATTTTGTATGAGATGTTGCTAAGTTCTTTATAGACAGCATCTAAATTGATTATTTAAAGCAGTGTGGTCAGGGGTCATTCTGATCCCATTTTCACATTTGACATCCAAGGATGGATTATAACTAGTCCAAAGTCATACCACCAGTAAAATGCAGAAACCCTTCAAATCACATCACTGATTCTAAAGCCCAGACTCTTAACCATTGTGCTAGGTAATACTGTATTTGGGAATTGGTTTTCTGTGTTGGGATGTTTTGTCAGAGTAAACATCATACTTAACACTGCTCTGTGTATGAAGAGAGGTAATGCCCACTGTATAATAGTGAAGCCCTTTGTTATATCACCATAGAAACTTTCAATTATTTGGAGCACAAAATATTTTCAGTGGAGACTTGGATGGAAATTGATCTCAAAGAGAAGGCAAGGCTGTCACAAGAGCAGAGCTACTCCATGTTGGTACTTTGTTCTTCTGCCATGGTAAAGAAATAGCCCATATATTTCCTGCTGGGGGAAGCAATCTCAAGGAAATCTAAGAGTTTCTGAGATGAACCACCACAGGGAGCTCAGTTGTGAGTTAATTGGACAGGAGTATGAGGCCTATCATAGGTACAGATTAATAACTTTTATACATAGAATATTGAAGAATTATGTGTTGAGTAACTATGGTTGTGCTAGATAAGATATACTTCTTAACATTGAAGAACTGATTCTATACTTAAGGATAAAAAGCAGTCTATGAAATAGCTAAAGCCCTTCACCAGACAGAATGTACAGTAATGAGCCATATAGGAAGTGAATTTAGGAGGCATAGAGAAAACAGAGAGAGCATTGGGACATGAAGTGTTTGGGTAAGACCTTGAAGAGTTGGACTCAAAGATTGATGAATAGAACATAAGTTGAGGAAAGAAGACATTCAGAATGGAGAAATGTATAAGCATAGTTGGGAATTTTTTCTTTTTTAGGATTTTATTTTTAAGTTATCTCTATACCAAATATGGGGCTTGAACTCACAATCTTGAGGTCAAGCTTCGTATGCTCTACTGACTGAGCCAGCCAGGCACCCCAAGTATAGCTTGGAATTTTGGAATGAGTATCTGTACTCAAGCAAATGTTCGCATGTCATGGGTGGTTGGGTTGCGTTGGTCTAGACTGCAAAGACTTTGAAGGTTGAGATTCCACAGTTGAAACACCCTTGCAGTGAAGTATCCTCTTTTATTGTCTCAGGGAATCAGGCAAATTTGTCTGCCGAAATTACAGCTTGGAAATTTGACCTACTTAGGGCATTGCTTGGAGCATTGGAGTTTCAAACAAGCCCTTCCGCTCTGAAGGAAGAATCTCTTGATACTTTCGTTTTCTCAAGGATGAAAAGAAATTAAAAGTAACACATGTGACAATTTTACTTATGAGGCTAACTTGAAGTAGGAGAATTACCTCAAGAGAGAAATAAAAAGGTGAAAGTAATTTTTCAAATCTGAAATCTTTGGAGCAGTGTGTTGACAAGTTTGCTTTTTACCAAACTGGTGCATGAAAATCTAGCTTATCAGAGAATTAAAATTTGTGTGTAATAATCATTCAGATTTAAAAAGGCTTTTCTGCAAGATTCCTTTAAACTGAAATCCCTTTGTATATTTTAAATGTGCTTTGATGTCACCTAAATGCAGACCAATAAACAAATGGACAAAAACAAAAACAGAAAGCCTCATTTATAAATAGCTTTTAAGGAAATCATACCAACCAGTTCATAAAACAAGGCACATAGTTACAGGTTGCTGCCACATTTTAGATTGATTTAGATAATAATGCAAATGATTATAAAGCATGCATGAATGTATGATTTTAGGAATGTCTTGTATGTTTAGAAAAACAGATTCCAGGGGATCCCTGGGTGGCGCAGCGGTTTGGCGCCTGCCTTTGGCCCAGGGCGCGATCCTGGAGACCCGGGATCGAATCCCACATCGGGCTCCCGGTGCATGGAGCCTGCTTCTCCCTCTGCCTGTGTCTCTGCCTCTCTCTCTCTCTCTCTGTGACTATCATAAATAAATAAAAATTTAAAAAAAAATAATTAAAAAAAAAAACAGATTCCATAAGAATCTGGTTATTCTTGTAAAAACTCAGGTTTAAAATAATAGCAAGGAGGGGTGCCTGAGTGGCTCAATGTGTTAAGTATCTGCCTTCCACTTAGATCATGATCCCAGGGTCCAGGGATCAAGCTACCTGCTCAGCAGGGAGTCTGCTTCTCCCTCTCCCTCTGCTCTTCCCCCTGCTTGTGCTCTTTCTCTCAAATAAATAAATTAAATCTTTAAAAAAAAAAAAAGCAAAGAAAGAAAAAACAGCAAGAATAATAACTGACAAGTCAGTGCTTTAGGATGAGGCTTGGTAAGTGAGTCCATTTAGGGATCAACCTTTGGCTTACATTGTCTCATTTTGAGCAGTTCCTTTGTTTACCTCTCTGTTTTTCTGATTTTTCATTAAAGAAGGAATTCTTGTATCCTAGATCAGTGGTTCTCAAAGGGCAGTTCTCAGAAAAGCAGCATCAGCATGACACAAGAACTTGTTAGAAATGCAAATTATTGGACCTCATCCCTGAACTACGAAGTCAGAAACTTGGGATGGGCCCAGCAGTCTATGTTTTAACAAATGCTTCAGGTGATTCTGATACATGCTGAATTTGAGAACCACTGTCTTATTTTCTAAGATACATCGTTTTATGCTTGCACGGAAATACTTTTGGTTTAAATCAAAGGATGTTTTATTTCTGCACAAATAATTTCAAAGCCCTTTGCTTTATAGTTCTGTCTGCTTTGCATTGTTCTCCTGTCTCATCCTTCCGATGACACCTGCTGTACCTCATCACTCTCCCATTTACCCTCCTGCTTTATTTTCCACCCAGCTATGTGGGGTGCTTCGGGTTACTTCAGCAGAGCATGAGTGTAAGGATTTTCCTCTTTTTCTGATGGCAATTTGCCAGTCAGGGAATTAAAAAAAAAACACACACCTATTTTCTATATTTGAAGTAGTGTTTTAGGTAGGTCAGATTGTTTGAAGTTTGATCATCAGATAAATGAAATGATATTTATATATCACTTGAAATAAAAATTCTTTTTAGTTAGATAAAGACTGGTAAGTCTCATAATAATCTTTCTCAGTGATCATTTAATTTCAGTTGGCTTAAGATGCTATTTGTATTAAGTTAACAGGGTGCTAATTTAACATAGGTTTATAGTCATTTGAAGCCATTTTCATTCATTAAGAAAAATATCTCTCTAGATTAGATTATCATAAGGGTTTGAATAGCAATAGGGATTCCTCTATGTAGGCCTGAGGATTTTCCAGATGAGTGCACACTCTGTTTCACTGCCCTCTTGAATAGTGTAGAATTTTTTTTTTTTTTTTTTTTTTAACTACAGAGCAGGGCGCTGACTGTGGCACCCAGCTTTGCCTTGGTAAAACAAAAACAAAAACAAACACGCACATACATTCTACACTAGATTCATATATTGTATCTCTAATTTGTTATGATTTGTATAATTCTAGTACATAGTATAATTTCAGAATCTTGATTTATAATTTTTAGAACATTTTAGACATATTCAGCATCAAAATTCTTTTTTTTTTTGCTCCTGATTTCAGTTTTTTAAAGATAGTATTAAGTATAATGAAATTTCTGTAGCCTGACTGCATTCTGTCCCAAAGTACATGGCAAAAAAACATGCATTCCTGTTTAATTTCCCAAAGCACATAAAAATTGCAGAGGTCCTTAGAAAATTATTTAATGTATGTATGTATGTATGTATGTATGTATGTATTTATTTATTTATTTATTTATTTTTAAAATTTCTTTCAATGAGACCTTCTGTATAGTGTATAGAACATGTTCTTCACAATTGTTTGATACACTCTTACCCCAGGAACCATTTCAAAGCAGTTGGAGACATGTGCCCTTGCTTTGTTCCATCCTGGGTTTATCTCACGAAGTTCTGAGTTGCCTAGTTGCCTTAGTTTCTGTGGAGTTTACTCTCAGGGCTATATAAGCTCTTGGAGAGAATTTACTCTCTAGCTACTTGGAATTCATTCATCCACATTCTGTACCCTTAGCCACTTGGACAATAATTTCAATAACACCTCTATTCAAAGTGATTCTTATTGGTTCAACCTTTCAAACTAATGAAGGAAATGAAGCCAAGAAAATGATAATGGACCAGGACTAGCTAGACCCAATGGACTTTTCCATACTAGGAAGCTCTCCTAGTCTATCAGAATATTTGTGTATCTTTGAAAAGGAAGGATTGTAGAATAATGAAACTCAAATTTGTGTAATTTACTTTTTTTTTAATGATAGAAGAAATATTTCTGATTAGTGGCAGGACTTTAACTATATAATAAATTTGGCCACAGGTTTATTTAAGCTGAATTACCTTCAAATAATCTTTCTTGCTTTAAATTTCAAGGTAAGAACTCCTAGCCATGCAGCAGGATGCTTGGATTGGTTGGGTTCCCTAAGCACCTCTTTCTGGGGACTGGTGGTGCCCAGTAGAGAAGAATCTTGACTTACCAGACAGGTTGGGAGGTAGAAGTTACAGAGTTAAGATCTGCAGGAGGGTATTATATTGCTCCTTTTTCTTTGCAACACTCTTAAGTTTTATATAATGTATACCTACTTCTGAAATTCAGCAAAATGTCATTAATATCTGATGGTTCTAGCAACCTTTCTGACGATTGAAGGCAGAACAGTACATTTCCTTAAGGAAATGAAAGCTTCTGAGTGCATCTCTCACTTCCATGGAAATGTGTGTCAAAAGTTTCAGGAGTCTGTAGGGCTAAAATAATAGTTAAAATTAATCTGAATTGGAGGGTTATGAAAGACAAGCAAATACTACAAGTATTATGTAAGGCACACAAATTAGGCTCAGATTTAACTCCTTTGCAAACTTTTTTTTTATCAGCTTAATTCCTGGTTTACCAATTTAATGCTTACCCAGGTATTATGTACTGAATAATCTGGGTTATGAGCCAAAAATTGTCTCCATTTTGTGGCAGAACGGTAATTAACTCATCTCTAATTCTGAAAGCTATTGTGATCTTGAGAGATCAGGTAGGCATTGCCCTGGTTTCTAAGATAAAAAAAAGAAGAATGGTTAAGAGCCCATGTGCTGACAGACTTGGGTCCAAATGCGTATTTTCTAACTGTATAATGATGATTGGACTTGATTTAACTTGAATATATGTCTTATTATTATTTTTTAAAATTCATACACTCTTAGAACAGGGTCTGGACAGCCATGGCTTATGAACCAAATCTAGTTTGCCTCCTTTTTTTCACAAATACAAGTTTTATCGGAACTCAGTTACATTTATCTATACACATAGTCTCTATGGCTTCTCTCACACCACAAGGCTGAATTGAGTAGCTGCTACAGAGACCACATGGCCCACAAAGCCTAAAATGTTACAACCTGGCCCTTCACAGAAAAAGTTTGCCAACTCCTATCAAAGACTATAGTTTATTGATCTTATGATCCCAATGTCTGCTTTTCTTGAATGAGGTAGATTTGTGGGAATTGGAGAAAATGTAGACTCATCTGGTAGAGAAAAAAAAAATGCTACCTGGGTAGTTGCAACTTGAATTCTCTTTGCATTTCTATCACTTCTCTCTCTGTCAACTTGGGATGTCACATCAGTGCTCTGACTCTTGGTATCCTAATCTGTAACAAAAGGAAGTTGGTCTGTGTGATTTCCAAGATCTCTTTCTTTCTTTTTTCCTTTCTTATCTTTCTACCAACTCAGTTGTTCCTGGCTGTACTTACCATACAGCTTTCCCTAACTGTTCTGCTCAAATTCACTTCTTCCTCTGAGCTCTGTAACATTGGTATATAGTTACACATTGTACTGCAGTGCTTATTTCCTTTAGATGATACTGTTATTTGTTCTTTTTTTAAAGAATTTATTTATTTATTTATTCATGAGGGACCCACAGAGAGAGAGAGAGAGAGAGGCAGAGACACAGGCAGAGGGAGAAGTAGGCTCCCTATGGGGAGCCTAACATGGACTCAATCCTCTATCCTGGGATTACGCCCTGAGCCGAAGGCAGATGCTCAACCTCTGAGCCACCCAAGCATTCCCTGTTATTTGTTCTTGCTTATTATTTTAAATTACAAGCTCCCTGAGAGTAGGAACTTATGTTCTTCCTCTCCATATTCCTAACAGGTGACAAGTGTGTTTGAAATGGACACTAAGTATTATCATTTTGTGTGCATGTGTATGTGTATTAGGGAACTTTCAGGACATAGAAACAATTGTCTCACATGTTCTAAAAGGATCTGGATCAGGGCATCTGGGTGTTTCAATCAGTTAAGCATCTGCCTTTGGCTCAAGTCATAGTCCCTGAGCCCCGCATCCGGCTTCCAGCTCAGTGGGGGTCTGCTTCTCCCTCTGTTCCTTACCCTGCCTGCGTTCTTTCTCTCAAATAAATAAAATATTTTTAAAAAATTCAAAGGACCCAGATCTAGAGTTTTGCACTTACATAAAATTACTTATGCTTTATAAGGGAAAGCCACTGAGTTGAGACAGATTTACATGGATAGAGACAGCGATGTGGACTGACCTAGGTGTTTGTCCCAAGAGAAGCAGTTAGCGAATGCAGTGAATTGGTTATCCTGCCTGGGTCGGAAGGAATCAGAGGATCAGTTGTGGGAGATGATGTATCTGTATTGGAGATCTAAAATTTATATTCCTAGTCCAGAATAAAATTTGTGTATTCTCATTATATTGGTGAAAGTGAAAATATTAGAGACTATTTTATACTGTATAGTGTACAAACGAGAACCAGTGTCTTACCACGGGACTTTTTGTTGTTGTTGTTGCTAATATTTGTTGGTTTTCTACAACATACTTCAGAGTTTGTGAATACAAAAGATGCAGCTTTTTCTTTCACCCCATCTGATGGGATGAAGATGGACAGCCATCCTACCTATCTTCCTTCCTGGTTATTTGGTTTATAGTGATTTAAACTTTTTAGAATGTTTGAATAAGGTATACCTGTGCAGTTGTTATTACCTTACTTCTCATTGGTATTTAAAATAAGTAAGATCATTTTATTGCTATTGCAGTGTCTTTGTTCTCTAGTTTAGAGATTGTGACAGTTTAGTTGTTAGAAATAAGTATAGCTTACCATTCAAAGATATATCATGGCTAAGGCATTGACATGGAAAGGTGGTAGGTATCTGAACTAGATCCAACATTGAGAGGCAAACCTGTTTAATGGGAGGTTTTGAAACAATATCACAGAGACTTATCTCCTCTTTGGTGGTCTTTAGTGTGTACATTAAGGTCAGGAGAACTACATACACTACACATGGCAGGGGGCTGCCTATCCATGCACCATATGGTTTCTATTATGTTCGACTTTAAAAAAATTAAAGGAAGAGACGCCTCAGACCCAATGAGTAATTTCTAAATAGAATTTCAACCTGTTTTGAAAATACAGAAGAACACACAGAACCATTTGTCATTTTCAAGAACATCAAGCAGTGGCATAATTTGTTTACTTCACTGCCTTACAAATGATAAAACATATTTCAAGAAGAAAAGGAATTTATGATCACAGTGGATTCAGATTCAACAATGACCTGAAATACATACCAAAAATAAGAAAGAAAGACTGTGCATTTTTACTGCATTTTCAATTGTTTTGTTAGGTTCACACAAGTTTACAGATATGGTATGGGGCACATAAAAGAAATCATCCTGAGCTTCCAAAAAGCTGGATTTATCCCTTGGTACATGTAAATAACACTGCATAAAATATACTCATAAGACCCATTGCCATATCTACCCACCCTTGTCCAATGTGGATATCCTCTAAGAGACAAGTATGTATGTGTATGTGTGTGTGTTTATTATGGTAATAACTTCTTAAGTTTTTCACTAAAATTACTTTCTAGTGGAAGAATTTCTGACTGAGTCTTTGAAACCCTTCTTGAAAGTTTAAAGGAAGTTTCTATCTACAAATCTCATAAGTATTAACGAATGATAGAAATGTTTGGGTTAAGTGTCATTACTTTTGGTTTAAAAGACTGAGGACAATATGGACTGAAATAAACTTGCTGTTTCATTTACATACTGGATTAAAAAAATCTTTGTCTGGATTCTAAGGATGTGAGGGATAATTGTCTAGAATTTAGGGAAGCTAGGGGTAATTGAATTAATTGAACATTCAATTAAAAATCTCATGCCAGTTAGAAAATGTCTTAGCAATTATTCAAATAAGAATCCAAACCAGTTTATATGAGATGACTGTGGTTGAATAGGACAAAGAAGAAGTGCAGAGAAAACAGCATCTTATGACATAATATACCAACACACAGAATTAATTTCCCATTTGACTTCTGAAGATGGAGAATGGCAATTAAAATAGCAAAGTAAATACATAAATGCATCATTTATGAATAGGAGGACACAGAGAGAGAGAGTTTAGGAATTACTGAGTAGCATTTCATAAAACAGAAAATTCTGCCTTTGAGATGAAAAAGATGTGGTGAACTCTCCTTCTCTGGATCAGATTGATGGTTATCCATTTTAGGATCAGAGATGAAATTCTAGACCACGAAGGGCAGGTTGGAAAGACATACTTCCTTTGCCTTCTCCTTTTCGGTCTTCCACTCTGGTCTCCTCTTCGTCTTTCCTATCATTCCGTGGCAATTGGAAGAAGCTGGAGGAAGGAGTCTCTTCCTCCCATCCTCCTCCATCCAGCCACTGCCATCCCGAGCTATGGTGAGCGACAGGACTGTCCTTTCCAGTGTTTGGAAGAACCGCCCAGGCTCTGCCTATCATACCAGTGAAAATCAGTTTTCCACCATCCGTTCTTCAGCTGATGGAAAAACAAAATCATTGAGTCATAAAACTCATCTGGATTTCAAATTCATCTTTGAGAAAAAGTAAACTGTTGTTCTTGGATGAGCCCCAGGGACTGCTGCTTAATTTCTCAGTTCATTTTCCCCTCTTAGCTTATGTATGTATACGGGTCCCTCTATAGTTCCCTTATGAAAATGTGCATTTTTAATACCACAAAAGCAGAAAAAACCATTTTTTGTAAATATTCTTTCAGTAAAATTGCAATCAATGTAGTCAGAGCTAACAAGCAGATGGATGTATTTGAATGCCATTATCTTGTGTACAACGATATTATCTGTTTCATGAAAAATTCAGCAGTTTGGGCTGCTTTAGTGAAGAGAAGATGGAAGTAAAAAAATAGCAAGAAAAACATGATCAGACTCAGAATCCCTGAGGGGGTCCCATTGCATCATTTAGCAGGAGAATGAGCAATGCAGGAGAAGCAGTGATGGTAGAGGCGCTGTCTGTGCTCCTTATGGCATTCTTGGCTTCAGGTCCCACTCAAGCCCCACAGCTGTAGGTGGGAGCTCCTGGGCCTGCTAAAGCATCACACCGTGACATTTTTATCATCCGTCTAAGAGAAGAAAATAAATTTGCTAACAGAATAGAGCTGGCAGGCTCATACTACCTTGTCACATTCCAGACATCTCCTGGTCTGGCCTGAGCCAGAGGAAACCTAAGTGTGGGCCAGAAAGTGTGTGATGGACATGAAGTAGACTTAAATAGTCTGGGAGAAGAATGTGGGTTTTCTAAGAGAGGACTATGTATGCTTTTTTTTTTTTTTTTTTTTTGGAGATTTGATAAATGAAAGTATTGGGTATGCCAGGGGGATGCAACCTCAGTTTTATCTTCCATAGGCCAAGGATATATTGACCTGGGCAAAATGGCATTGGAAATGGTGCTCATTTTTTATGATAATGTACATAGTGAGGAAAAGAATGCAAGCAAGCCCTACATATACACACAGAAATTGCAAAGTTTCCTATCTTCCGATGTTTGAAATACAGACTCCTTAGAGACCTCTTAAAGGGTGACATCTACTTATTTCTCCAAATTGGCCTGTTTCTTCACTGAATATTCTGTGCCTTAACTCATCCCCCCATCCCTTTTATTTGTCCTGGAATATCCTGTTCCACTGTCCCCAACTCTGAGCTTTTTGAAGTCCTATCCCTCTATAAAAACATAAGTTAAGTTTCATTATTTTAGTGAGGGCTTCCTGGGTGGCTATTTTCTTACATGAATATCTATTAAGTATGGTTTGTATCATGCATTTTTCACAGAGAAGGCCTTTTCTTGGATTGTTGCTCATGACATCTTCATGTCCCCAACTGGACTGTGAGTCGTTTGAGGTTAATCTTAGTGACTTTAACGTGTAACAAGCTGCTACTCTAAACACGTTAAACAGCCGGAAGTATAACGTATTGATAATACTGATTAAGAATGATGTATTTCATGTTTTTGCAATTAAATTGTATGAATGATGGCATTGGATTATTGTAGAGAATGCAACTTAATGTGATGTTAATATCACAAGATTTAGTATGATAGTTTTTCTTCTCTTAATAAGATGAACCTTTAAAACTGTTTTTGCATATATCTCTGGATTATCTCAGTAAAGAAAGATTGTCATGTGAATTAATAAGTATTATTTAGGAAAAATAATTTATGACCAACAGTCTGATGCAGGTATCCTCAGAAAAATCTCAAGAAGCAAGATCATATATATGACAAAGACACACATAAACATACACACAGAGATACGACTATAAGAGAGCACATGATAATTAGAGCAGTAGTATTTAAATCCATTACTTCTATTGTAGTGATACCAAGGGCAGTGGATGAATTAGCTTTGCTCAGGGGAAAATTGTTTCACATTGGATCTTGGAGAACTGAGGGTAGATCTTGGAGATATGAGAGTGTGCTGGGGGAATATTCATGACCTTTTCCAGTAGACAGATATTTCCAATATGTAAATTCCACAGTCTTAATCTTCTTCTTGACCTCTTCTATGTACTTCTTTTCCTTTTCCTTCCCAGTCTTGAGGTTTTCCTCACTTTGATCAATCTTATTTCATCCCCTTTCTTTTTCTCATCTTCTGTTCCTCTCTTAGCAAGTAGTGACCATAAAATTTCATTGGACACAGTTATTTAACACTTTTATTAAAATAATATGTAATTTTAAAATCATTCTGCTGATATTACATCATTCCCTTTTTATCTGCTACATTAAAATTATAGTGTCTTTCTATCTACATATTTCACTAGCAATGAAATTACCATGAATTTCTTTCATTCTAATATTAATAGTTTGAATAAAGTATATTTTAATTTTTTTACTTCTAACTGATGAATCAGGAGAAGGGATGAAACAAAAGATTTTTCTTCATGATGGAAAACGTGACCATTTCTATTAAAAAATTTCTCAGCTGTGAGGAAGAAATGAAGCTGGTCACTAGATACTTTATAGAGATGTGTTTTAAAATTTGTAGGTGGACAAAAGTACTATATTTAAACTCATGTAAAAATCCAATAGAAATGATCTGTGACAGTAAAATAGCAGAAAGTAGAGGTTTTTTTGTTTTCTGTGTTTTGTTTTTTTTTGGGTAGGATACTAACTGTAAAATTCTAGCAAATGGAAAGCAGTAGAAGACAAATCACTTTAAACTATGTCTTACATAGTGGATTTTTAAATAAAAATGCATAAAGAAAGCACATGTGTTATACTTATTGAATGTAGATAACTTGAATATAATAGCACAAGTTATCTGTGAGCAGATGTGGGATATAAGGTATTTATTTATTTATTTATTTTTCTGTTACTCTCTTATAAATATATTAGGGACTGTGTCTTTAAATTTGGCCTGGTGCATTGCATAGAGTACAGAATACAAAGGCTTGCAAAATATTCTTGGCTAGAGGCTGAAAATCTTCAGATTTAATGAGATTTATATTAAGAATACTGGCCAGTAGTTGCAGTGACAGTAGACGATGCCTGAGTATAAGGTCTACAGAAATGTCATCATATTTGTTGGTGCAGATTTTAAAGAAATCTACTTTTGTGGTCAGTATGACTGGTGGTGAGATTGAGTTCTGGCTGAGAAAGCGGTGTCTGTGTTACACATTTTGTTATACACAGGGCTCCAAATATAGGAGAAGGCTTTATTAAATGCTGTTCTTAGGAGATAGGAGCTTTATTTTTTTTTTTTTTTTTTTTTTTTTTTTTTTTTTTTTTTGAGATAGGAGCTTTAAAAATAAAGATGGGATGCTTGCTTTCACACTGTGAAACATTATTTGTACTCTCTAAATAATTGAGAGTAACTTTATTATTTTTTTGAGAGTAACTTTAGACCTTGAGTCAAGTAGGTTATTTTAAATTACCTATTACTATATAATAAATTGAGGAGACTGCACTGGCACTGACTTGCCATTCATTTAGCTCTCAAAATGACAGCTTTCACTCCAACAACTTTAAGCATTTTTATTCTGCCTACCGACACCATTATGAACAAATTAAAATTCAAGATCGAAATATTGGTATCAGTTGAGAAAGCTGCCAGGCCTTTAAGAAGAGCCTATCTTTTATGATAAAATCAGAATTTATTCTTTGGAGCAAAAAAAATGGAAGGTATATATTCCTAATTTGGTCTGATTTCACTGTTTTCTGGAGGCTCGAGGAAGGTTAGAAAGGAAGTTATGGGATTAAAAAAAATATTTAATCTAAGTTGTAAAGGAGCTTGGAACCACACCACGAGCATCATAATTAACTTTAATAATTATAAATGTAAATGCAGACAAGCCACAAGGTTTTAATGGTGTGCCACATGCTTCTGCTAATTATTTTAGAGTTTGGACACATTCAGTGCCAGCTAATTATAAACCCTGCTATGGAAATCATCTGTTTATATTAGACTTATTGATCTCTAGTGTTTAAGCAATATGAAAAGGGAAATCTACAATGCTGGACCATCTGCTTTGTATTCCTAATTGCTTTTAAGGAATCAAATATATAAATAGTCAGCTTTTTATATATTGGGCTTCAAACTCTTTGAAGAAACATATTGTGCAAACCCAAGTGAATAAAAAAAAAAAAGCCTATTCAGAACGTTGCTTCCCCGGCTCCTCTCAAGGACCCTCCACCCCTTTACCCACAAAATGCCCTCCTCTGACCTTTTTTGCAAGATTTTCAAAGCATCATCTTATTTCCTCGATCTCACAAACTGGTCAAGGTGGCTGACACTTCAGATGGTTACCCTATTTTAATTATACCGTTTTTTTCCTTCCTAAGAAAGAGCCCAATCTGGCCCCACCTCCTTATGGTCTTGAATATTTATTGCCATTTCACACTATGGCAAGATGGCAAGGAATAAATGCCCAGGTGAATGTTTCAGTCTTGTAGGAGATATTTGACTTTATGGCAAATTAAATCTACTGGCATGTGGAGGAGATGCCGGGTAGTAGGACCAGACAGCATTACCTCTTATCACTAATGGGCCTGGTGGGCATGTCTTCTCTCAGGTGAGTTCTGTGCTTCTACATGGAGGTTGGGTTTAAATGAAGAAAGAATTGGCTTCTTAGAATGGAGTTGTTTGCTTCATCCATCATTGCCTAGATGGTTATTATTGTAGAGTGTTCCAATAACTGGCTTTAAAAATGTCTGCATATTGGAAAAGACTTCTTTCTTCTAAGGAAATCTTTATTTGTCCCTTTGAGATACTCCTATTAAATCATATAATTTTTGGCCTAAAATAGTCATTCCTGTTAGTTACTCCCATTAAACTAGGAGTTCCTCTTCCTGGTGTTCTATCACTCACACATCCCACCAACACTAACAACTAGAGGCTAATGATTGATTAATACATACTATATATGCTATATGATTGTATGCAATAATTAGTACATATTCTCCCTAGTTTAGGGCTCTTTGTTAGCTCCTGTGAGCAATATAAATTAAGATTAATTTGTAATTTCATAGAAACATTACATGGTATAAGAAGGAAATAATTTTTTGGCTTTTTAAATATATTTTTCTTTTAGTTATATAAAAGTTATTAACTTTGTATTAAGGGATCAACAGAAGAAAAGTCACCAGTCTGCCATTCTTTTGTCATTACACATTTAAACACCAACACAGAAGGCTTAGACAGGCTGAAGTTTAATAACTATTTCCAAATAGTTGACCAGAAAGAGTATAGAGAAGAGTCACTCACATTAGTTATAATAATAATAATAATAAAAAAAAAACAACACAAACACACACACACACACACACACAAGAAAACCCAACTAAAAGAAAAAGTGCCTTTCCTGGTGTTTGGGAGGAGGTGCTGATATAATTCATCATGTTCTAAATAGAAGATTTAATATCTGCTATGATCAGTAATGTGCAGTCACATATTTTGGGTAAACATTTATATAATGTATAGATATACACAGACATATGCAGATCCCCAGTTTGTTAAAATAACCAGTTATTTTAGAATGGTTGTGACTTCTTTGTGGCAAATTGTCAGAAATCTGCCTCTCTAGATATTTTACCTGCCTCTCATAAAGGCTGTATTCATTCTTCTTTTTTCTGTAGTATCGAATGGATGTTCTCTTACCTACCACTTAGGCCTTGTACTGTGGACTGCCGATGTCTCTGAGTTTTAATCTCGGCACATGTATAATTGTAGGGCAGGCCTTCTGTATAATCTAAGTTCATTCTAATCAGAGCTACAGGTTTCCTTCAGCTCTGCCGTGAAAAGAGGATATTCAAAGTTAGAAAGAAATTAGGAGCTTTGTTAAAAGGTGCTTTAAACAGCTCATGTTCCCCACGCCCTCAAAGAAAGTTACAAATCAAGAGAGCACAATTGGTAGCTACATTATCAAAGCCCTTCTGATAATGCTACCATTTAAATTGGATAATATTGTTTAATGGGCTTTTTAAAAGCAGCCATCCTTTGGATCTGACACTCCAGCATGATTATCTTCCATTCCCATTTAAGATTACAACAGTCCAGTGATAATTATAACATCCATTTCCATCTGGAGTTCAAGGAACTCATACATGTGAATATGGAGAGAGAGTTGAGAGGCTTCTGTTTGTAAAGTGGACACTAATTTGATATTTGTGACACCTGCCATTCTATTTTTCGTTTGTATTGCCTACATGAAATGTCTTTTTCCTGGGTCTCTTCTTGCCACTAGCAAGTTGTGTGAGCTTTCTATGAGTTGGCTTCATGATACTACTTTTATGGACTCTAAAAATAGAAACATAGAAAAATCCTGTTTTGTGTAAACAGATAATTTCAAAGATGCAGTTTTCCTATTTCTTAGTGTTACTTAACAGAACTTCGACTCTCTTAGCTTAAACTCACACATTTCCTAATTTCTCTCAATTTGTCCTGAAGAAGCAAATATTTTTATTACTAGTTTTGTTTTTGTTTTTTAAATCTAAGACCAAAGACAGTGCTTGAAACATAGGAGGGCTTCAAAATTTGTTAAAGTATTATTAAATGGATGATTTTAAGAAATATTGAAATAATCATCAGAGTTCTTATTTAAACCAGCTGTCAAAAAGTGAAGAATTATTGGGTTGAGCCATGTAAAACCAAATTTTCTTAGGTAAAAAACTGTTGAGCAGCTGCTATTTCATACCTTCATGTTCATGTTCAACTTAATGCCTTCTAATACAATAGTCTTCTCCCTCATGTATTTTGTGGTAAATGAGAATAATTTTGTTTTTTTTTTTAAATGGAATTAAGCAATTCTTTCTTAACCATAGTAATGCAGTGGGGAAAGCCAAAGTGGTGGGACAGAGATTTTAGCTGAAAAATGTGACTTTTATTGATTGTGTCTATCAGTCATAAAATGGGAAGTCTGACATGTACTCACACAGTGTCTACTTTGATAATTACTGACCAACCTACTTTGCAGATTCTATATTGTGTACTTTATATGTAGATTTGGTATCAGAGTCACTTTTTTTTTTCCTGATCACATGGGATTTCCTCCCTCCATTAGAAAAACCCATCTTGGATGTTGGGTTGGGTTGTGTCAGTCTGTCAGATCTACATCCTATAGCATTACCTATACCTGTCCATGTTTTGGATTATTGGCAGTCTTCTTCTTGAGTTTATTGAAGAAGTTAGCAGATTAATGGTGAGATCTATAACCTACCCTAGATATCAGACATTAAGAAAGAGGGAGAAACCATGACATGATCTACAGTAATGGTTGAAATTTCATGTGTCATGTTCCTTGAATTTTGTAGCTATCAATACAAGAGCTGATTCATAAAAGGCATTTTCAAAATGTGTTTTAAATTGTATTACATATTTTCCATCCTGCCCTGCCTTCGAAATGGGCTGATCATGCCTAGAAATTCTTGGAAATTTGGATTAGGTTTTTATCATATGTCTCCCCATAAACTTAAACTTTGAAACTAGTGTGGCTTTCTCACACATTCTATATTTTGGATAATAATCATCTAAATGCCAGTCACCTAAAAAGGGTTAAATATTATCAGAGTATTACATTTGAAATTCATTTTGTGCTCATCTCATGCTTTTTCTTTATAAATTACATATGCAGATTGTCTCTTATTCTTTATTTCTGTTGTGAAGTAACTTAAACTCTTAACTCTGATTAGCATTTTTAATATTGCTAACTTCAGTTTTTGGAGTGAAAACCATTAGTGAGAAAATGGAAACTCAGTAAATTTCCTTCAGTGAACACAATCTCAGTATGAGAATCCAGTCAACCCCTAGTGAGGCTGTGATGTCCTCCAAACATACAAAACATAGGATGAGATAATTGAATTTGGCCTCTGGGGTTCTAAGAAGACCACAGTCTGGGGATACACGGTGTCCTCAGAGGATCAGGACAAGATTGCCACTCATAATTCATATGATTCTTGTTTTTTAAGCCCCTTCTAAACTTTCACATTAGAATCCCAGAAAAAGCACTTTGAGTAGTGAAAACACACATATCTTGCTCCTTTTTTTTTTTTAAAGTGGGTACAATAAGGAAGGGATGGTTGTGCCATTTTACATTATTTCTTTTATATTACAATGGGAGCTCCTTAATTAAATTTTGAGTTTCTGGCAAACATCCTGAAATAGCCAAGATATTAAACTCCCTGAGGTTAAGAGGACATTGAGCTGACCTCCCCCCATCCCCTGACCCAACTGTAGTAGGGCTTTTGAGGAACTCTAATTGGGGTTCATGAGATGAAATCAGGCAATCCCTGTTAAAATTTGGTTCATTGCAGAAGTCTTTTGGGGGGAACAAATAGGAATATTTTAGAGTTATAAAATGAACATTAGAAACTAAACTTTCATCTTCTTTGATTACATGATGGAAAGGGTTAAAATTTTCTATGTAGATCACTGAAGTTTTATTATATAAGATGACCTTAGGAACTGTCATCTCCCTTGAATTTATACAAAGAATTCAAAGTAAAGGTTTTCTAGGTTACACTTCTTTTTTCAACCCTTTGTCCTGTCAGCTCAGTCCTTGATATCTTCATCTGCCGACATGCCCAGATGTGCAGTGAATGTTGATTTGAGCTGGCCCCTCAACCCCTCCCTGCTGGTGTCATTAAAACCAGGGAGGCAGCGGCTCCCCTGGCATCTTTGGCACGGCTTGGCTTTACACTGCGGACTAAATTATTGATGAAGAGCACTTCTGTCGCAGTGTGTTTTACCCACCTTTAAATGAAACAGTGAGGATTGAGCTGTCACTGCCTCCTCACTCCCTGCAACTTCTACATGACATTTATGATGTGGTTCAGATTGCACCGAAGCAATTAATTTCCAGTGGAGTCTGCACTAAGAATGAAGATCCCTGACAATTACTGAGGGCTGGTTTCTCAATGAGCATACGACACACTCATCAATACTGTACACAAAAGGAAAACATCAAAATTTATGTAAAAGGGTCTCTGGGATTTGTGATCCTTGCCTCCTCCTCAGATGGAGTTCTGGATTCCAGGACTTTGTTTTCATATTGTGCATTTGGCCCTTCTTTGTATTTCTCTGAAAGGATGGGTGGACTTACCTTCTCTGCACATATTTTACAGATGCCTGCCAGCAGTGTTCTAAAATGTTGGCTACATTATATATTTATTCTAGATAAAGCTTTGTCTGCTTGGTTTTGCCAGTAAAATATTATTCGGTATTTGCATTCAGTTCCTCAATTCTGTTACCCTGATATATTTTTCAATTCATCCCGTGAATGAAATAAGCAGCATATGTATGCATATATGTGTGTGTCTGCATCTGTATATGTATACTTAAGTATGTCTATGGATATGTGTGTTGTGTATATATATATGTTTATATGTATATTTTTCAGAGAATTCAATGAATATTTCAATATATATGAAATTCAATTTTTGATCAGTTATTATAAAATATTTTCTTACCTTTTTCTTTTTAAAATTATAAAAAACTTAATTTAGATTAACTTGGGGAAAAATGGTGTTCATTATATAATATTTTAAAAGACACATGCAGTTTTAATATCTTTGAGAATATGGGTAACATCAACTTAGTCTATTCATATCATTTAAAAATTTTAAAATGATCTTATTTAATAGATTTAAAGATATCTATAGTTTATCCATTCTTCTGAAGGCTTGAATATGAGTTGTTCTCTTAAATATATTTATTTCCTTTGCTTCCTTTTTGCAATATTAATTTTCATAGTCAAACTTTGTCCTCATAGGTAGACTTCTGTTTTGTCCAAACTGCCTCATACTCAGCAAGAGTGTATTGTGAATTAACTTAAGTTAATTAATTAATTAAGTTTTTAACTTTTGATTTAGTTCTCATTTAAATGCCAGTGCTTCAGAGCCAGTGGTTAAATTGTTAACAGGCAAAGTGGAGTCGTTCTGTGCGAAGGTGCTTCTGGGAAGCAGGCGCATCCATCTCTATTGCAAAGGCACCATTTAGCTAAGCATTAAGGATTGAGGACCTCCTGTAGTAAACTTCCAACAAGATCCAGAAAATAGGGATGCCTAGGTGGCTTAGTGGTTGAGTGTCTGCCTTTGGCTCAGGTCGTGATCCCGGAGTCCAGGGATTGAGTCCTACATCGGGCTCCCTGAGAGGAGCCTCCTTCTCCCTCTGCATATGTCTCTGCCTCTCTCTGTGTGTCTCATGAATAAATAAATAATATCTTTAAAAAAATCCAGGGAATATTTTTGTGTATTAGGAGATTGCAGTTTGACAGGACATGTACTGTATCATCAGATGATTGAGGAGGACTCCACGAAGCAACACTACAACCTTAGTGAAAATCTAACTGCAGGTTAAAAGGCATTTTATGTGCCAATTATTCACCCTCATTGTAGCCTCTGTCCTCAGAATATACCTGCTTCCAACATTTGTTTAGTGAGGTGGGCCAAAGAATGAGAGAGTACTTACTGTATTTGTCTAACTCAAATTCGATGTTTTCTAGCTCTGTCAAAATCAAGTTACATAGAAGATGAAGTATCTCTCCCTTTAGAATTTAAAGAATTTTGGAATTCTTCTTTAAGCCTATTTATTACACCAGATCACTCTTTCTGTACTTCAAGAGATGATGATTCAACAAGATAAATTTCAGGGAAGAAACCCCATCTTAGTATTACCTACTTGTGCCTCAAATAATATGTACATTTTGAATGAAGAAAACTATAATCTATTTTCAGCTCATCATTTGGTCCAAAGTGATACATTTCTAAAAAAAGAAAGAGAGAGGGAGAGAGAGAGAGAGAGAGAAAGGAAAGAAAAGAAAGGAAGAAGAAAAGGAAGGAAGAAAGAAATCTCTCTGCTTTTGTTCACAATATTTTGGGCACACTTGTGCATGCACTCATATACATACATTCATAAATGCTATGTACACATACATATCTCCAATGCTATTTGGAGGTATTTTTTAGTAAACCGTGTCCTTTTTGACCTGAGAGATATATGAGAAGTCTTTGAGATATCAGAAAAGAAAATTCTAATTATGATCTACCTAAAAAATAATAATGATGATGATACCTTTTTTTTTTTTTAGAGAGAGTGTGAGCAGGGGCAGGAAGGGGGCAGGGGGAGAGGGAGAGTCTTAAGTGGGCTCCACGTCCAGGGCAAAGCCGAATGCAAGGCTGGATCCCATGAACCTGACCTAAGCTAAAATCGGGGGTCCATCGCTTACCTGACTGAGCCACCCAGTCACCCCAGTGATGATACATTTTTTTGAGTACTTACTCTAGCTACCAGCCACTGAGCAACAGCATTATCACCTTGATTCCTCACAGCAGCTTTCTGAGGCATTCTTATCATTCTTATTCCATAGGTGAAGAAAGCAAGCCTTAAAGAGTTCGCATGGTTTGTTCAAGGCCCCAGAGCCAGTTGGTAGCAAAGTTAGGACTCTTTCTTAGATCTTAGATCTTCCTGACATCAAAGTCCAGCTTCAGTCACTGGTTCTATTTTTTTGTCTTTTTGGTTGTAATCTGGTATCTCGGGACTCATTCTTTTTCGTATAATACAGATAGTGGACTTACTATCTAATGGATGGATGAAAACATGATCAACTGACACTTGTAAAACTGCACAATTAGTTTATGCTTCAGAGTGTCAGAATTTCTTTTTTTAATGTGGAGAAACATAAAATCAAAATGTAGTAAGCTTAGATTATGTGGTTAGTTATATAAATAATTTATACTAAAATTCCACCATTATTTAATATTCAGCTATTTTAAAAATCATTTTTTACTCTATATCCCCAATAAGTCATAAACCTATTAGATTTTCCTTTTCTTTTAATAATTCCTTCCACCTACATTATATCTCTTTGGCTCACTTATTCTGGGTGCTTGAGTCAGATAACATAACAGATTTCCTAAAATCATGTTCCTGAGGTCTTCCAAAATGAATTTGGGAAAGCCAACAAATCACCTTCAGAATGTTGTGTTTCTCATTGAGTTTGAGTGGATTGAAGTTGTTAATATGAAGAATAAGTAAATGCATTTACTTGTTACAGGTTGAATATCTGATTGTACTTTTTAGAAATATAGTATTATCTGGGAAAACAAAACCTTCTTAGATAAAGCAGTATGACATAGTAGAAAGAGGTAGAATATGGTTTAAAGACCCAAGTTCACATCAAAAATACTCTACTTACTTGCTCTGTAATCTTGAGCAAATAACTAACATCTGAAATTGTTTTACCATCTATAAAATGAAGATAATTTCACCTGACATCACCACTTCTCAGGTTATTAGAGTTTCAGTAGCCACGGCATGGGAACAACTTAAGTATCCATTTATAGATAAATGAACTTATGGAGTTCAGAGAATGTTTTATGAGGTAACTTCCAACAGTAATAAGAAACTAAAACATCTAAGTCGAAATGTCCTTTTTTCTACATATAACAACAAAAATAACAGTAAATTAACTCATATCAGCACAGCTATAATTAAAGGAAAGACAATAATAGAAAGATGAGAAAAAATGTCAGATTTTTCAGATCAAAGAAACTAAGATAGTTCTAGTATATTTAGTGCTTTCACTATATGTTTCAACATTTTGAAATGATTTATCTTTAATTTCCTTAGGGAGGAAATGGAGATGATGTATTTGGAAAACATTTTCAACAGTAAACTGCTAGACAAATATCAAGGCACCATTACAAGAACTTTTCATATGTGTTCTACATAATATATCCATCTAAAATATCAAACTCAAAGAAGGAGTAACAGGATGTAACAGGATTGTGTTTAGCATCATAACAGAAAATTCACATTACCCTTACTCAAGCAAAATAGAATTTATATATAAGAGCAAAGGTTGTAGTCAGAATAGATGCAGTGTTTCTATCCTGTCTTCAGAGATCTTCTCTTTGTGCCTTTCTGCTCTGTCATCCTTGCCTCGTGGCTTCAATCCTCCGTATCACGTGATAGCCTAAAAATCAACTCTAAGTGGTCTAGTCATTGCATCCGTATTCCAAGCAGAGAGTAGGAGGAAGACCTGGAAAGGCCAAAAAAAGGACCAAAAAGGGGAAGGTCAAAAAGAGCCCTTTATAAAGAATTTTCCTGGAGCACCTACCCTAATTATAGGTATTGCTACCTATAATTCATTATGAGGCTAGGGTATGTTTTCTTCTAGTTGGGTAGATTGTGGTGTTCTTTTGGTGAATGAGGATATCATGGATATTGTGCAGGTAACCAGTGACCTATGCTATGAGATTATATGTGTTTTGGATGATCTCCATGGTAGGCTAGTTCAAGGTCTACAGTTTAAAGGTCCATGGTTATTTGATATATTGGTGGTGATTTAAAAAAAATTGTCTATAATTTTAGTACCTTACTCCAAACATTTACAATCTGGATTTTTCAGCAATTAATTTAGTAATGATATTTATAAAAATTACCATTTATAATTTTACTAAGGATACTTTGCCTATAAAAATTATATTTTCTTTATGCTATCTTTGTGGTATTATAGTCATATCTGCGCTAGGGTAACAAATGTGCATTATGAAATAAGAATCTCTTTCCCTTCAGTTTTCCAGAAAATGATGTTATTTTTTTAAGAACCAGTTTTAGCATGGGGTATTTGGGTGGTTCTAGATTTTTCCAGCATTTGAGGAGACATATGGTTGCTAATAATATTATCTCAGCTTATTTTCTCAAAAGTGATTTCAGAAACCTCTAGAAACTATACTAAATAAAATGAATAAATCCAGGTTAGTTAATATATATAAGACATTTAGAATGGTGTTTGGCATAAAAGTAACTTCTCCATAGAAGTAGCTTGATGTTGCATTTTTTTAGTGTTAAAATAGCATTTGTTAATAAATACACTGATGCTTTTTGAAAATAGAAGTTTATAAAAAGATGGAGGGATATACTTTCTCTTTCTAGGCCTTGTAGGACAGAAACATATTGACCGATTTATACTTTATTTGATAACGAAGTTTCTAAAAGGAACATTCAATACATTTCCCTCTGTCCTATTCTCCAAATTTAAAAATTTCAATATGCTTACTATATAGAGATATGATTATGTGATATTTAGAGTATAATTCTTGAAGCATGCATAATGGAAATTGCCATGTTTTTTGCTTGCCCAACATGTGAAGTTCTGACCTACGTGAGTTGAATTACTCTTTTGTGTGAGTCTTGACAGGAAGAATCTTACTTCCCAGTAAAGATGCTGTAAGGTCCAGTGTCTCTCTTCATTCTCATTGAGTAAAATGCCATTGACTGGATGCTCCATCCTGGGATTTTGAATCTAGATGATGATATAAAGATCCTGGGCCTAATCGGTGACTGACCATGGTGCTGGAGTGGAGTGAAATTAAGTCCAGACCACCCCTGTGATGTGACATGGTGGTATTCTCTGCTACCTACCCACCTACCTCCTATGGTTCCTAGATACCAGTTTCCCAGCTAATTCTCCAGTTGGCATATCAATTACATAAGGCCCTGTGTGCCCTTCCAATAATTTATTTTCTGTTTACATTAGCTAAATTTGACTTTTTTGGTTGCAACCGAGAACCTTGAGTAGTTCAACATACACCGAAAGACTGAGAAAAAGAAATGCTAAAAATACATGAAACATGAGAAATGAAAGCCACTTTTTGAGTAGACACTGTAATTCAGTGAAATGGGGAAACATTAGAAGTAATAACACTACATTAGTTTTCCTTTTTTCTGATTACATTTTTGGAAAACATGAATGGTACCCATAGCATGGAAGTCCCTTTTCACGGAATTGCTTGGCATATTTATTAAAAGTGTCATTTTCTCCAGTGAACTTAAGCAAACCCAAAAGATCTATACCTAGTTGTTTTATAAGTATTAGTGGAAAAAGCGCCAAATAAACATCTCTCAATTCACTGGTAATGTGGCTCATGTTCATAATATAGTTGTGTCTTTTCCCATGAGAAAGAGAAATGAGCTTTAGATCTGAATGTTGAACCTTCTATTAATGACAGATTTTTCTGGTCAGAATGAAGGCAAGTATTTCCTTTGTCATCCCAACTGTTTTTTTACTTTTGCTGCCTTTCCACAGGACAGCCAGGAGAGATTGCTATAGAACTAATTAATGTCTGATAGACAGATTGAACTAAAGACCAGAAGAATTCAGAAAACTGCTTATTAGCCCTTAGAAAACATAACCAAAGTCTAGAAACATGTAGATAGCATTATTGTATTAACAAATATGTAAGTAAATTTTCTTGCTTCTTTGAGTCAAATTAGTCTACTTAAGAGAATTAATGTTACACTCTTTTCCACACTGTACCTCAGTAACTTGATGTGTCGGTAGGTGCAGAGGTATGTGTGAAATATTTCCTGTGAAGGAAGCACTGTGCTTTCATAGACCTCTATTGTCTCTGAGTAAGCTACCACAGGGGAGAAATAGGGTCATATGTCATGTATGCATAGCCAAAGTATAGAAGATTTATGACCTAGTGAATATGTAGATATAGTGGTGTTCTTGACCAACCTGGCAAGCTGTCCTTGAGTATGTCTGAGGTTTCACATTTAAAAAAAAATACTTCAAAGAGAGAAAGAGAGAAACAATTATATACATGCTGTCTCTGAACAAAGAGTAGCATTCTCTGAATTCACAAACATGACTGCTCATCCTATTCTCTTGGGAGAGTGGGGTGGGAATTTCCATATTTTGCTTTCGATGCACTTTCAAAGCCATTTACTGCTATAATTCATATACCATTGGATTAAGAGACATATGTCTCTAATATCAGCAAGAGCCTATGTGGTGGACTTGCTGATTTAAGGAAAAGAAAAAAGAGAATGAAAAAAAAAAGTTAGGGTCTCATTTGAGATGAGTCTTTATACTTCAAAATGCAGAATGGCAGGACAGAGAACCTATTTGCTGCATTTTTTACCAGGGAGATGAATAATATATCTTACACTCGTTGATTTGTGCTTATTATAATTCAGGGTTCTGTATGGCTTTATGCTGTTCTCCCTGATTAGGAACAAGCTAAAGATGTTTCAGGGTTTCCCATAAAGGTCCTTGATCCTGAAGAGTTGATACTTGATATTAGAGGAAAATTTTGCCAAGGAATGAATGTTCTGGCAAAGTATCTTTTTTTTTTCTTACAGAAGTTGACCACATTTTGCCACCAGTACCTACTATGGAGTAGCTTTAGCTTTATTTCCTAGCTCTAGCATTCTGCTCGTTATGGTGCCAGTAGGACGAAAATACTACAGCAATATTTTTCTCCTCTTCCTTCTCATGTCTTTTGTTAGAGCCCACATTCCAAAGAATTCTGTTGCTTTTATCCTTTGTAGATGTTTTAAAACCCTTGTAGCTTCTTCCTCTCTCTCAGGCCATTATCTAACTCTCGGGTTCAAAGAGTAAACTTTCTGAAGTATGCATTGACTTCCAAACTGCTCTATACTGCCCTTAAATTGCTATTCTTGGAGACTATCCATTTTCCAAACTCTAAGAATTCTTGGCAGCATAGGCAATAAAACTGAAAACTGTTGGATTCATTCCTGGCACTCCCTCATCACCCTCACATCCAGTCATTTGCTTTATCCTTTTCATTTCACCTTCCAATGCCTCCTGCATCCTACTGAGGCTTTCCATTGTTTCCATTTATGTTCCCATCTACTTGTCTGGATTATTGCAACAGGTTGTCAACTGAATTCTCCATGTCTTTTTTATTTTTTATTTTTTTTACTGCAAAGCATATCACCACTAGATTGAGCTTCCTAAAACATAGATTTTAATCTATTGACTCATTGATGAAAACCCCATTTATTATAGCCTCAGAGGTTCCAGGCATATCTCCAGCTGTGCCCCTACCTTTGAGGCTAATTGCGATACTTGATATTCTCTCAACATTTTCTGTAACGTTTCACCTCCATGTCTTTATCCATGTTTTTGGATACCTGAGTATTCTTTTTCTTTATTGTTCTTGAAAGCTTTATATGGATGCCAATTCCATGTAAATTGTTATCATGAAGACTTCCTCATGACCATACCTGTGGACCGCCTCTACCTTCTTTGAATTCTCATGAATTTGTTACTGAGTATTCTATGCCATCTATTCTGCTTCAAGGGAATTTGTATACTTGTCACCCTCCTTTCTCTATTTTAAGTTCCTCAAAGGAAAGCACTCCTTGTTCTTGTATTTGTCCCTTCTACATTTTCTCACTTGATGCATTTCATATTTTAGGAGCTCAGATATTCATTAAATAGAATTCTTGATGATCTATGGGAAAAGAACGTTCTTTTTATGTCACTTGACCGAACATTAACATAAAACTCTATGAGTACTTTGTTTATTTTATGAGAATAGGTTTTCCATAAAGTCCCATCAGGCAGAAGTATATGAAATGAAACAAAAAATACTAGACAAAAGAGACTATTGTGGATTCATTTTATATTACCTTGCGTATACCTAATTGTACCCTTAGATTATCTCTATTTGTGACCCACAAGCCAGAATGTATCATGGTCTTTATAATCATTTCGATCATTTTGATAGCAGAGACTTTGTTATGGGACTGTGTAAATTAAAAATGTTTTCTCACATATAACACACATTTTCCTCCTGTCTTTTGGAGGAAGAGTTGTTCCTGTGCCTTTCCACGATTAATGCCACCATCTGTGCATTTTTTTTTAAACCTCATTCCTTTCTGTCTGTTCTGAGACTTACACCATAAAGTCTTTCTCCTCTCACAACTCTTTAAATTCTTCCCCTTTCCACTAACTGCTTCCTTTCAGCCAAAAAATGTGCTCAAGTATTCGCTTACTTCAACCACAGTTTTTCCTAGCTACTATAATACTTTCTTTTTTCCCCAGCACCCACCAAACTCCCTGCAAACAAAGTCTATCCTGGGTTCTTCCATTTCTCTGCTCTGCATCTGTTCACTGTGGTTGGGTTCTACATTATCTCCCTGCTGATACTGCTTTTGGAAAAATATCTCACTTTTTACATCTAGGCATCTCTTTTCAGTTACAACTCAAATACTTGGTGTTGAGAAAATCGACCACATCTTTCTTGAAACTCTTCTCCCTTCTGGAATACTACTTTCTCATGATCCTTTTCCTGCTTTTTGTTTTTCGACTAATATTTATGGAGCACTCCTAGATACAATGGGGGATACAAAGCCATAGCCAATCACTGTTTTAAGATTTAGTTTCAATGGGTAGATAAGCTATATATTATGCATAAGAAGTTATATAATAAAATTTTACAGTTCAGAATAATTCTCATTTCAAATGAATGTAATGTTTTGGCTATGATGTAAATATCTTAACTATAACTTTATTCAGAGGTTCATACCTCAAATTCGTGCTTCTTAATGCAATGAACTGAAATTTTTAAAAAAGCCACCCTGATCATAGTATTCTTGTAGATATTGTCAACATTGCTTCAGTAGCTCCATAAAATCAGACTCTTCAGTAATATCAGAACTCTCCATATTCTTGTGACATATCTAGTCACCTTGGACTGCTTACCATTGCCTAAATATTTTGGTTCTTGCCCTTTCACTGTATTATCATCATTGCTGTGGAAGTCATTTTCTAACATGGTCCCAACAATCCCTACTTCCTGATATTCATATTCTTGTATAATCTCTTCACCTTCAGTGTGGGTTGGATTTAGTGACTTGATTATAATGAATAGAAAATGGCAGAAGTAATACGATGTCGATTCTGAAATCAGGTTATGAAGTTTGACTTTCTGCTTTGGATATACTTGCTTTCTGTCTTTGTCTCTCTGTCTCTCTGGATCTCTCACCCCGAGGAGTCAAGTGCCTTGTCATAAGGTAATCCTGTGGAAAGCCCATATTGCAAGGGACTGAGACTAGCCAGTAACCAGGTGAGTGATCTTGGAGTTGCAAGCCTTCGGAGAGACTGCAGCCATAGCCAACAGCTTGATTGTAGTTTCATGAGCTACCTTAAGTCAGAGATACTGAATGGCACTGTACCCAGATTCCTAATCCACAGAAACTGTGAAGTCACAAAGGCAAGTGTGTTGCTTTAAGCCATTAAGTTCTGGGGTAATTTGTTTTACAGCAGTAGGTAACTAATACATCTGCTTAAAACAGCCTCTGTTCTTTATTCATCAGTAACATATCCAGTTGGAAAACTACCTACTCACTCCCCACTGAAAATGTTTCCTTTGTCATCTGTTCACAGTTAAATACATAGTATTTAATTTAAGTCTTTCATTTTTACTTAATACACCTTCTTCCTTATTTATATCCCTGAGAAGATAAATATCCTTAATGGCAGCAACTGTTTCATACATTTCCACAGCTTCTACAAAACATAGCACAGTTTCCTAAATATGGTAGGAATTTAATATCTATCTGTTGAGTAAATAAAACAAGACTATGCTTGATTAAGCACCAAAATAAGTGTACAGGGCAATAATTATAGGATAAAGGACAATCACTAAAGGTTCTGTAAAACTTTTTAATTTTTTTTAAAGATTTTATTTATTTATTCATGAGAGACATAGAGAGAGAGGCAGAGACACAGGCAGAGGGAGAAGCAGGCTCCAGGAAGCCAGATGTGGGTCTCGATCCTGGGACCGCAGGATCACACCCTGAGCCAAAGGAAAATGCTCAACCGCTGAGCCAGCCAGGCATCCCAGTGTAAAACTTTTTTAAAAGGCAGAGAGGAATGGCAGGGGTTCATACTGGATTTATGAAATTGCATAGATCTTAGAAAATGCAGAAGATGTTGTTAAACCAGTTAATAACTGGTTGGTAGGCAATAAGAGTTTGGATGAGTATAGCTGAACAGAAGGCCCATACCAAGTTCTGCTGGGTGTTTTGGTTTTAAATATAATGGCTTATACTTCTTATGATCTCCATAAGTACTTCCTATGATCATCAAGCAGACACATCAGAAGATGTAGCCCAATAGCACCTAAAATAGCATATAGTATATGTTTACTAAATATTTGATTTGACTTGAAAATGTAAGCTGAGGAATGATTTTGCAGGTCTTAACTGGTAAGCTTTGAATTTTCTAAGCAATTGGAAAGTCCTGAAGGCATTTGAGCAAGAATATAGCAATGTTTAGTTAATGATTTAGTTAGATCACTCAGTTAGATCACTCAGATCTAATGTTTAAGTGTTTAATTAGATCATTCAGATGACAATGTATATAGGAATTTTGATGAGTGAGAATAATTAAGAAGCAACTAGTTGAATCATTATTACCTCAGTAATATCATGATTACGATAATATCATGATTACTATCAGTAATATCATGATATATATCATATCATATATCATGATATATATTATATCAGTAATATCATGATTACTATCATGTTATCAGTAATAACATGATCACTCAGTTAGATCACTCAGATCACTCAGTTAGATCACTCAGATCTAATGTTTAAGTGTTTAATTAGATCATTTAGATGACAATGTATATAGGAATTTTGATGAGTGAGAATAATTAAGAAGCAACTAGTTGAATCATTATTACCTGAATAAGTCTTCAATGTCTGGCATCTTATTTCTAAGATCTGAGTAAAGCTCTCAAACAATAGAATCTCTTGAAATATATCATTAAAATATATCATAAAAATTGCTTGATCCTTACAACTACAACGAAATTTTTTTGTATAAGCCTAAGGGGATAGCTGCCTTATTTCTATACTTTTACTTTTAGAAAGGGGATGATAAATTGATAAATTCCAATTTCTTTATTGTTATCCAATAAGTATTTAGAATTTGCACTTACAATAGGAAACATGTACGTGAAACCAGCTAAAACCTGGTATACTATACTTATGCCCTGCTGATAAGCCTTTTGAAAACTCACGGTATCATCAAGACTTTTTAAAAGCTCCTAGAGTGGAGGGATTTATTAGAAGCAATATTTTATTGAGATTCTGCAGGAAACAAGGGAGAACTCTTCTAGATGGTCACAGTCTATGATTTCATGGAATTTACTATCTAGTAGGAAAGCACTGGGGACAACCAATTGGAGTTACCTACTTCTTGGTCTCAATAGCCCATAACATGGGGATAAAATTTAATTGACAGCTGTATCACTTCTAATATTTTACTGATGTTAAAAAAATGAGGAAAATGAAAAGGATGAATATACAGGCAAAAGATGAGAGTGAGGAGGGAATAAAGGAACCAGAGAGAAAAAAATGAAATGAGAACGAGGTGCCTACAGCTCTGGAGGAGAGAAGAGCAAAGGTAAGGTTGAAGTGTGCCAGTGATAGGGATCAATGTGGAGTCAAGGGCAAGAACAGAAAAAAGAGTAGAAAATATAACCCATGAAAAAAATTAGCCAGGCAGGAAAAAAAAATTGATCTGTGATAAAAGAAGGAAATGAAAGTAAAGGGTGAAAGGAGAAAAGAAAGGAATATACTTAGTGTTTAAATAGTATTTTTCATTTTCAGAAAGCTTTATAAATATTAACTAATTAACCCTCATTCCAGCCCTGGGCATAAGCATTATTATCAAAGTTATTATTATTAATAACTGAATGTAAAAGGGGTCAGAAAGGGTTAGACACACAAAGCTTTAAATTTTGTAGTTGTATTTTATTTCTCTGACATGAAAGCAGTAGCTGGAAGGAAAGTTTTGTTTTAAATTCTGGCAAGTCCATTATTGCTAGATGAGAACTGCATTATTTTGCTTCCCTCACCTTCATGACCCTAGGCCAGAGGATCTAAAGATGTAGTCTGTGCATCTGGCTATCAATAATTCTTCACCTGCAACTCATCCTTGATGGTGAGACCCAACAAAGAGCTTTCAATTCAGTTTCAGGAATTTTGATTGACAGGATTATTATTAGTATGATTTCTAAGAACAATGTGTAACTTCTCCTAAATACAATTTAATTGCAACTTGGCAGTAGAAACGAGTTGCTCAGTTTATGGTAGCCAGACAACACTCAACTTTGTTTGTTTTGGAGCTTTTCCTCTTTCTTTGATCCCACTGACACAGAATGGGAACTCTGCACTGAGGGACCATTTCTGGTGTTCCAGCTTGCTAATCACACTCTTGCTTTTCTGGAGGGAAAATATTAGAAAACGGGTTCAATAAATCTTTGCATGTACATAGTGGAATTCACTTTTTATTCTAGTTAGAATAAGCAAGTGATCACAACGCTGTAATAATGTAAATTTTGCTTTCATTATGATCCTACCTCTGCAAGCTAATTACGTTGCAGATACAAAGTCTGTCAACTTTCCTTCTTGAGAAGTGATAAAGGAGACTGCTGGGTGAAATAGCCACTACTCATGTTTATTTCCAGAAGAATCCAGTCTAGTACAGAATCATCCTTGCTTTAAAAAGTGAATTTTAAAATAAATTTAGGTAATAGTTGTTTTTTTTTAAGTGATTATGTCTGTGTGTGTGGGGGGGGTGCTAAAAAGGTATATATATATTGGAGCTGAAAACTCCTTGACTCTCCATATTTCAATTTTACCCTCACTCCTGCTTTTTAAAGCCAAATTAATTTCGTATAGATTGCTTTTCTTTTGCCTTGGCATACAGTACTTGCCACTTAGTTCCTAAAATAGGATATTCCCTAATCCTCATATGGTATTCTTCAAAAACAGTTGCAATTTCAAATTCACAGGTTCAAAAAATTATTGTGTAATTTATTATGCTTAAGTGGCTGTCTCCTCTGTGAGAAGCAAATCAGACATTTTTTTTTTATTTACTGAATTTTAAAGGTAAAGATGAACTATTAACCAATTGATCGCTTAGTTTAGGTAAAAATATCTTTATTTTAATAGATGTTTATGATCTTACAGACCTTGAGACACTGCATAATTCTGAAATTACCAAAAAAAACCCTTCCACTTTCACTAAACCATATTCTTTTATTCTAATGTGATAAAACAAATATGTCAAGGTTAACAAAATTAAACTTTAAATACAGTCTATGTACTTCCACAAAATTAATGAGACTGTTCTGGAGGTAATCTCCACTTACAGTTGCATACTGGAGTGTGCAAACTTTATCAAGGATTTTTATTAATTTCAAAACTTAGGTATCTTGGCTTCCTAATCTATGCGTTTTTGATAACTTGGTTTCAAGATCATCACCTAGGTAGTTTTATAGATTTCTTCAGAGCCATCATTGAAAATTAATGATTATACTCAAGAAAAATAATGATTTTTGAGTTTGTAAAATTACTGTTTTCAGAATTTGTAAGGAAGCAGGATGGACCCTCCTTCTTTTCTCTCCTAAGGTTCATAAGTATATGTGTGCGAGTGTGTGTGTGTGTGTGTGTGTAGGGGGAGGGCACCGTGAACGGGTGAAAGCTAACTGTGGTGAGTAGACTGTATCTGGCAAATAACTTTTCATGATTTCTTTATATTAATAGCATCACAAAATCATTCTGACTTCAAAAATCTTATTTACATTCAATAACATTTCCTAAAACAATTTATTAAGAAAAAATGTGTTTGGATATCCTATTCTATGTTTGTCACTTTTTTTTAGAAACTATGACCATCTATAAAACACAAAATTTTGTGAGTCTGTGTACACAAAAAATATACAATCTTTGTGAAGTGTAAGCCAAAATATATGGAATTGTTTGAATGAAATTTGAAATATCAAAGTGCATGATATCCCATTCTAGAACTTGAGAGAAGAGAGGGATCAAGGTAGATTGATGTAGTCTCAAATTGAAGAGTCTCACAGAGTTACATCCAAAATTTTAATTCTATGATATTGTAATAAATTACAAGAAATAGAGCTTTTACAGCAGCACATGCATATAGAACCAGTAAATTGAACTGTTTCCTGTGTCATAAGCAGTACACATTCTCCCCATACATTTCTACCTGACAGAGCAGGACATTTCCTTTATATTCTGGTGCAGTAGGTAAGCAATTTGTCTTACCAAACTGACTATATTTTGCTCAGGAAGCTACTATGGAAGAAAACTCTCAGATTCTATGCATTCTAGATATTTACATAAAATACTTCTTCTGTCTTTTCTTTTAAATTCATATTTAATGGGATGTGAAGCAGAAAGGCTATTTTGATTAAAAAATCACTAAAGTTTAGAATCTCTGTAAAGAAAAAAACGTGGGCAGGATATAAGGTGTTTGTGCCATTATCAGAGAGTTTATTTTTAAAAATATATTCCAGGGATCCCTGGGTGGCGCAGCGGTTTGGCGCCTGCCTTTGGCCCAGGGCGCGATCCTGGAGACCCAGGATCGAATCCCACGTCGGGCTCCCGGTGCATGGAGCCTGCTTTTCCCTCTTCCTGTGTCTCTGCCTCTCTCTCTCTCTGTGACTATCATAAATAAAAATTAAAATTAAAAAAATAAAAATATATTCCAAAATATTTTATGAAAATTTAAAGACTAACTTTAGGATTTATATTTGAACGAAAGCTCGAAAAAGATTGTTTTCTCAAGAGAGGAAAAGAGCAGGTATGTCATTCCCGATACTTTACAAATAATGTGGATGAAATAAAAATAATGCAGATTACTTGATCTCTACTTTAAAAGATAGTAAATATGGCCAAAAAGTCTCCATTTAACTTAGAATGGTACACGTATTCCGGAACCCATCATGGAAAACTAGGTGACACTTTCTTTCCATGACCATTTTTCCTAATCCCAAATTGACCATTAAAGACAGAATTAACAGTGTGTATGTTCCATACGTATAGTATGGAACAAATGATTTTCTTGGAATGAAAGGTGAATTTACAACTGTTTGCTTAGTTTTGAGTAGCCATCCCCAGGAAAGAAGAAACTTTTACAATGACGTTTCTAGAATTAGGTCTTCTAAACTGGTGTGATAGATGGAAAGATTTTTCTCTCCTAAAAGAATGCATAAGGTGCTGTTTCCCTTGGCAAAAATATGGAAACTTGAAATGCACTATTTTTTCCCAGCAAGCAACCAGGCTCCACGCACATCTATCATTATTCAGCTTCAAACTAAAAAGTCGTATTCTGAATATCAATTCCTATAAACTATGTAGCTCTCCATTATGGAATCTGAAACTGCTGGTTCCATGATAAAGGAACATGCTGTTTGAAAGACCACAATTTGGCTGCAAGTAATCAATATACTATTTGGAAAGAAACCTAGATGTGCAGTATGATTTAGAAATGCTGAGAGTCTTGCACCAAAGCCTTCTACACAAATCTTGTTAAGTCAGGTTGTTCTTTGTCAGTTTTCCTTGGGTCTGTTTGTTCATTTTCAGAGACACTGGAAAATTTTCCAAATAGATAAAAGAAGCCTCTTCTGTAGTCTTCAGGAACAAAAAGAATGATAATTTGTAGCTAAATATATCTCCACCCCCCTTAACCCCCCCCCCCCCCCCCCATGAAGCTTGCTGACATTGGGCATCCTGAAATGGAGAGAGTGAAATGAAGAATTTGAACTTCCCCTAGGCCGGAAACACACACAAGTGCTCAAAAGTAAGTATAACATTTAATTGATTGCTTTAATCAAAGGAAGAATGTCAGGTTTACTGAGCATCCAGGGATGTTGTTCAAATACGAATTTGAACTATAAGTCATTTTAACAATCCTACATTGTCCATATTTTAATTTTTATATCTGAGAATATGGAGGTTCAGAGAAGTTATGTCCTGTAGGTAACATAAGTTAAAGAAAAATATCAGAGTCAGGATTTGAACTTGGTTCAAACTTGATCATTTTAAGGCCCATTTGGAGGGCACACCAATTGCTTTGACACCTAAAGGACAATGCCTTGAACGACCCAACAATTTGTCATATCCTCCACACACACACCCATTTTCTGAAGCTTGTTAAATCACCTGAGGAAGGGCATTATAATGAGTTTCCTTCCATGTAAATTTCACAGTTTTGGCAAAGGCACGGAGGCAAGGTGACTTTAATGATATATTAGCTAATGTAGATTTAAATCTGGATGGTTGTTTTATTTCTTTGTGATGCTTGGCTGATCTGGAAAGAATGTATATCATATTGGCTGAAGGAACTGGATGACACAAATAGGATGAAGAAAATGGGGATGGGCCACAGAGAAAACAGAAGAAAGGAAGTCCTCATCAGATGGCCTGAGAGAAAATTATCTAGGTTCCTAAGCAGTATGAATAGAATGAAGGGAATCTGGCAGGTAACATCATACCTGGGTTTTGGGGGGGGGGGGAGGCAACCTCTGAAACCTTTCCTCTTTAATTCATTTTTTTAAAATTGTTTTGTGATTTTTCAGTGCATTGTTTTAGAAGGCAGGAGAGTTTCTTTGCACAACCTAAGTTAGTCTCAGAAATGTCTATCCACGTATACATTTTAAGGAAGAAGACTGTTTATCTTGGTCAAGACTCATGGGGCCACTGCTTTTGGACATGTTGCCCCAACGTTTTCCAACAATGTGCCGTGAGCTCTCCCATCCTGCTCCCTTTACCTGTGATACATAGAACTGGTGCCACTCCTCAGCCAGGCGGCCAGTTCCATGCTATTTGGCTAGAATGTAATGTTCCTGAGTGGAATTTCTTTGGGGCTTATGGACAGGAGGAAGTGTTGGTTGCCCCTTCACAATTTCTGCCACAGAAGTTGTTGACTGTCTTTGGGATGTAAGAGGTGTGAGAGGAAGTTGTTGATCAGGCCTGAGGCAGCCCACTGTGTAGTGTGCCGCAAAATTTCCTTTCACAAAATCTCCATTTACTCCTTTTAAGTGTACTGATGATTCTCAGGGAATGGAACTAGGTTCTCAGTGGAATTTAGTTGTGAGAACAGGGGAGTTCTGCTGGTCTGGGTTTCCTAGGTCTTTAGTCAGCAAGGCCAGGAAGGTAAAGCAAGCTGAGGGGGCTGAGAGCTCTATCTCTCGTGGAGTTGGAGTGCCCTCTGCTGCCCTGAAGAAGAAGGTGCAAGTAAAGAATGCCTCTTCTTGCCAGCGGTTTCTTCTAGATAGAGGAAAACCTCCAAAATGCTGCCTTTGAAAAGCAGAGGCCCTCAGTTGATCACTGAACATCTAATTTCACTCAGCTGTGGGGGCTTTGGCTCTTTCAAGAAGATCTCTTTGAGGTTGAGTAATCGATGAAAGCAGAGGTAGTTTTCCCTTGGTCATGAGTGTAAGCAGTCATTTCAGAATGATAAGTATTTGGGTTATTTTTTACAAGTATAAGTGCCACCATGAAATATGTGTTTATTTTGTGTGTGGGTGATCAGTCTTTCCATATATGTCTGGGAGACCTGAATATTGTAATTCCAGGTTTGGAGGCTCCTGCATATTTTCTTTTGAAATATGTTTTTACATTTAAAATCAATGTTGAAAAATGTTCTTTGTGGCAAATACAAGTATTTTTTTGAAAACACATTTTGCACTATTTTAAAACGTATTTTATTGTTCTGCAGTGGAATATCTTATTTTTATATAGTCCTGTAATTTATAAACATTTTCTCAAAATCTCAGTTAATCATCATAGCAACTCTGTGATATAGCCCACATAGTTCCCACTGTATGGACAGAAAATCAAGGCAACACCATACCTCGTCATATAGAGGTGAGAACTGTGTCAGTCATGCTGAGTTCCAGGATAAGAATAATTTGATACCTACCACTTGTCAGCATCATAAGTAAGTGGTTTTCTTTACACACTACCCGTTTATCCTTCTTGTCAGCTCACAAGGTAGGTAATGCAGCTGTCATTTTATAGATATGGAAACAGAGGTTTTGAGAAGGTAGTATTACTATTCCAATAGATAGTAAGTGAAAAGGCTAGGTTTCAAAATCTGCTCCATTTGATACCAGTGGCTGTGATGTTTAGTCAGCATTTTATATGTAAAGAAGTAAGACATACTCCCTGGCCTCAAGCAGTTTAGAGTTGTGTGTGTGTGTGTGTGTGTGTGTGTGTGTGTGTGTTAAAATATACATGAAATTTACCATTTTTGCCATTTTTAGGTGCAAAGTTCAGTGGCATTAAATACATTCATATTGTTGAGCAACCATCACTACCATAAATCTCCAGAACTTTTTCATCTTCGCAACCTGAAACTCGGTATCTATTAAGCAGTAATACTCATTTCCTCCTCCTTTTAGTCCTTGGCAACCACCATTTTATTTTCTGCCTCTATAAATTTGACTAGTCTAAGTACCTCATATGAGTAAAATTGTAGAGTATTTGTTCTTTTGTGTCTGGATTATTTCACTTAGCATAATGTCTTCAAAGTTCATTTATTTTAAAGACTGAATAACATTCCTTTGTATGGATATGCCACATTTTTTTTGTCCATTCTTCCTTTGGTGGACATTTGGAATGTTTCTACCTTTTGGCTATTGTGAATAGTGCTGCTATGAACATTGGTGTACAAATATCTGTTCCTGTTCCTGTTTCAATTATTTTGGGTAAATCCCCAAAAGTGAGGTTGCTGGATCATATGGTAATTCTATGTATACTTTTTTATGGGACCACTATACTGTTTTTCACAATGACAGTATCATTTATGTCCCCACAGTGAAGAACAAGGGCTCTGATTTTTTCACATCCTTGATAACAACTTATCCTTTTATTTTGTTTTCTTTTATTGGTAGTAGCCATCCTAATGCATGTGAAGTGGTATCTCATTATAGTTTTGAGTTGCATTTTCCTGATGATCAGGAAGTTGAGCATCTTTTCACATGCTTATTGGTCATTTATATATCCTTTTTTCGAAGAAATGTCTATTAAAGTCCTTTAACTATTTCTAATTTGGTTTTTATTGTTGTTGAGATGATGTTTTTATTGTTATGTGAGTTCTTTATATATTCTGGATATTAGTTCTTTATCAGATATATGATTTGCAAATATTGAAAAGACTATCCTTTCTCATCAAATGGTCTGGGTTATCCTTTTCAAAAATCATTTAATCCCATATATAAGGACTAATTTCTGGCTTTCTGTTGTATTTCGTTGTCTAAACATCTGTCTTTATGCCAGTACCACACTATTTTGATGCCTTCAGCT
Source organism: Canis aureus (assembly GCF_053574225.1). NCBI lineage: Eukaryota > Metazoa > Chordata > Mammalia > Carnivora > Canidae > Canis > Canis aureus. The sequence goes on along the minus strand of NC_135621.1, from coordinate 61,068,308 downwards.
TTGTAACAGGTTTTGAAATTTGGAAGTTGAGACCTCCAGTTTTGTTTTCAAGATTGTTTTGGCTATTTGTGGCTCCTTGAGATTCCACATGAGTTTTAGGGAGTATTTTTCTATTTCTTCAAAAAACTTCATAGGGTTTTGTTTTTTGAAAGAGTTTTATTTATTTATTCATGAGAGACACAGAAAGAGGCAGAGACATAGGCAGAGGGAGAAGCAGGCTCCATGCAGAGAGCCCAACGTGAGACTCAGTCCTGGAACTCGAGGTCAGGTCCTGAGCCGAAGGCAGATGCTTAACCGCTGAGCCACCCAGGCATCCCTTCATAGGGGTTTTGATTGAGATTGCATTGAATTTGTAAATTGCTTTGAGTAGTATTGACATCTTAAGAACATTGTCTTCCAATTTATGAACACAGGATGCCTTTACATTTATCAGTATTTTCTTTAATGTCATTTAGCAACATTTTGTAGTTTAAGTATACAAGTCTTTTGTCTCCTGCATTACATTTATTTTCAAGTACTTTATTCTCTAAAATGCTATCATAAATGAAATTGCTTTCTTAATTGTCTTTTTGGATTGTTCATTGTTACTGTATAGGAACACACCTGAGTTTTGTGTGTTGATTTTGTATTTTGCAACTAGTTTATAGTTTTTAACTTGGGCTCGGATCTTTTGAACTCTATGCCCTATGATTTCTCACTGTTTCACAGTGGTTAATTAATTCTTTTATACGGTAATTTTGTCTTTATATAATGTGGGTTTTTACCAAAATTTATTTTGCTTGAATTTTATCATGGAATAAACATTCTGTCAGTAATTAAAATAGTTAATTAATTTAATTAATTAAAAAGAAAATCCACTTATTTTTTATATGTGTTTTGTATATATGTGATAATCTAAATGACTTAAAGTTTTAGTTTCCAAACAAACAAATTGGTTTGATGTTATATGCATACAGCAATGCATACAGCATTGGTTCACAAAATTGTTTTAACCTGTACAAAGAAAACTAAAATATACACTTGTTCATTGTTTTCAGCAGGTCTCACTGCTGAACTCTAACTTTCCAGCTCAAGTGGCTTTGGGTAATATAGTTCATCCTATGTCGTTGCCTATTCAGCTAGGTAAGAGTCATAGTTCTGGGATGAAAAATTGACTTCTTAGTACTTAGATACAAAAATAATGCAAAAAGAAAACCATAAACCAGTTTTACTTATAATTATGGTTAAAAAAAGTTAAACGCAGTCTTTTCAAATTCTTATTACTTTAAATAAAACTATACCTAGTACAGCTTAATCTAGAAATTTAAAGATGTGACCATAGCATGGGCAAACAATTTTGTTGACTTGGAAAATATATTTTCTATATAGTATGAGTAACAATTAGAAATGGATAAGTATTTCAATCACTATAGTAATTCCTATCCTCATCATTTTCTCCCTGCTTCTCTTATAAACATAAATCAGTTTTTGTGCTGTCTGTTCTGTTCCATTGTACAAATATATATTTTGGGTCAGAGTGACAATGCCTTAATTATCATAATTTTATCATATGTTTTAATATGTATCAGGGGAAAGCCCCCATGTTCCCATACACACCATTAAACTATTCAGAGATTTCTTTGCTATTTTAGCCGATGGTAGTATTGGGCTTGTTTTTTTTTTTTAAATTTTATTTATTTATTCATGAGAATACACAGAGAGGAGAGAGAGAAGCAGAGACACAGGCAGAGGGAGAAATAGGCTCCATGCAGGGAGCCTGATGTGGGACTCGATCCTGGGTCTCCAGGATCACACCCTGGGCTGAAGGCGGCGCTAAACTGCTGAGCCACCAGGGCTGCCCTGGGCTTGTTTTTGAATTGAATCTTAGTCACAGTTCAGCTTTTTAAAAAACATCCTATTGGGTTTTTGGAAATAATTATATAATCACAATAATATTTGAAGTAAAAGGATGATAGAAGAACTCAGTCCAGTTTCTTTCATTGTACATGTAAGGAAAATGGGCTATACTCTGAACACAGGATCCTTCAATGGCACATGGCAGCAGTTACTACGATGCACGTATTCCATGGCTCTGCAAGAGACAAATATGAAATGGAGCTTGTCCTCTAGAAGCAAGACAGAAATAGTTCTGATATTCAGGAAGGCTGGATGCAAGAAAGGCTGACACAATTTAATGCTCTAAAGAGAGTCCCTCCAGTGTTTTATAACACTATTCAAATCAGCTGAAGCTTTACATTATATTTGAATGAAAAGACATGGTAATTGAAGGGGTGGAGAAGCTGAAATAATGAGTGTGTGCATTAGATCTGAGGGTATAGGGACTTGGCTTACAAGAATACTGTATTTTTGGCCTCCTCTCAGGTCCTCATAGACTTTTCTTTACAAGACAAAGCAAGTGTGACATTAAAAAAAATCATTTTACACCTGTCACTTTTGGTCCCAAGAAGATTGTTAACAGAGTGACAGGGATATTGTAGTACAACAGTGAAGTAACAGTAGTAGTGACAACCATAGTAACTATCATGATGTCTTAATTTTTACATCATACCTTTTTTTTACGAAAAAGACTCCTAGGAACTCACATATTTAATTATATTTTCACTCAGATCACTCTTCTGGGGTGGTCAGAGGCAAATGTTGCCTCCTTTCTACAGATGGTAAAACATGAGTTAGTGAGAAATGAGAAAATCTCCAGGGGTCTCAGAGGCCACCTGGAGCAGCTTCCCTGACTGCCTTTTTTCAGGCAACATTATCCTTCCAAAAATGATAATTGCTAGTGGCCTTATCTTCCCATGCTTCCTATAATTCAATGAAAACTTGAAAAATGAAGTGAAATTGTTCCCTTATTGGAATATGTGCTAATGAAGGAAGGAAGACTTGTACAGGAAAAGTGAGGTGTCTACAAATATTTTCTTGCATCTGTTAAGTAGAACAAGTTGGGGCAGTGGGGTAGCAAATTTCCCTGTGGACCATTTGCATTTTGGTGTTTGTAAGTGCCCCTGGGAACACAACTCTCACATTCAAAGGTCCTGGAATTTAACTGTTGATGTGGAGGGTGGGGCCGGACCCTGGTTATTTTAAAAATTAAAACTTGAGGGGCACCTGGGCTGGGTGGCTTAGTCAGTTAAGTGGCCAACTCTTGATTTTGGCTCAGGTCATGATCTCAGCATTGTGAGATCAAGCCCCAGGTTGGGCTCCACACTGGGCGTGGAGTCAGCTAAAGATTCTCCCTCTCCCTCTGCTCTTCATTCTTTCTCTTTTCCTCTCCTAAAAAATCAACAACCAACCAACCAATCAATCTTTCTCTAAAAAATCAACCAACCAACCAATCATTAAAAACATGATATTATTATGCTATCAGAGTTGAGAACCACTTCCCTAGTACATTAAAACTTGTTTGGTGGTGATTCTGTTCTAGTTTCCAAGTATTTAGATCATGTAATAAATGGTATAAAGATATATTGTCTATTGTTTTCGTCATTGGTATAAAGAGTTATTATGCCTGGATAATCTGTTATCATAAGATATAAAATTCTGCTTCTAAGTATAAAATATAATGTCTTTTATGGACTACTTTTCCAAGCCCATGATTTTTATATCCTATCATTATATATTTTTGTGTGCTACCCACTCTTCACAGCCAATCAAAGCAATACACAACTTTTTACCAGGAGTTTTTCATTAGAGATAGGAGAAGTGAGGCATAGTTTGGGCATCAAGAAAAGGTTATTTCTCCTCTGGAATGAATGAAGCCCTAGGAAAGACAACTGTCAATGAATCTAATCTGAGCATTTACATGTGTATGATAGAGTTATTATATAGCCAAAGGTCTGTGTTAAAAAAAACTAAAAAAAAAAAAAAAAAAGAACAAAAAACCCCCCAAAACCCTACATTATAAGGTAGAACTTAGGTCTGTAAGCCTAAGCACTTGCTTTTATCACACTAGGATATGCAGAGGAGAATCTCCCACTTAACCTTCTTTAATTCATTGTATTAAGTACCTATTAAAATCCCTGGGATTGTGAATCCATAAAACAATAAAGATAGCAGATTGGGTATGTGGTCCAAACCCTCTAGAAGGGGGAGGAAATGGAAGTCACATCAGATAGTGAAGGGACGTGCAGAAAGGTACACATTAGTGGTACGTTTGGCTTTAAATCAGGGCTCTTCACTACCAGTTATACATGGTTGTTATACATGGTTTCATGAATTCATGTTCTGTTTTATAAAATGTGCTGTTTGAATATGAAATATCTTCTGCTTTTATCTTCTTCCATTTCTTCCTATATCCCTATCAACACTTCCTCATTCTTAAAAGTCTTTTGCTCGTAGAGAGTACCTCTAGATTGATCTCAATGGAGTCAGGATGGTAGTTGATTGGCGCTCAGAATCGCAATGATCCCTAAGGTTCAGGCCAAAAGATTTTCTTGGAGCTCACGGACACTGTTGGAAGCCATGGGCAGCAAGAATATGTCTTCAAATAAGAAAGTTTTGCTTTTAATAATAACAGGTCCTGTGCCTTCTTTGGAGTTACTAAAGAAGAGAACTAAAATGAATGCTAGAAATAGAGTAACTCTAAAAAAGACGGTTGGATTAAAGCAAACATCAGCAGACTCTAGAATGCTTCCTAATGCTTACTGTGATCAGCACAAACAGACGCCAAAACCAGATTATATAACAATACTGTTTTTTCTTTTACTACTTCAAAATGTCCTCTCAGAACACCTCTCAAGGAAGAGAGCCATGCCCTGGTTTGAATATGGCTCTAGAGAAGCAAATTATTATGAATCTATGTGGGGAGAAGTTTTAGGAATTGTTTTTCAGCCTTAACATGAGAAATTTCCCCCACTCTCTGGTTCACCAAGTCATCTGTGAATGCAGAACTAGTTTGTATGTGTTCCAAATTGAGAGGCACAGTGACAAGCATTCTTTCAAACATAGAAAAAAAAGGCTGCTTCTTCCTTAACCTTACAGAGTATATTATTAAATTTTTTTAAAACAGGATTTTTTTCTGACACTCCTATGATTGGATATATATGAAATTTATTATATTTTAATAATATATTTACAAGTGTGTGCTTGTCAAGACTAGGAGATATAATCTGAGGCCCTGAGGTACAGTAAAATACCTGGTCTATGCACACATGGGACTTATATGTTTGCTTATCACAATCCATCATATAATCTATTGATCACAGCTTACCTAAATGCAGCCATTTGTTTACCTATATATTTTGTTGATATATTGACTTAGCTCATATTTGTTTAGTCCCTTGTAATTAATAAGGGATTTTTAGGCAAATTTTCTCATTTGATCCTGACAGGATTCCTGCTGAGTTAAATATTGACTCTTAGAGATAAGGAAAATGAAAGCCATGAACCTTCTGACTTGCCCGAGTACACATACCTGGTGAATGAGACCACGATGGTGCAAATTCAGAACTTCTAATTCCAAATCCAGTGTTTTTCTCCCACCATACCTCAGCTGTAAGGTGTTTTGTTAAAATATGGGGAGAAGATGACTTTCCTTGCATGGTTTTGGAGGAATAAAGAGTCTGAGGTGCCAGCCCTCTCAGGTGTTCCACTTAACGTCCAAGTTTTGCAAGCAATGTTTGGCATGAGAGCATTATGACAATGTTACTGTGGGGCAAGAGACTCAACCTCAAAATATCTGGATTTTGGATGTGTTTTCTAACTCCCTTTATTACTTTCGGCCTTTCTTCAACTTTAGAGTGAATAACTAGATTAGAAAATATTTTAGATCAGTGGTCAGTGAAGTATTGCTTCCTTGGTCAAATCTAGCCTATTTTTAGAACTAAAATTTTCTTGGAACAAAGTTGTGCCCATTTGCTCATGTTATTTTCTGTGAGTCCTTTCATGCTATAATGGTAGTTGGATAGTTGTAACAGAGACCATGTACCATGTGAAGCCCTTTAAGTGAGAAAGTTTGTTGACTCCTGTTTTAGATCTTCTCTACTTTATTTCTTATTGTATTTTCCATTACCTTGTTTTATTTGTCAATGGAAAAATAAGCATTTTTCTTACAGAAGAATTTTTGAAGTACATCTACAGCTAATGGGGGGCATTTGTTTTAGCCTGTAATGATTTGGCTGTCATTGCAGAGGGCCTCTGGAGAAGCCCTCTTTCTCATTCCAGGAACTAAAAAAGGTGTTTTCTAGGTCTATATCACATTTCCACAAATACAGGTTCAATTAAAGCACCTTTCCTTTTAATTTTTCCCATTCTTTATTGTCATTCAGCCTTGGGTTGAGCCAGCAAGATTGGTAAGAGGTGCCCCCTGGAGACCTCCTGCTAATGCTATTCCACGAAGTAGTGGCTTCCCAATGTGTGTCTCATACAAAACCAAACAATACAAATAATGCTTCTATTGTACCTTTCCTATGGCTGATCTCAAGGGGGTGAGACTATCATCATAAAACACAACAAAGCTGCTATAGAAATGGACAGGCAGAGGAGATAGTAGTCTGACAGCCTCAGAAACTCAACAGAAACTTCCTCTGAACTGCCAGCTGAAAGCTGCAGGGTTTTTCCTTGGTTATTCACTGAAATGTGAAGATGCCTTATCTCAACGGGTAGTTGCAGAACATTTTTACTATTATCTACATGTAAATTATTGAATAGATTATTCAGAGATTATAGTTATAATCCTCAAATATTAACTGAGAAGCAGGAAGAATTTTTTTTAAACCTGAGGTTGTTAGCGAATTGCTCACTGGCGACATTAGGTTATTTTTCCCATTGTCTTGCTAGATTTCTTCTAGTGTCTAACATGGATAAAACGTTGAGTTAGGTAAACAAACGTAGAGCTAGATTTGTTGAAAATCATGGTACAGGCTCCCAAATTGCTTAGATTTTCCTGTTTTAGGCAAATAAATACCTCGTTTTTATTTATTTAGAAAAATTCTTTTGCTTAACCATATCACATACCTCCTCTCCTTCTCTGCCCAATGTTTGCTAAATTTAGTTTCTTAACAGTTAGAGCAAAGATGTATTTATATGACTTGTTTGATCCATAGTATTTCCAGAATTTAGTAGACAGATTATTGTGTAGAGAGAAGCCAGGCTACAAGGAAAAATTATTTCTATAGGATTTACAACAGAAGAAAAATTTTATTCAAATTTCTGCCTTCAACCCGCTATCTTTTGGTGTCCTCAGAACTCATATTTTGTGATCAAAAAAAAAAAAAATAAGTACCAACTAACTCAGCTGTTTGAAAGTTAAGGTAGTACTCACATCAGCCTGGAAAATAGCTAAGTATTGATTGTTGTATCCAAAAGATGAATAAGATATCCTCTGGAGAACCCTATAGAATTATAGATCTTTGGAAATATTTCTTTGTATTTGCTATGGATGATGAAGCTGAATGGTTTTGGGTAGAATAAAGACCTAGCTTTGGCAAGGCTGCTCAGAAACCATTACAATAATATTAAGTATAAAGTTAATTTAAGAATGTTCTTGAAAGTGGGTAGGTAGTGGGGGGACCTCTGTCTCTGTACTGGGTTCCAATCCATGGGCCAAACAGGAAATTTTCTGCCTTCCTAAACACCAAGTCCTACAGCTGAATGTTTAGACCATGTCTGATAGCTGCCTTGTTGATCCCCTGGCCAATCAATCACGTGGAAACAAAGCTGTCAGACAGCAGTGCCTTGGTTTGCTGCCCTCTCAAATGTATTCCTTAGTTGACTGACATCACGCCAGCTAGTGAAAATCCCACACTTCAGTGGCACTCTCTGTCAGGGCTTCAGAAGAGGCAAGTATGCTGGGGCAGATGTCCTGTATCCATCTCAGAGTCAAAGGGTCTCTTAGGAATAGCGAAATAAACTGCTCATTTCAGAATACTTTATTATGCATTTATTCCACAACCCCAAGACAGGAGTTGCTACCCCCAGAATGCAATTAGCCCCCATGGCTGTATAGCCCAAGAAATTCATGTAACTCATGCAGGCTACAGCAGCTGACAATAGGACCTATTGCTGCACTGAGCTCTTCCAACATTAAAATAACAATCTAAAATCCCTAAGATAATTTTCCATAAATCTAATACATGAGTTCCTTTTTTTTATTGAGAAGTAATATCAGAAATTAAACCTTATAAGTATCCAAAAGCAATTACAAAATGAGGAGATTATGGTGGCAATATTGTAAATGGGAACTCACTTAAATGTCAGAGCACTTGCCATAAAAGTGGCAATAATGATGCTAAACACAATACACTGAGTTTTCAAATATTAATTTCTTTATTTTTGTCTCTGTTAGACATGATGAGGTTCAAACTACCATCACCAAACTGATTGTGGAAATGATAATATCATCACCATCATCTACTGGTGCGACATGAATGGCTCTGTCATTCTGTCCTACGGGCACTCACAAACGAAGCAGGAATCAGACATAAATCCCTAGAGGTAAAATGACAGGACATTACAAGGCTCAGAGCTCAGAGCATAATTGTAAACCTGCATGCTAATAAGCCTGACTTTTAAAGATACCAATCAGAGCAAAAATGGTAATAAACGGGGAATTAATTTTCAGGCTGACTGTTACTACTTGCTAGTCATAAAATGTTTTCAGCTCTGGAATATTTGTTGTTGTCATTTCGTATTTACTTCTAGTCTACTTGTTGATCCAATTCAATATAATTTTGTTGAGAACAAGCTACATACCTGCCCCTGCTCTTTCTTTCATGAGCACTAATTAAGCTCCTACAATATGCAGACATTTTGCTAAGCAGTCAGGGGGATACTAAAGAAGTGGATAGCATTGGGGTGGCCCTGTAGTAATTTACAGTGTGGTTGGGGGAAAAAAGAGGTATCCATACCAATTAGAAAAACTCAAAGCAAAAATGCAAACCAAAACCAAAACCAAAACCCAGGGAAACTTAGTTTCTTCCATAGGATATATCAAAGTTTATTTCAGATGGGAAGAAAGCTACAGAAAAATGAACAACCAGGAATAAGCACAGACTTCTCAGCCAGGTTAGCGAAAAAGAGAGTTGATGCCTGACCGTGGGCTATGTCTCTTTACTTGCGCATTACACAAATAACCACCTTGAAGCAGTTGTGGGAGAAACTGAAACTGTGCCTCTTATTTTACAGATGATAAAAGTGAACCCACTCAGGTATCTACTCACTTTTCAAATCTCAGCCTAAAAGTTCCCTCTTCTGCATCCTCACAGGCTTTATTGCATTCCTATGGTTTTAACTACTGTAGCACTCAACACAGTGGATAGCACCCAAGTCTAAGTCGGCCTTTCCTAATGGTAGGAAATGCATTTGCAGCTTTCCACCCCTGGTGCTTAGCACAACACCTTCAAAATTACATGTATTTGCTGAATGAATGAACCATCACAAACTTGCTCATAGGGCAGAGCTGGGATTGTTAATTCAGTTTGCTTGTTTGTTTTTCATTCCAATATTATGCTCCTTCTACCATTCCATGCTGTCTAGCAGGGAAAGAACTTTCCTCAAGAAAGAAACAAAGACTTGAATTTCAACCTGCCAGTTTGTATTTTCCTGAGGAGAATCCATACTTTAGGAAAACAACTGGGTACCTGAATGAGCCCACCAATGAGACAGTCACTCAGGTGGTTTGCAGAAAAGTCAAGAGTCTTTTAAATTAAAAAAAAAAAAAAAAAAAGAGTCTTTTAAATTACTACCACAAAACAAACAAAAAACATGCTCAGCCTTCTTGGAATAAAAGACCTTTCTCACTTTAGCCTGAAACACCTTCATTTGAGGTCTGAGTTTCCTGCCTAATTACTCTGGCCTTTGCTTCATTTTAATCTCATTTCAGTGGCTATATAATCACTCTTAAATTTACATTAGGAAGTCCAAGCAAAGAATTGCGGAATTGAACTATTTCTTTATCACCTCATGCTTAGGGGTGTGCAAAGGGGTCAATGGCTGCTTGATAAAGATTTGTGGTTGTTCACCAGTCTCAAATTTGTAATATTTGAGAAAGTTTCAAAAAGGTTCCAGAAGCTGATGATTTCGTTTAAAGAAAAAATACTACCAGGGACACCTGGGTGCCTCAGTGGTTTGGCGCCTGCCTTCAGCTCAGGGCGTGATCCTGGAGTCCCAGGATCGAGTCCCGCATCGGGCTCCCTGCATGGAGCCTGCTTCTCCCTCTGCCTGGGTCTCTCATGAATAAATAAAGAAAAATCTTTTAAAAAAATACTACCAAAGCAAATAAAGCATTGAAAATCTTTAATTTAGATGGGAAAAGCAGTATTGTTCTTTTAAGAAGGCAGATACCAAGGATATTCCTATAAGTAAGAGAGGATCCTGGGAAGAATGAAGCTGGAGGTGAAGCTGGGGGCTGTTTTTGAGTAGGTGCATATGACTTCCAGGCAGCAATCAAGGAACTTCACCTTCCAGGTTATCTTATAAAGCGAAAGGTTAAAAATAGATTTTGAACTATCACTGAGTAGCCTTTCTTATATCAAGATCCTCCTGGATGCCAGTTAGTAGAAAACACAAAAAACTAAATTTCAGTATACTGAAAAATTAGACATCTACCTGGATCAGAAATAAGTACGCAAGTTATGTGCTTTCTCATAAGCCCTGTCATTTCTAGGAGCTAACAATTTGAATTCACCACTTCATTAACAGCAAAACCAAAGAAAAGCAGATCTATCTTTTCTATTATTTTCTTTCTTCCCTTTTCCCCCTTCTCTCTCTCTCTCCATCCCCTCTTCCCTTTCTTTTTTGTTCCTTTTTTTTTTTTTTTTTTTTTTGAGGTCTTGGAAGTAATAAAGTAGGTGATGCGTAGAGGTCTGTGCCCCAGTGTGGTTGCCAGAGAGTTTTAATTATTTGTATGATTTGTTGAAAGGGCCAACCTGTTTGGTGATTTGGTAAAGTCACATCTTTTTTTCTTTTCTCTTGGAACAGCAGATTCTGTGGTGGTGCAGAATCCCTTGTACGTAGTGTAGTGGGAGATGCTTTCCCGTCTTCCACCTCTTGTCTGCCCCCTCTTTTTTGCCTTCCCCTTTGTTCTTTCCTGATTTTACTTTACAGTCACACCTTGCTTTCATTTCACTCCTCTAGTCAAAAAGAGAAGTTAGGCATTTCCACCTGTAGGTTTTACCAGAACTTTGAACCAGTGTATCTAAGAGAAATGTCACCATCATCTTCGCTGTTGCCCTTGTACAGCCTTCCAGCAGCACTGTCACCTTCCCATACCAGGGCTGTTCACCTAACCTCCTGCTTTTCAGAGCTGCTCCCCTCTGGGTGCTGACATGCAACAATTCCTTGGTGATTGTTCCTTTCTTTTCTTCTCTCTCTTAGAGTTGTAGCCTCATTATGTCATCTCTGAACTAGTCAGTAGCCTTGTGGTGAGTCTTTGGAGAAAGTTCTTCTCTAAAATGCATTTGATTGTTGTCTCCCGGGTATATATCCTTGAAACTCAGCTCTGGTCAGATCCCTATAAAACCCCAAAACGTTCACTGTCACCCTGAGTCTCTGGTATCTCCATGGTAGAGTTTAAACTTGACCTTAGCCAGCAAGTTTGGACTCAGGATCTGGGATACGTGCATGTACTGGTGATGATGAAGCAGGGGAAAGTGCAAATAGGAATTCCTTCATTTCAGGATTGTTTGGAAGATTAAATAAGATAATTGGTAGCATAGTGCCACTTACTCTAGATCGAGTGAATGAATGTTAGTTATTATTGTCTCATCACTCTTTGGGGGGATTGTTGGAGTAATGGAGAAAAGAGAGTAGTCTCCTCTTTTCTGGCTATAGTGTGCAGAAAAATATGATAGCCTTTGACATATAATAATTTTAAGACAATTCTATCAGGACATAGAATTAAAAACTTGGTTAAGAATTTATTAGTCATTTCTTTTGTAATTTATTTTGGAAACATTATAAAAAACAAAAATTAAGCAAATCCTTGCTGCAAAAGACCCACGTCAGAGCCCCACAAATGGAACTGTATTCTGTAATTTAAACTGGGCATTTTTAATACAGTTTAAAAAATTACATGGCTGTATTATTCAAATGAGAAAAGTAGTTGATGTGCATTCAGATTAGTTCCTTTAATAATGCTTTTTAAAACTCTGTGGCTATTACTGACTCAGTAGTACAATGATAATTTGCAATGCCCCATTGGCTTCAATAAAAGGGCAAAGAAAATGGTTCAAGTTATCTTAGAGAGGCTAATATAAAGAAGTATAAAAAGTAAAGGATTTTTTTAAGCTCAGAAAATAAAAGGCACAAAGTGAAATATATGCATTCTATCCATTTATGTTCCCTAAAGGGGCTCCTGCTTCCAGGACACCAGTATAAACTGAATTTATAATAGGCAAGTGGAAGCCCCTGTGTACTTTTCAACCATGAGTAGGATGAAACTTGAGTAGGAGAGTTCTGAAGCTCCCAGGGAAGGCATACACTAGAAGACTCAGGTGCCAAGAGACAATTACAAGAAAGAAAATGCTCCCCTCAAAAGGGAATGTTAGAGAGTTATTTCATCCAGAGGTTCTTTGACCCAGGCAGAAAAGGTCCTAGAGGTTTGAATCTGGTTTCCTGTTCAAAATAACTTACCAAAAAGTCAAAATTTTAATTTAAAGATGATTAAGAGGGTACGTGGTGGCTCAGTGGTTGAGTGTCTGCCTTTGGCTCAGGTTGTGATCCCAGAGGTCCTGGGATCAAGTCCTGCATCGGGCTTCCCATGGAGAGCCTGCTTCTCCCTCTGCCTATGTCTCTGCCTCTCTCTCTCCCTCTATGTCTTTCATGAATAAATAAATAAAATCTTAAAAAAATAAAAATGATTAAGATTCTGCTTCTTCTCAAGCAGTATCATCTTGTTCTCAGGTTTCCCCCAAAGTTGGCATCACCACTGCTGCCATTTCTGTTGCCCCATGTGACACTTTGAAGGATGGAGCTCTAAAATAATCAAGTACAAGAGCCTTTGGACTTTGGGAAAACCTCATGCTCACTTTACTATGACATAACAAGCAATAATAGGCAATGTGATAGCAGAGAACCTTCCTGTTGCTCTCAGAACTCCCGAGTCTGAGAGCGACTTGTTTACTCTCACTGCTGCATGTGCTCTGTGCTCGTCCATCTCTGGTTTCTCATTCAGTTTTTAGCAGGATGTCTCTCCTTATGTGGTTTTCCTGATTTTCACTTTGTTGTTACTTTTCTTGTATCTTCTCAGAAGGAGAAATAACATACACTTTAGTACCTACTCCAACAGTTCAAGCTGATACTGACAGTTGTCCACTCTGATCCATACCCTGTTCTCTAGAACTGCATCTTATTGAATTTTATTTAATTTTTCTATAAACATTGTCTGTTTGATAGTTGCCCTTTGATACGTTTGCTCTACTAATGGTAACTGGTAGTACAGGGACGTCTTGGAAATAATAAAAATTAACTTGTACTTTTAGCCTTGTACAGTGACCCACACACTCTGTTGTGTGTATTATATCAACAGAAAGTGTGGTCTCTTAAAATCCTTGACATTTGGTTATGAGGATTCTTCTTCATATCTTGGAGAAATTGAGGGTAAGTAACCATATCTGGCCCAAGTGGGTCCTCGGTGCTCAGCAGGATTTTAATGCTAGATTCAGATAAATTGGCTCTAGTTACAGATGACCAAAATATGTGCTAATACATGTTTAACACTCCCTTACTTAGAAACAATACAAAATGTACCCCATATTATATTTTTTTTCAGTTTATATTTTCTGCCAGTGATTGGAAGGATTTTGGGTTACAGAGACGATGTAAAGGATTTGTTCCTCAGAAACAAGATTTTAGATACAGAAGGACATCACAAATAGTAGGATTACAAAAAATAATTTGGCTCCAACTGTTACTTTTGGGAATACCCAAACAGCTTACATAGTACTGTATACTATAGTGGTTAGAACATCAGATAAAGCTAGCTATCTGAATTCGATTCCCAGCCTTACCACTTATTTGCATTGTGATCTTGGGCAAGGTCTTTGCTCTGCTTTCAATATCTTATTTGTTAAATGGAGATAATACTACTATTCGCCTCCTAGGCCATTTTGAGATTTAAATAAGTTGATAGGTATTAAGTGCTTAAAATATTTCCTGGCATAGACTAAAAGCTCAATAAGTGTAATTTCCATGCAATACGTGTAATTCCATAAGTGTAATTTTACATATTGTCAGAGTTCATAAGAGCCAAATTGCAAAATTCACAGATACAGTTGAATTAGGACACATTTGAGATACAGTCCCTTTAATCACAGCACATTTAGATACATCCTAATAGAGGAAATTACAGACCCTTTTACTAGATAAGCCCAGAGTATTCTGAATGAGGGAAAACAGAAAATTAGGAGGTCATCATTACTTTAGGAAAAATCTTTATACTTTTATATGGATTAAATATGCCAGATTTATATATTTGATTTTTGCATTCCACAGTACTTTTCTATCACATAAAGTATACATGTTGACCAGACAACCAAATTTACCAATAATTATCTTTTTCTCATTTTAATAGGGATTACTAGCACAAAGAATATCCTTAAACTGGAAGATAATATGTCTTCTTGCTTGATTATGCCGGAACTTTCTTTCCCCCCTACCTTTAATTCTTTTTGTAAAACTTTCAAGATTAGGTGGGATTACACTCTGAGGAGGGGTGGATGCATGTCTTATTTTTCTTTTTGAGATGTAGATCTTTTTGAATCTGGCCTTTTTTTAGTGACTTGGTTTGACCAATGGACTGTTTGAAGTGGTGTTGTAGAGTTTCTAAGCTAGGACAACCCACTCTTAAAATGTTTGTGCTTGGGGAAACCAACCCCTGTGTAAACAGTCCCATTTCCTTGAGACCACCACATTATAGAGAAAATCTGGCTAGCCATGTGAACAGGCCACATGGAGAAAGATACACAGACCCCAGTTGTTCCATCTGAGTAAAGAAGCCAGTAGAAACAAAGTGAAAAAGAATCAGTGAACCGAACCAACAGGTAGAAACAAGACCTTAAACATATGACCAACTGAGCTTTCCCAGTCATTTCCACCCATTCCAAATCACCTTCACTGAGGCCCCAGACATTGTGCAGCAAAGATTAGCCATTCTACTATGCCTTTCTCAAATTCCTGACCCACAAAATTGTGAGTATAATAAAATGCTTGTAATTTCACCCCACTACTTTAGGGGGTGGTTATTGGACAGCAATAGGTATCTGGAACAAGAAGAAACAGTGTTTTATGACTAAGATCCCATGGTCTCAACTCAAAGTTTATTTATTTATTTTTTTCTAATAAATTAATTTTTTATTGGTGTTCAATTTACCAACATACAGAATAACACCCAGTACTCATCCCTTCAAGTGCCCCCCTCAGTGCCCATCACCCAATCCCCCCACCCCTGCTCTCCTCCCCTTCCACCACCCCTAGTTCATTTCCCAGAGTTAGGAGTCTTTATGTTCTGTCTCCCCTTCTGATATTTCCCACACATTTCTTCTCCCTTCCCTTATATTCCCTTTCACTATTATTTATATTCCCCAAATGAATGAGAACATACACTGTTTGTCCTTCTCCGATTGACTTACTTCACTCAGCATAATACCCTCCAGTTCCATCCACGTTGAAGCAAATGGTGGGTATTTGTCGTTTCTAATGGCTGAGTAATATATTCCATTGTATACATGGACCACATCTTCTTTATCCATTCATCTTTCGATGGACACAGAGGCTCCTTCCACAGTTTGGCCATTGTGGACATTGCTGCTATAAACATCGGGGTGCAGGTGTCCCGGCGTTTCATTGCATCTGAATATTTGGGGTAAATCCCCAGCAGTGCAATTGCTGGGTCATAGAGCAGGTCTATTTTTAACTCTTTGAGGAACCTCCACACAGTTTTCCAGAGTGGCTGCACCAGTTCACATTCCCACCAACAGTGTAAGAGGGTTCCCTTTTCTCCACATCCCCTCCAACATTTGTGGTTTCCTGCCTTGTTAATTTGCCCCATTCTCACTGGTGTGAGGTGGTATCTCATTGTGGTTTTGACTTGTATTTCCCTGATGGCAAGTGATGCAGAGCATTTTCTCATGTGCATGTTGGCCATGTCTGTGTCTTCTGTGAGATTTCTCTTCATATCCTTTGCCCATTTCATGATTGGATTGTTTGTTTCTTTGGTGTTGAGTTTAACAAGTTCTTTATAGATCTTGGAAACTAGCCCTTTATCTGATACGTCATTTGCAAATATCTTCTCCCATTCTGTAGGTTGTCTTTAGTTTTGTTGACTGTATCCTTTGCTGTGCAAAAGCTTCTTATCTTGATGAAGTCCCAATAGTTCATTTTTGCTTTTGTTTCTTTTGCCTTCATGGATGTCTCTTGCAAGAAGTTACTGTGGCCAAGTTCAAAAAGGGTGTTGCCTGTGTTCTCCTCTAGGATTTTGATGGAATCTTGTCTCACATTGAGATCTTTCATCCATTTTGAGTTTATCTTTGTGTATGGTGAAAGAGAGTGGTCTAGTTTCATTCTTCTGCATGTGGATGTCCAATTTTCCCAGCACCATTTATTGAAGAGACTGTCTTTCTTCCAATGGATAGTCTTTCCTCCTTTATCGAATATTAGTTGCCCATAAAGTTCAAGGTCCACTTCTGGATTCTCTATTCTGTTCCATTGATCTATGTGTCTGTTTTTGTGCCAGTACCACACTGTCTTGATGACCACAGCTTTGTAGTACAACCTGAAATCCGGCATTGTGATGCCCCCAGATATGGTTTTCTTTTTTAATATTCCCCTGGCTATTCGGGGTCTTTTCTGATTCCACACAAATCTTAAAATAATTTGTTCTAACTCTCTGAAGAAAGTCCATGGTATTTTGATAGGGATTACATTAAACGTGTAAATTGCCCTGGGTAACATCGACATTTTCACAATATTAATTCTGCCAATCCATGAGCATGGAATAGTTTTCCATCTCTTTGTGTCTTCCTCAATTTCTTTCAGAAGTGTTCTATAGTTTTTAGGGTATAGATCCTTTACCTCTTTGGTTAGGTTTATTCCTAGGTATCTTATGCTTTTGGGTGCAATTGTAAATGGGATTGACTCCTTAATTTCTCTTTCTTCAGTCTCATTGTTAGTGTATAGAAATGCCACTGATTTCTGAGCATTGATTTTGTATCCTGTCACGCTACCAAATTGCTGTATGAGTTCTAGCAATCTTGGGGTGGAGGCTTTTGGGTTTTCTATGTAGAGTATCATGTCATCGGCGAAGAGGGAGAGTTTGACTTCTTCTTTGCCAATTTGAATGACTTTTATTTCTTTTTGTTGCCTGATTGCTGAGGCTAGGACTTCCAGAACTATGTTGAATAGCAGTGGTGAGAGTGGACATCCCTGTCTTGTTCCTGATCTTAGGGGAAAGGCTCCCAGTGCTTCCCCATTGAGAATGATATTTGCTGTGGGCTTTTCGTAGATGGCTTTTAAGATGTCGAGGAATGTTCCCTCTATCCCTACACTCTGAAGAGTTTTGATCAGGAATGGATGCTGTATTTTGTCAAATGCTTTCTCTGCATCTAATGAGAGGATCATATGGTTCTTGGTTTTTCTCTTTCTGATATGATGAATCACATTGATTGTTTTACGAGTTCAACTCAAAGTTTAACACTTAAGACTTGGTCTCTCTCAGCTCCTTTCTCTGTTAACTCCTTCCTAAAAACAAACAAAAAATCCAAGAAACAATGAAAAAAATCTCATCTGCTATTGATTTGCTGCCATTTAAATATTCTTGTCTCTGATTGATTCTCTGCTCATTCATCACCAAAGTCTGTAGAATTTTCCTTTGCAATACATACAGATTTTGCTTGAAATGAAAAAAAAAAAGTTTGCAAATGAGATAATTAGTATTATGCTATAGTTTTGCTATTTCAAGACCCACTTTCACTGACCCAATGAGCCTGGAAACAAAGAAGCTATTATTATGAGTACCATATCCAGGTTTCTAAATTTTTAGTGACAAATTTATAGCTCAAGTACTTGCCAAGGGAGAAAAGAAGGCAAGTACATGGCCACACATAGCTTACCAGAGAGCCTGCTAAGTATTTACAAATAACATTGAGTGCACGTGCCTAGAGGAGTGAGTCTGTTGTAATTTTAACAATGGCATTTTCTGTTTCCAATTAAGTGCTGGCTCATTTAGGAGGTACCATTCCCAAAGGAACAACCATTTTTGAGACTGTAAAATCTCTGAATAGTATATTTTAACTCCATCAACTCCCATTGCTTTCTGTAAAATACCACAAAATCTCAAGGTTAGAATTTATTTTACAAAGAAGGAACATTTTGTTATATTGTGTTTGCCTAAAAGGAAAGAAAAAGTAAACACACATGGTCCTAAACAGTATTCAGCTATTTAAAGCCCTAACTTACAAGTGGTAGAGAAACATAGTTTCCTATAACCATAAAGCTTTTATGCATATGTAGGCCTATTTTTAAGCATATTTTGAGAGAACTTCCCTTTCCAACTCCCCACTTTTTGACTGATAGCTAAGAGTTACCTTTTATTTGGATTCTCCAACTAATTACTACCTTTTAGAAAGCAAATCTCTACCACTTTTTTGGCTAGGTCTCATTTATTAGTTTGGAACTCATGTTAGATATTTACTTTAACATTCTTTCGAAATGCTTGGGGGCTTAACAAGACCAAGGAGTTTTCCAATCAGGACTGAGATATCTTTATGTACTTTCTTTCCCCCAGCCGTGTTAATTGAGACTGTCCGGTTTTACTTTTGTAATTTAAATTTTAGTTAGTTAACATACAGTGTGGTATTGGTTTTTGGAGTATAATTCAGTGATTTATCACTTATATACAACACCCAGTGCTCATCACAAGTGCCCTCTTTAATGCCCATCATTCATCTATCCCATCCCCCATTCACATCCCTCCATCAACTCTCAATTTATTCACTATCTTTAAGAGTTGTAAATGGTTTTTTTCCCTCTATCCTTTTTCTCTTTTCCCATTCCCATGTGTTCATCTGTTTTTTTTCTTAAATTCCACATATGAATGAGATCATATGGTATTTATCTTTTGACTGACTTATTTCACTTAGTGTAATACACTCTAGTTTTATCCATGTTGTTGCAAATGGCAAGATTTCATTCTTTTTGATGGATGAATACTATTCCATTTTGTATATATACTACATTTTCTTTATCCATTCATCAGTCTGTGGACATTTGGGCTCTCTCCATAGTTTGGCTGTTGTTGATAATGCTGCTATAAATCGGGGTGCAGATGTTCCTTCAAATCAGTGTTTTTCTACCCTTTGGATAAATACCTAGTAGTGCAATATCTGGGTTATAGGGTA
Organism: Canis aureus; assembly: GCF_053574225.1. NCBI lineage: Eukaryota > Metazoa > Chordata > Mammalia > Carnivora > Canidae > Canis > Canis aureus. The sequence goes on along the minus strand of NC_135621.1, from coordinate 61,048,983 downwards.
GTTCTATTTTTTACTTTTTGAGGAACCTCCATACTGTTCTCCAGAGTGGCTGTACCAGTTTGCATTCCCACCGATAGTGCAAAAGTGTTCCTTTTCTCTGCATACTCACCAACACCTATTGTTTCTTGTGTTGTTAATTTTAGCCATTCTGACAGGTGTGAGGTGAGTCTCATCACGGTTTTCTCATCACGGTTTTGATTTGTATTTCCCTGATGATGAAGGACTTTGAGCATCTTTTCATGTGTCTGTTAGCCACCTGGTTGTCTTCTTTGGAAAAGTGTCTATTCATGTCTTCTGCCCATTTCTTAACTGGATTATTTGGTTTTGGGGTGTTGAGTTTTGTAAGTTATTTATAGATTTTGGATACTAACCCTTTATCAAATATGTTGTTTCCAAATACCTTCTCCCATTCCATAGGCCACCTTTTAGTTTTGTTGATTGTTTCCTACACTGTGCAGAAGCTTTTTATCTTGATGACTTCCCAATAAGTCATTTTTACTTTTGTTTCTCTTGCCTCGAAACATGTCTAACAACAAGTTGCTTCAGCCATGTGTCAAAGAGGTTTCTGCCTGTGTTCTCTAGGATTTTGATGGTTTCTTGTCTCACATTATGTTTCATCCATTTTGAATTTATTTTTGTATGTGGTGTAAGAAAGAAGTCCAGTTTCATTATTCTGCATGCTGCTGTCCAGTTCTACCAACACCATTTGTTGAAGAGACTATTTCCACTGGATGTTTGCGCTTGGCTTGTGGAAGATCAGTTGACCTTATAGTTGTGGGTCCACCTCTGGGTTTTCTATTCTATTTTGTGCCAGTACTATATTGTCTTGATGACTATAGGTTTGTAATACAGTTTGAAATCCACAATCATGATGCCTCCAGTTTTATATTCCTTTTTCAGGATTTTTTTTTTTTTTTTTTTTTTTTTTGGCTATTCAGGGTCTTTTGTGGTTCCATACAAATTTTATGATTGTTTGTTTTAGTGCTGTGAAAAATGCTGGTGGTATTTTGATAGGGGTTGCATTAAGTGTGTAGATTGCTTTGGGTAGTATAGGTTTGTTTTTCTAATCCATGGGAATGGAATATTTTTCCATTGCTTTGTGTCCTCTTCAATTTCTTTCATAAGTTGTTCTATAGTTTTCAGAGTATAGATCTTTTACCTCTTTAAGTTTATTCCTAGGTATCTTATTGTTTTTGGTGTAATTGCAAATGGAATCCGTTCCTTGATTTTTCTGTTGCTTCATTATTGGTGTACAGAAATGCAACAGATTTCTGCACATTGACTTCATATCTTGCAACTTTGCTGAATTCACATATTATTTCTAGAAAAATTTTTTAAAAAGATTTATTTGTTCATGGGAGACAGAAAGAGAGAGGTGGAGGCAGAGGGAGAAGCAGGCTTCCTGCAGGGAGCCCGATGTAGGACTTGATCCCAGGATCCTGGGATCACACCCTGAGCCAAAGGCAGATACTCAACCACTGAGCCACCCAAGTGCCCCTAGTTCTAGCAATTTTTTGGTGGAGTCTTTTGGGTTTTCTACATAGAGTATCATGTCATCTGCAAATAGTGAAAGTTTTACTTCTTCCTTGCCAATTTGGGTGTCCTTTATTTCTTTTTGTTATCTTATTTCCAAGGCTAAGACTTCCAGTACTACATTACATAGTAATAGTGAGCATGGACATCCTTGTTTTGTTCCTGAGAATGGAGGATAGGCTCTCTCTTTATGTGCTTTTTACCTTCTGACCTAGATAAAGAAGAAATAAAAGACTGATGTGCTACTCTGAAAACTGTATACTATGCTGGATTCATAAGCTCTTGTCCTCACTCATTCATCAGCCAATCCCTAGATGACTCATTACTTTATTACCCATCCATCCATCCATCCATCCAATCTATATGATTTGGGGTGGAGCAACAATACATTCTGCTAAGTGTTGAGGACACTAAAATAAGGCATAATCTCCTTCAGGGAGCAAAGATGAGAGTAATTGCATTTGTGTGAAATAAATGTTGAGTTTATAAATTGATTTACCAACTTTCTCTATAGGTATAATATCTTTGTTTCACCCATAAAACACCCAAGCTGTTAGCAAGGTTATCTTTCTCAGCAATTGTTGAGTTTCCATAGTGACTTAAGTGAAATCCATATTACTTTTGGCTTTGCAGATCATTGGCTTGGCAGAGAAAGATAAAGCAGGTAAAAAAAAAAAAAAGACAACGGAATAATACAACACATTATCAACTATACACTCAATGCAAAAAGTGTTCAAATTTCATCTAAATGTGACTAATATTAAGAATATTATGTGCTTCTTAAGATGAGTAAAATCTAAGACTCTACATATATTGGCATGTGCTTTTAAAATGCATTTTCATGTTGCATTATGGAAAGATTTGCATAGCTTAATATAACCACGATGAGGATATCAATTTAAGTATCCAGTGAACCCTCCAACCTGTGGAGATTTTCTTCTTACAAATGAAAAGCTAAAAATGTTTCTCACCCTGCTCCCAGAATAGAACCCAGGGGGACTCCCTATGGAACTGAAAAGGCATACAAATGCAAAATGGATAAAAAGAAATCCTTTCAATTTTTTACAGACATAGCCTATAATCAACCCATGGATTTCATTGCTGGTGAAAGAAAATCACTGAAACAAATAACATTGTAGGGCTTCAGAAGTATAAATTTATATGAATAGGAATAACATTTTCCAGCTCTTCTAGTGGGATCAAAAAGTACTGTAGGGAAGACAGCAACAAAGACATCCTTATGCTTCTGAGCATGATGTAATCTTCTATAGGGGGCAGGGGGCAAGGCTTCCATACCCCAGTTGTGGAATTCAGAAGGATCCTTGACTCCCATATGTTGCCCCATACAGGCAGCCTAATGATTCTGTTAGGGGAAAGAAGTCATGGAACGTAGATTCCATCAAGGCTTTTGTTTTTGAGAGCTGGACTGCCCTCTTTACTGAAAGCAGGTCTATCTTCCTTAACTCTCAGAGCACCCTACCTATCTGTTCCATAACACAGTAAAAGGTACTAAACACAGCAGGAAATATATTCTTGGATTAGGTTTTCTTTTTGTTCTTGTTCACCTAGACTTAGGATAATTGCTAAGACATTCCATAGTGGGCCCTTCTCATGCCCGTTCACTTTTACCATAAGAACTATGAGTATTGGCCCTGCTTTCCTTGGGTTGGCTGGCTAGCCTCTTTATACAGGCCAGAGAACCTAGGCAGTTGGGGGAAGAGAACTATTGATCCAAGAAGCAGTGGAAACAATATGTTTTACAACTGATAGTATATTGAGAGTAAGAGGATTTTATGTTATAAATAAAATAACGTAGGGATGATTTTCTAGTTTCATAGCTTCATTGAGTGATGGTTGCATTCATTTTGCTACTAGGCCTTGATGTCCACATAAAAGAGAGAGGGATTATTAAGTCAAATAGCAATGTAAAATAGTGATTTGATTCTCCTAGGAAACATGAGCTGTAGCAGAGCCACTCTTTTCTCCACCTCTGTTTTTTAAAATAATCCTTCATTTTATCTTAACAATATTAATACTCATTCATTGAGGAAAAGTGTGAATAAAAGTAATTTGCTGTTAACATTTTGGAACATACCCATTCTCTCTCTTTTGCTTTTTACACACACACACACACACACACACACACACACACACACACACAGTTTCTCTCTGCCTCTCTTTATACAATCTTTCTTTTTTTGATCTATCAATCCATGTACCTGACTGCAGGACCTTTGCACCCTCTTCCAAAAACTACCCAGTTTTCTATAAGCCCCACAGAGTTTTCTTAATCCAATCTTTCATAATCGTTCATAAGCTAGTCTTTCAGCAAACATCACCATGAAATATCTGCCATGTTTTCCTCTCTTACTTAGGTTCTGACTTGATATCTGGACCTCAGAAGTTCATTTTAGGGAGTTTTAGAGTTGCTGCTGTTGATGATGCCCTACATGAAAATGTCTGTGGCTAGACCATGGATTTTTCTCTTGGTGTTTTGTTCTTTTCATGGTCTAGACCAAAACCCAAATTGCCATAATTGACTTTTTTCTTTCTTTCATAATACAAATTCTATCTGTGAGTAAAGCCTGACTATTCGCATCACCTCTGGACTGTAGCCAATTTCTCTGCTTCCTGTTCACCTTAAAAAGAATGATTCTTTCTTTTCTTTTTTTTTTTAACCTAAGTGAGGTTGTATCACTTGCTTTCTTTAAGAATGAGACGTTCCCTCCGTCATAACCCTGTCTGGAGCCATCCTCTGACCTCATTTCTTTATTCTGGTACTTTGTGCCCTTAGCACGGGGCTCCATAGAGTTCCTCTGATTGTCAAGGTCTCTGTAACCACATGGCCGTCACCTGCATTCTCTCCTTAAGCTGGTGTGCTCTCCATAAATATGCAGAGCTCACTCTGTCTCTTCCTTCAAATCTCAGTTGAAATATCTCTGTATTAGATTACCCCAGTGAAATCAGTCCCTTAATTACCATACCATTTCTTCTCTGATTTATTTTTCTTAACATTTGTCATATATGATACGTTATAATTTAATACATAATGTCACATATCATATTTAATATGGAACATAATTATATAATGTGATTGTGTATAAGATATATCACAACTATATAAAATCTTTTATGTAATTATGCCATATTATATTACATATTAATTTTTTACTTGGTTATTGTGTATATAATGTTCCACTAGAGCAGAAAATGTGTCTTATTCATTTTTATATTCCCAGCATCAAAAACAGGGACTATCACAGAGTAGTTGTTCAATAAATACTTATAAATTGAACGAGTTTATAAACAAATGGAAGTCATCAATTCACAGGGCACCACAGCTAGGCTGAGATCTGTGTTTAGACAAGAAGAATGGCCTTCTCCTCAATTCTGTGCCATACTGTGTCACTTTAACCTTTTTAAACCAAGAATATCAGTTTTTTTAAAGATATTATTTATTTATTTATTAATGAGAGACACACAGAGAGAGAGAGAGAGAGAGAGAGGTAGAGACACAGGCAGAGGGAGAAGCAGGCTCCATGTGGGGAGCCTGACATGGGACTCAATCCCAGGTCTCCAGGATCACCCCCTGGGCCGAAGGTGGTGCTAAACTGCTGGGCCACCGGGGCTGCCCAGAATATCAGTTTTTGATCTTTGTCACTCCTCCAAACCCAAACAGCAAACACTCACAATCAAAATCCCAGCTACTTGTTTGCATACTTCCGGTCACAAGGACTTAAATCAGTTTATGCTGAGCGCTCAACTTTTCTTCCCCATACATTCATTCTTAACTTCTTTTGCCAGTCATCTTTTTCTATAAACACAATGCGTATCAAAACTTCTCAGTCTTGCATATAGAAGCCTCATAAAATATACAATTTTACATTATCAATCCACAAACTAGTTATTACTTAATAATTTACTTTTTTCTCTTTAAAAATAGATATTAAAATATTGCCTTAATATTACTTATTTTTCTACACCTTTGTTATCAGCAATACAGTATTTCACTGTATAATTCCATAGAATAATTTATGTATTCAACCCTCTTTTTGGTTTATTAGGCTATTTCTTGTTTTTTAGTATTATAAACAAATACTATGAATATCCCTGGGGCAGCTTGCAGACTCAAGGGTTTAACACCTTGTTAATGTTAATAATCATTCTCCAGGATTATTAAAACAATTTGCACATTTAGCAGTAATGCATGAAAAGGCCTATATTTTATCACCTGAACAAAACGGTCTTTTTAATCTTTAAAAATAATAGATCAAATGGCATCCATCGCATTATTTTTTAAATTTATATTTCTTTAATAATTGGTGAGTTTTAATACTTTATATTTAGTAAATATTTGGATATAATGATTTATGAACCTGACTTATGTTTTTTCACCATTTTTCTGTTATATTATTTGCTTTTAAATTTACATTTAAATAATCAAAGGTTTTTTTGTTTTTGTTTTTGTTTACTTATTTATTTTTAAGTAATCTTTATATCCAACATGGGCTCACAACCCTGAGATCAAGATTGTATGCTCTTTGGACTGAGCCAGCCAGGCACCCCTAAACAAAATGTGTATTAAGAATATTAAGCATTTACAGACAGAAAATATTCTATTAAAATTTTACATTGGTTCTTTAGAAGGCCAAGAGTAAGAGGACTTTGTTACCTGAGGCCCTGGAGGAACCATGGATAAAACTCACAGGTTGCCACTGATGGTGGCTCATCTGTCCTCTATGAATTTCTTTTGATGCGCTCTAGGTTTAGAATCTCATATCTTCTCCTCTCTATATTGGAATACTTCCTCAAAAAAATTTTTTAAGGGCACATGGGACTAATTTTCTTAGCCTTGAATATCTATAAAGGTCTCTATTTTCTGTTTTTAAGTTAGTTGACAGTTTTTAGCTGTGACTTCATTGTCATGCAACATTCACTTTTGCTGTTCAAAAAGCCAATTACATTTTGGGAAGATGACATGAAATGCTTGGTTGGTATGGCAGGACACTGGCTTAGCCTCCTGCCTTAATTTAGGATAGCTCTGAAAAGCCTTTTTAGCCTCCGTGCTCCTGGTAGAATCAGCTGAGGCGTCTACTGCAAGTTCATCTCAATTCGGCTTTTTATTTCTGCCCAGTTCTGTGGCTTGCTTTCTCTCACAGGTGGTTGTGTGTGTGTGTGTGTGTGTGTGTGTGTGTGTGTGTGTGTACTTAGCAAACATCATGCATGCAAATCTGCATCTGTGAGTCTGTTTCTTAGGGCACCTGATCTTAAGACAGTTGGTTCTGAGAGTGGACTGAGGAAACAGACCTTAAATTGGGTTGTTAGGACCAGAATATTGATGAATGTTTCGTAATGAGGGCAAAATCATTGGTGGTAGGTAGAGTGCAGGTAGGCTTTGGCACATTCTAGGGATGCAGTTGTTAAAAGTTTCACCGTGGTGGACTGACATAGGAAATCGGAAAAGGACTTCACTAACAGCCGCAATAATTTTAGGGGCTTGAGAGGTTCAGGGAAAGTAGTAATTATATGGAATATGGAATCCTATGGCTTTTGATGAGTCCAAGCTGTGTTTTGGAGAAAGATAATGAAATATGCAAAGTGATTGGTCACCACCTAATGTTAAGTGTAAAAGTCAGAAGGGCTCCTTCATAGCACACAAAAGAATGCTAATTTCTCATAGCCAGAGGATAGATAAAGCTGAAGAATGCCTAGGCCTTAATTAAAAAGATAGTATAACTCCTTGGAAAGTTGAGTTCTCAACCTGGCAAGTTTGCTCTGCTCTGAACCTAATTGGGAAGGAGAGGGACTCTGAGCCTTGGAATGGGAAAACTGAGTCAGTGCCTTCAACAATATTGAAACTCCATATTCTCCTAAATCCTCTAGCTCTGTAGAAGCATCCCACTTCTTACTGTTAATTATTAAAACTCCACACTTAGTTAAATAAAATGCAGAGAACTCTGTCTTTTTTTTTTTTATGATAGGCACACAGTGAGAGAGAGAGAGAGGCAGAGACACAGGCAGAGGGAGAAGCAGGCTCCATGCACCGGGAGCCTGACGTGGGATTCGATCCTGGGTCTCCAGGATCGCGCCCTGGGCCAAAGGCAGGCGCCAAACCGCTGCGCCACCCAGGGATCCCGAGAACTCTGTCTTAAAGGCAAGATACACTCTCTCTACAAGGATTTACTTTTATAGCCTCTCCTGGCTATCAGACTGACAATTAGGGTGAAAACACATCAGTAATTTGGGAAAGTTTTGGGCTTTCCAAGGGATAAGATTAATTGTACATTGAAAGAGCAAACAAAAACAAAAACAAAACAAACCTAGCCAAGATATACTAGTAAGAAACAGGAGAGTGGGGTTTAGACTGTGATTAAGGAAGCTAGAATCAGAAGTTGGACAAGGGAGAGTATATTGACTTGGGAATTCTTTCCTATGATAAAGAATTTCACATCCTGGCAAGGACCCTGTCAGATGGTGCTCCTTGGCTACTAGATAGGAACTTGGAACAAGCAGTAGTCCACACTGAATAAACTAGAAATGATCTGTTAAGCTTCAGGGACCCATCACAATAGTGAAGTTTATAGCAGTTGAGTGATCTGAGGCATGCTAGGACATATTCTCCAAAGTAAAGTACAAATTTTTACATTTTTCAGATCCCATCACTAACAAGGAACAACTGCTGGTAAACTACTTTCGGCTACAGAAGCAGCTCATTCCACACTTTGGTAGGACACCCATCTACCAAATGTCATGGAAGGCTGCCAGCTATGTGTGGCTTACAGCAGGAAAGGGCTTTAAAAGGTCCATTCTCTAATGCAATTATCCATGCCCTCTGGGCCACATGACCCATATTAGGGGTATCTGTGGTGAGAAAAGTTGCTATGTAGAACTTTGGAAAATACCAAGAGGATGGTCATGACATAGATACCTGTGGTTTTGAAGTAAAGTCATACCATCTGTAACAGATACCTGTATATCACTCATAGCTCCTGGCATATTACTGGTCCCTGATAAAGATGGAGTGCCTGTCTCTGGGAGATTAGGTAGCCATGCAGCCAGAATTGCTCATCATGAGCCTAGTTCTCTCAGATGTAGTAAATCATAAGGCTAGATGGTCTCAGTAGCAATTCATTGCACATTGGAAATGCTGCATCCAGGATCATGTTTTGGCTAGGCCAGGGCGGGGGAGCACTTAATAGCAGAGGATATTCAAGGATGGGGACTGGCCATACAATACACCACCTAGGAGTCAGCAGCCTAAATGAGCTGTGTCAGCAGCCTGGAGATGATACTCCCATGAGGATGAAGTGCTGTTCTCCAAGATGCAAGGCATAAATCAATAGCTTTTATATGGTCCTGCATCTCCGGTGGATAGGAGACACAGGAAGCACAATCTGCTTACTATCATTCCCAGGAACCCGCTGGAGGAATCTGTGCTTCTTGTTCCTACAACTCTAAGCTTGGTCTGAGGTCTTGGTTCTAAAAGGGGGAAGCATTTCTATTAGGGAAAAAACAATAATCCTGTTAAACCTAAGTTTTTGACTGCCATGTGGTTACTTCCAGATTCTGTATGCCAGGATTCCTTATGCTTCCTTCCAGCAGGCAAGGAAAAGAAAGGGAAAAAAAAGTTCCTGATAATTAGGAGGAGGTAGGGGCTTATACTACACAACAGGGAGAGGGAAGAATATTTGTCATCTTGGTGATCACTGGATGTCTCTTGATATTCCCCTGCTCAATATTTATGGTGAATGAGAAAAAAAGCAGCTATAGGCTGAAGAAATCATGAAGACCAGGGGCTCAGGTCCCTCCTCGGGGTTGATGGTCTGGATCATTCCATCACAAGTCACCTATAAGTGCTAGCTGAAGTTGAGGGAAATTGAGAATCTTAGAAGAGGAGGGGGAAATGAGTATCAGTTGTACCCCAAGAGTAACTAACAGGAAGGGCTACTGATGGTCCTACTCACCTTTCTCTTGTTAAGTTTTCCTATCAGAATTCTGGAGGAGATGCCCCTAGATGGGCGTTAGAAGGTAGAGGAGGGTTAGTAATGTATCCTCCAGGCTCAGAAGGTGCTCTAATACCAAAAAACAAGGCACTCTGTTTACAGAGTTTTATTCAGGGTAAGTTACTGATGGGAGGAATCAGGTCGACAGATCCAGGTGGTTTACCACTATCCTCGACTCCATCCGGACCTTAATCCTCAGCTTTTACGGAGCTAGGGGCATGGTGGTGAGCTCACAGAGTTGTTATCCAAAGTGGCTCCATATGTGTGCCAGAGGCTCTTTACTAGTAATCTAAAGTGATGCCACCTGTTTGCCAGAGGGGAGCACAAGGTGGAGGGCCAAAGATGGAGTCAGTGTTGTCAGTACTCCTACAATAGGGGTACACTTACTATATAAAGCAAGTGGATCTTGGTAGTTTGAGCATGATCAGTAGTAGTTGATATGTTTCACCTACAAGATGCCTCTGAGATGAATTAGGCACTAATTCTCCCCACTACTAGGAGTGCTGGCTGGTGACCAATCACAGCTGAACATTCTCTTTAGCCAAGGGAGTTGACTCACCAAGTTACAGCCCTCTTTAGGGGAAGCTTGTATGTCCCAGCTGGTCCATGCAGGCCTCAGAGGCCTGTTTCAATCTGGGAGCTCTAAAAGCTCTTCCAGCTCCAAAGCTTCCTGAGTGTTTGGCGAAAGTACCTGTCCTTAGCCCTGTCATAGTTCAGATGCTCCCACAGCCTAATCCTGCCTTTGTCTTTCATCACAGATGTTGTTCCAGGCACAGTAAATTTTTCAGGGTCTGTTTCTTGGGGAGCCCAACCTAAAACAGAAGATGGAACAACTGGAAAGACAGTCCATGCTGTTGGGTGAAAAGATTGAACACCATTAATATGTCAATTGTAGTTAATTTTTAAGTTTATTGCCGGCCCAATAAAAATTTGGACAGTTTTTTTTTTTAATTTTGGCAAGGATTTTCAAAAGTTCATATAGAAAAAGAAACAAGCAAACACTATCTATGATAATACAAAGAGAAAGTTAATTGGTCCAGATCATTCCATATGTCAGAAGATCTACTTCTTTAATACTGCTGAAGAAACAATCATTTGTAGAAAAGTAATTTTGTCTTTAGAGTTTGTTTTAAAATCATGTCTGTTCCATATTGGAACAAAATAGCAAGATATAGCCAAGTAAGATTCTAATGAGTGTTTTTTTTTTTTTTTTTAACAATGTAGTGAAATTCTGAAAGAATTTATCTGTCACCATAGTGTTTTGTATCCAACTTGGACCCTTCCTACCACCTAGTTCAATCTGGCCCAGTTTATATCTTATATTTTTACAGCATAAGCAAAAGCTTACTCATAGCTGAACATTGTTCTATTAGTACATTTTTTTGCTTCTAATAATAAGTTTTATAATGCTAAAGCAGTTGTATTAAATAAGCCTAATGGGATATCCATCATTAACTTTTAGGAAAACATCAAGATGGTAAACATCACTGGGAGAAAGGGGTTATATAGCTCAACTACATAGAAATTAATTATTTTTTGGCTTGTTTTTTCCTATTTTATAATGGCAGTAAAAGTCATAAGTACTGACCTCTAAGAAGTCAGTAACTGGCTGAAAATATCTGAACTGTAAACTCAGCTGAGAATGTGTAGATGCTAATCTAATGTTGCTGTCTGATTAAATCAGTAGTTATTTTCTGATTTTCTTCACAGTGAGAATAAATACCTGTGATATGACAAACTGTGCCCACAAGCTGTGAGATGTTTTTAGACTGTGGGTATGAGGGCAAGAGAAACTTGGTTCATCTCTAAAATAATACTAGGGGTAAAAATAAATAAAATAAAATAAAATAATAAAATATAAAAAAATAAAACTAGGGGTAAGATAATTTGTATTTGTAATTGTTGTACCAGTTCTTTATGCTCTCTTTTTATGCAAAGTCGATGTGGCTACTTAAAAAAGATGAGCTGTTAATATGGCGTGAGATAAAAATTATTTCTTTTTATAAGGAATCCAGCTCTCTCACTACTTCTAAAAAGCTGAGGCATCTTTATCTTTGCCTCTTGGCTTCACATCCACTATTGGGAAATTGTGGAAAAACAGATTGGGGTGTACTTGCAAATTAATTGCTACCCCAACTAGAAAATAGGCATCTGTATAGCTATTTTTATAGGTAAAACGTTATTCAAGAATAAATCTTTTTTCTGGGATGTGTACTCTACCACCACTGGGTTGTGTTTCCCATTCAAGGGGCTATTATGCTTTGTGTCAATCCAGGACTTTGCTAGTTACATGTAACTTTCTGATTCCATTTGTCATCATCAGTTCTTAACCCTGACTCTGCTACAGCCAAGCTGATCAATAGGCTGTTGCTGTTGCCCCACACTTTGTGTTATCCTGTCTCTGTGGCCTCTTGACCACCCCTTCTTTGGTCTGCATTCATCACTCCTTTCAAGAACCAGCCCCAAATTCTCTCCTTCCTAGAACAAGGCTTGCTTTTACAGTACCTTTTTGAGTCCCACACATTTAGGTTTTTCTTTTCTTCTTGTTTCTATTTATTCTCCAGAACTTGAGGCTTCACATTTTAATCTCTCCCAATTAAACTCAAGGAGCATTGTATTGTTTCCTCGTATCTACCTGAAGAACTCATTTATTCACATTGTAGTTATTTAATACATACTGTTTACTATAAATAACTGTATAGAGGTGATTTTTGTCTCTTCAGTATTTTTTTTCTTTTACCTCGAGCTGTGACGAGGTAAAGTCAAAATAAAATAATTGCAAATTTCAACTTCTTGGATAGTCATTACCTAAGGTGGCCATAAATGAAGCATGATTATTCCCACTACCCTGACTCTACTTTCTCGTCTATAGTTATGGTTCCCCAGATTCTTACATTCCCAGCATCGATGTCAGACTTGTGTCAGTGCACAAGATTCAAATGTTTTTATCAAAATAACAAGTCACCAAGGAGTGCAGTTGGATTTGCAGATAGTTTTGCTACGCTGTTTCTTTAAATTGAAATAGTTGTTGAATTTAGGGCAGAAGATGAGCCAAATAGAAAATGAAAACCCGTATGTTAGCAGGAGTCGTGTGGAGGGAGGAGGTGCAAATCAAACAAATCACCTGATGCTCAGTCTCTTAGGGAAATGGAGACAGTGATCTGGTGAGTGTGGTGTTCATCATGGCTATCATTATGTAAAGAATGCAGTTCTGGAACTTTAAAGGCACGTTCGTGGAACCTAAGATATGCTCAAGTACGTTTATGGAATAAACAATTGAATGAAAGAGAATGAATATATGGTATTTGTAGGGTTTTGTTTCTCAGTCAGTCAGTTATGTCAGAGATAACAGGGGCAAAATCTTTGTAAAAAGGCAAGCCTAATGCCTACAACCACCACTCATAACACTGTCAGGGGCACAACTGTTAGAAACTAGCCTAGGAAGCTCAAAGCACAGTGAATAAAATGAAAAAGAAGTGTGTGAAATAAATGTGCAAATAGGATTTTTTTCTGTCTGTAAATCTACATGCAATATACACATATGACCATCTTCCCTCCTTTGAAGGAAAAACTATTTACCAGTAATTTTCTAGCATGGGATTCAGTTTTGTTCTCCTGCCCTTTTCTGCCATCTTCTCTTCCACATTCCAGAAGCTTCACATGAAAGATTATTGATATCCTGATGACAGGCTTTAAATCAAAGCACACAGCTAAGTGGGTCTTTATTTGAAAGCTTTCTTTAGCATAAAGCTAAACAATGATTTGTTCTGCATCAAGCTATATAGAAGTGGAAACAAGTGTTTGAGGTCACGAAATGAAACATGGTTTGCCAACTTATAACTAATGTTTCCAGACATTACATATTTCTTGAGCACTTAGGAGTAAAGTTCTGTCAGATGCTATGGATTAATTTGAAAAAGAATATGTTTAAGCATGTGTCCTCAAAGAAAACACAACCTAAATTGGGCAAGACAACACTTACACATGATAAAGACAAAACATGTATATGTGATCAAAATTATAATAAAGTCCAGTAAATTCCACGGAAGTGATGCAAATAATAGAAAAGCTAGTCGCAGCTAGTTGTGAGAGGATGACATGTTGTAGGTACCTCAGAGAAGGCTTATGCCTTTCACAGTAAAAATATATCCCTGAAAACAAGAACTGTAAGCCTCCTTTAAACACCATTTTGGCATGTGAATGATAACAGTGTCAGCTGCAATTTCTCTGAATAAGAAGAGAGGTTATATATGAGGCATGTAGGGGCAATAATATGATGACAAAAATAATCATTCCACTGGCAAGTCATGGAGTTCATTCCCGGCCAGAAGCACACACGTCAAGGTAGCTCCTGTGTTGAACAAGCAAAACTCAGGGGAAGTAATCGTAAAACAACTTTGTATTAATTTCCTCTCTCCATTTAAATTCATCTCAGGGGCTTCTTCTTTCTCTGTTCCTGGCAGGCCTCATAACATTTCTCCTTACTCTTAAATAATAAAACGTCTTATAGTCAAGTTAAATTACAAAACACAGGCTCAGTTCAGTAATAAGCTTGATTAATACCATCAAAAAACAGGTAATATTCAGAGCCCAAACTTTTTTTTAAATTCCAGACTCCTCTCCTCCCCTGTAGCACGTGGGAAGTCTACTGTCGGGGTAAGGGAGTTGGTGTTTTCTCTCTTCCCCCATTGGAGGCTTGTATGCTCTTTCCACCAGCTTGCAGGACAAAGTACTTTCCGACCACTTGGGGTTGGTGCCTGGGAAGAGAGGAGACAGAAGGTGTCAGGAAATAGCCTGCTACACTGATGTTGATTCCTGAACTTGCAGGGATCTGATGCTAGCAGCCTACTTCCATCTCTGTCTCTCTCTTGAGCATTTCTTGGCTTCTTTGGAAAATTCCCCTATTTCTGAGGATTTTTCCCTAGGTTCCTCCTGAAAGCTCAAATACATCTCTATTCTGGCTTGTTAGCTGACTCCTTCCTCTGCTCTTAGGAATCCAGGCATAACTTTGGCCTCCCTAGTTTCCCTCCCCAGGTAGTCTTGCATAGGCCTTAAGAAGAACCATGTGGGTCCTCCCCTATAGGCCTTATGTGGTCCAAGGAGAATCATTCACATACCTACATATGAAGGGTTGTTAAGAACTAGATGTTGAACACCTCCTATAAAAAGTTTTCATTTGATCTAATCCTTTTTGGAGGATTGTCTTTGGGCCACAGCTGAAATGTAACATCTTAATATCTCTTAGTATGAGTACAGTACATGGGTAAAGAAAATAAGCTGTATAACTTTGATAAAGTTAGTCAACTCAAGCTCTAGTGTTCTAGTCTTTTTTTTTTTGATAATTAAGTGATAATATTTATATATAACACTTAGCACATGGCCTGTCACATAATAAGTGACCGATATATGGGAGCTTTTGTTTATTTGTAGAATCATTGTGCTTGAGAACAAAAATAAATGCATATTTATGTATACTCCCTAAAGATGTGTCAAACTTGTAAGTATTGCCATACTTTGAGATTTCAAAATGATAAATATGTCCAGTGACTTGAGTATTTGCTGAAATGTTTATTCTCTCCTGTACAAGGTTTGGATGCCTTCAATATTTTATTCACTCTCATAGTTATGCGTTTTTCCTCTTTCCTTTCTAACTGCTCACTTTACTTGAAGGGGAAAATGAAGGGGGGCTGTTATTAACATGCTCTGATGTGTATGTCCTTTCCTAACATTGCTTTTTACAGGAAAAATGTCTTTTGGTGATAGAAACAGAGTGGTGTGACTAGGGCAATAGTAAATCTGTCCTAAAGCCACTTTCCAACTGTAAATCATCATTATGGAGGATTGGCTTTCTGCTCATGGTGACACTTTACCCAGTGAAGTGACCGGAAGGATTGGAAGTGATTTCTACAGTATCAGCCTCTTTGGCATGATTCATTTCTGCCCTCCTCTCTGCCTGAGCAAGTGGAAGCTTCGTTTCTGGTACAGAGGATCAAAAGATGGCAGCCCTACCACAATGAAATCTTCAGACGTTGCTGTACCTCCTATATTATCAGCTTCCAGTAGATAAAAATCTCTTGAAGCTGTTATGTAGTTTCGTCAGTGCTCTTCTAAATCGAATTTGTTCCTAGCTTGGTGGTATGATAGCCATAAAATCATAAAGTAGTAGACTAATTGTTTAAATGACTAAGTATTCACAAAGACATCTTAAGTAATTGTATACTTCATACAATTTTATTTTTTATAGCAAGGTGAATTATTTTAAAGTTGTTAGAAAATATTGATTAAATAGTAATCTATTTTTATTTTAATTTAAATTTTTATTATAAAATAAAAGATCCAGAAAGCCACACCAAACAAATGTGTAGCTTAATGAGTGATTTTAAATAAAAGCCTTTTAACTACCACCCAGGTCAAGAACTAGAATTTTTTCAGCCACCTTCGCTGTATATGCCTTATTTTAATCTTTTTTTTTTAAGATTTTTTTTATTTATTCATGAAAGAGAGAGAGGCAGAGACACAGGCAGAGGAGCCCGATGTGGGACTTGATCCCGGGTGTTCAGGATCACGCCCTGGGCCGAAGGCAGGCGCTAAACCCACTGAGCCACCCAGGGATCCCCTTATGTTAATCTTTACTTCCTTTTTCTCCCTGAAGTAATCACTCTTCTGATTTTTATAGCAGTAACTTCCTTGAATTTCTTCTAGTTTTATACCCTAAGTGTGTGTGTCCCTAAAAGCTATAGTCTTATTTAGTTTTTTATTTGATAATTCAAAGAATTTCTGTTAATCTACAACTTCCCCTTCTATACGTTTCTTTTCTTTATCATGTACTTGCTGAAGAGCATAAGTCTCTGCCATGCAGAGCTGGAAAGCCTGGATATTGCTCATTATGTACTGTTAGGGCAGTTCCACAAGGTCCTGTATTTTCTGGATTTCCTAAGATTGAGCAGCTAGGTACATATAGAGGATTTATCAGAATCTGGTACCTTCCCTTTGGCCAGATTTTAGTTGGTGTCTTTAAGCGGACAGAGTGTCCAGATGTTTCTCTTTCTGTGATTTGAATAGCTGTTCATGTTCAATGCCTAAGTTTATATATTAACTTAGGTAGTTGGGAAATGTGGGATTCTTTTATTTTTATTTTTTATTTTTTTATTGAAGTTCAATTTGCCAACATATAGTATAACACTCCGTATGCAATAGAATATTACTCAGCCATTAGAAAGGACAAATACCCACCATGTAGTGGGATTCTAATCCCATAATTTTTTTTCATTATTAGACAGAATACTTTTATTTTTTAAAGATTTTATTTATTTTTGTTTTTTTGTGGGGTAGGCGAGGGGAGCAGAGGAAGAGAGAGACAAGCAGACTCCCTGAGCATGGTGTATGACTCAGGGCTTGATCCCATGACCCTGAGGTCACGAAGTCAATAGTGGGGCATTCTTGAGGGTGACTCAAGCCACCCAGGCACCCACAGAATATTTTTAAAAATGGATACTTTCAGATACTATTTGGCAACCAAATGCTTCCATTTCTATAGGAAAAGCAGGATCATTGCTTGATTTTTTAAATCAGTTTTTAAGAAGAGGCAATAGATTCTCATTTTCCATGTGTAACATGTAATCTTATTTTTTTTCTTTTAAAAATACTTATTCTGTAGCAACTTGTGATTTAACATATTGTGTGGATTTCATCCAGTTGTTATTATTGACATGACTGAGCTCAAATTGTCCCCACTTTGGGCTTTGGGAGCCTTTTCAAGTTGACTCCAGAGTTCTTTTGACAAAACTTTAATAGATTTCAGTAGCCCCCTTGCTGACTAGAATGGCACATGCTCCAGTTTTATCTCATTTGTTTTCTGCCATAGACTGGGAACTGCCATTCTTTCAAGAAGCTCTAGGTACCTTTAGTGGAAAACGGTATTTCAAGACCACCATGTGCATCCACTAGAGAATATTACTGGTCTCAGTTGTTTGGTCATTATTGCTAAGCCTTTCGGGTGGGCAGAGCTAGAATATGTGTGCGTGGGTACATGCATGTGTGTCAGTGACTCATGGTTCCATACAAATACTTCTGCTTCAAATACAGTCCTGTAATTTTTTTACTTAACCTCTTCTATAATATATATGTATTCCCTTTCTACAACACTCAAAAGCCTGATTCTCAAGGACATAAGGGATGATAGAATTAGTATATACCATACTATGCCTGCAATAGTATAAAAAAAAACCCACAAAAAAACAGTAACTTTACTACCATCAGTAATACATACGGGGAATTATTTTTAAAAAATTCCTTGCACATGTTCTTGCCATAAGCCATCTTATATAGTTACACTATTTTTAAAATTTCAGAGCATAAGGCTATTACAGATCATCTTCTCCCTTTAACCTTCACTTAGAACGCCATGCATAATGCTTACCACCAGTCCTGCCAGAGTTTCTCTGGTTATTTTCATGTCTGAAGATTGCTCTTTATTTTTTAGAAGGAACTCATGGAAATAGTATTTTCTGCCTTTCTGCACCTTTGTCTTTGTTCTTTATGTTTGAAAGTCTTTTGCTGGGTAAAAAATACTTGGCTCAAGTTTTTGTTTTTCCTTGAAAATCATGTTCCTGTCAATAAATCTAATAATTTAATTTTAATCCATTTATTTATTTATTTAGATTTTATTTATTTATTCATGAGAATACACAGAGAGGAGAGAGAGAAAGGCAGAGACACAGGCAGAGGTAGAAGCAGGCTCCATGTAGAGAGCCTGACGTGGAACTCAATCCCGGGTCTCCAGGATCACGCCCTAGGCTGAAGGTGGTGCTAAACTGTTGAGCCACCTGGGCTGCCTTAATTTTACTCTATTTAAAAGACATTTGCTCTTTTTGCCTATATGCACACAATATGATCTTTTTTTAATTGATAGTCCAATAATTTTCCTAAAAGCTATACTAATATTGCTTATTCTGAGTTTATAATCTCAGATATTAGCTCTTTCAATATCTAGTTTTGAGTGGAGTTTTAAAATTATATATTTCAAGAATGTTTTCTGGAAATACAGCTGTGTTTTTTTTTCTTCGGGAATTCATTTTACCATATGGTCTCTCTTCTTTGCCTGTCCTAAGTTTTTGTTGCTTTCTCTTTTTCTCCTTTTTTTTCTTTTTAAATTTTAATTTTAAAAAGTTCTTCCTTTTATCTTCCCTTGCTCTTACAGGATTAATCTCTGTGCTTCTTTATTCATGTATTGTTTTCCAGCCTTCATTTCTGGTTATTTTCTTGTATTTCTAATTATTTCCTGAGTTCTGTTTCCTAAATCCTGAGTCTTTCTAGTTATGATTTATGTTATTCTTTGATATCTTTGATCATTTAAAAATGCCTTTTAGCTCGTTTTGAAATAGTAGGGTGCAGTTTGATCTATTCTGTAGGCATGTCTTTCTGGAATGCTAGCAATGTTCGTAGGAATGTTATTTTGATCCTTTTTTTCTTTCATCTTATAATAACTTTGGATAGAATTTGACCTTTTCCTGTTGCTCAGTTTTTTTTTTTTTTGTGAGATTAATTTTACTGGACTTTAGAAGAAGGTGTGGTTCAAGATGGCTTTGAAATATGCATTTCCTCTTTTGTTGTTTCAATTTAGGATTCACCAATATGTCTCCTCATTCACTCAGATTTTTTGGCTCTATTCTGCCTCCAACCCTCACTCTTGTATCTGAGATTGTTCTTTCTTTTGTTCATAGTGCCTACGTATTGCTCAGCAGATTCTCCTCACAGTGGGTCCCCGTTCATAGGAGTTAGCCTGTTCTGTTCTCACCTTAATGGCAGGCCCTGGCCCCACCTGTTATTGGATTGGGTAAACTCCTCCCACTTGAGCTGCTGTTCTCGAGTTGGAACACCAAACATCCAGTGAAGACCTGGTGGCTCCTTTGGGATTCTCTTGTTTCATGGTTCACTAAATATCTGTTGCTTCTTTCTGCTTTCTTCTTTGCTAGTAATGACCCAGGAGCCCTTTGTGCTGTGGTAGTGTGTCCCTACCTGCTTCATTTTATGAACAACTTTTCACCTAGTTTTGTTATGTATGTTGTCTGGGGATTTTTGATTTTACCATCTAGTTCCTCTACTCATTTTGATATGGGGATCTGAAGAAATTAAAAGACCATGCCACTGCTTCTACCTTTGTTGTTCTCTGGTTTTTTTTTAATTGTATCAATTCTATTTAGTTAACATATAATGTATTACTAGTTTCAGAGGTAGAACTTAGTGATTTATCAGTTGCATATTGATATTTTTATTTTAAACAAAAAATTACTAAATTGTTTTCTAATAGACTGATATCAAACACATACACACACATACATACACAGTGTATCACATTCTTTAAATTCCAGTTGTTATTTTTAAAATAATATAATGTAATACAAAATCTAGAGCATGGAGTATGTTTTACTTTTAATCTCAATAAAAGTAATCTCAATAAAATCTCAATAAAATCTCAAAATTTGACCAGGTACTATTCTTTTCCAAAAGCTCCCACAATAAATTCAAAGTTGGAGAAGTGGTTTAGTTCATTTTGAAAGCCCAAACAAAAAAGTACCATATGGGCATTTAATTGACTTTTCCACTTTTACATTCTAGATACACAGGCAGAATGTCGTTGGTGTCACTTTTTGAATAACACCGTATATTTATAAAAATAGATAAACAGTAGGTTTCATGAATACCTTAAACATTTGTAACTGAGTGGATAGATAATAAGCATTGCTTTATGCATCTTTTCCTTCAAATTTTGAGCCTAATATATTCATAAAGTAGAAGCAACTCCCGTTTGACATTCTATAGTTTTTCAGAAAAGCCATCATCAGCTCCTATTAGTTACAGTAGGCCTGTAATGAATGCATGCATACCTGAGACAATTGCCTTATTTTCAAAAAGTATAGCAGTTGTAAATGGGTTCTGATGATCCCATCTGGTGATATTGTCTTGTAGTTGTACCTGTAATAAAGAAAAAGAAATTCGATTTTTGATATCCCCTTTTATCCTAATGTATCCCCAAGTCTGTGACATACTATCATAAATCAAAAAGTTTCCTTTGCAATGCACACATAATGTTACCTAGTTTTATGTGCTTTTCTTCCATCTACATAAGAGACCTCTTTTTTAAAGAAGTGTTGTCTGTTACCTATAATGTGTTGTCATGTTTACAAATTACAGCCAACATAGACACATATTAACATACGTAGGGTGAATCTTTCTTCCTTGATAACAACAGTTGATAATTGGAATCGCCTCTGCTGCATCCAAGAAAAAGAGAGATCTCTATCTGGAGAGGTTTGAATCACTAGCAAGATAAGAATAACCATATTTTTATTCAATATTTTACTTAAGTTGAAATGAGCAAAAAGTGAGGAACCAAACAGTAAAATGAGCTATTTATATGTGTTGCCACTGCTTGAAGAGTCCCACCATCTCAGCAATAAGATTATCTTTCCCTATATCCTTTTTCAACAAAGTAATTTTGATACCTGGCCAATTTTGGAGAGTAATTTGAAGGTCGACTTTTTCCCTTCTCTCAAGTCCTGATTTCTAAGGTCCAGATGTGTTTTATTTTATTTTTTAAGATTTATTTATTTATTTATTCACAGAGAGAGAGAGAGAGAGAGGCAGAGACACAGGCAGAGGGAGAAGCAGGCACCATGCAGGGAGCCTGACGTGGGACTGGATCCAGGGTCTCCAGGATCACGCCCTAGGCTGCAGGTGGCGCTAAACCGCTGTGCCACCGGGGCTGCCCTCCAGATGTGTTTTATTTTTTTAATTTTTTTCCCAGATGTGTTTTAAAAGTTGGCTTATTGCAAATGGGACCATTCCCTCAGATGTGAGAACTGAACATTACAAAGGAAAACCAGTATGCTTTGGAGTCACGAGGTCCTGAGATCCTTCCTGCCTCAAAGCCTCCCTCTGTGACTTGGGACAAGTTACTTTCCTTCCCAGTTATGTTTCTTTATGAATAAAATAGTTGTAAGAATTTCTTATTTAGGATGTGGTATCTAGATTTAGAGTTTGGTGTATTATATATTGAAGATATTAAAAAATAAACCTGTCCCCTGTCATATGGAAAAGAATATATCTTCCAAAGTAAATGAAGGAAATATATGTGATTTGAAAACCTCCCTAAATGACTTTGCATGCTTCTACTACTCCTTGAAGTCTCAATACCTTAAAGTTTTTAGCATTTTTATCAAGGAAAGCAAGGCTTCCAGGTACTTATGACCAAGCAACTAAACAAATCAATCTCTTGGATACCAGTCACCAAATAATTAATATGAAATTAGTGGTAATTGATAATTGATCCCTTATTTAAATTAATTAAAAAGTTATTCACTACTTTATACCCATTATATTTGTAGAATATCTGACTATGAGTCATTTAAATGTCACCTACACTTAGAAAAGAAAGCTCCGTGAATCTTTTTCTTGGACTCATATTTAAAAGTAAAGTGCCCACTTCTTATGTAAAGAAATGATTTGTCGTTTTCACTTTAAGGAAACCCTTAGCATTGGCAAATGTAAACTTACAGAAAGAGGGATTTCTAAAAGCAAAGATGCACTGGATAGGACAGACGACACGTTGGCATTATGCTAATTAGAAACTTGAATCACTGACACCTGCATTGCTTAGTGGGACACAAAACAGCGTCAAGGTCTCTGTCCTTTTGTTGATTTAAAATGTTATCCTTGAAATATCAATGTTATAAATATTAATAAAAATACTAAGAGCTTGGCAAGTGGATTCCAGGAAGACTAATGACTTCCAGTTAAATATCATGTCATTATTCTAACGGACCTTTTACTAGGCAACAAAGATAGAACAACGCTATAGACCCTTCATAAAGGTCTTAACAACTATTCATTTGAGACAAGAATTCCATCAACTAGTTGTTTGACCTAAATAGACTGATTGTTTCTGGGTGAACTAATCAGCCTTTGGTTATCATCTCTCAATACCAAAAGCTGGTCTGGTTGAGTTTTTGACTCTAATTGGTTATCTTTCCAGTTGGGGCACATATTCACACACAAACACACACCTAAACCTACACAATTATTTGTGTGAGCCAATAACTCATGTTAGTTCACTCACAGGTCGTGTGATGTTTGCCAATACAGACACATCTCAAAAACATAGCATTAGGGCAGCCTGGGTGGCTCAGTGGTTTAGTGCCACCTTTGGCCCAGGGCATGATCGTGGAGACCTGGGATCGAGTCCCACGTCAGGCTCCCTGCATGGAGCCTGCTTCTCCCTCTGCCTGTGTCTCTGCCTCTCTCTTTCTCTCCCTTTCTCTGTTTCTCATGAATAAATAAATAAAATCTTTTAAAAACAAAACAAAACATAGCATTAAACAATGAGAGTAAAGTGCATAAGGATATGTAAAGTACTATTTTACTTTCAATTTATCAAAGCTATATGATATGTTGTTTGTGGATGCAAATTTGTGTCAATAAAAGTATGGAAGGTGAATAGAAAGGATGTGCATTAAGTGTGTTAGAGTAGTGCATAAGAAATGGTTGGAAGAATGGAATGGGCAACAAGAGGGCAGAAAATGGGGGGCCATACGATGTCCAAAGATGATTGGTCACAATAGTGTGATTGATCATAGTAATCCTACATTAGAATACAAAATATAGAATGTTTATAATTTATCCTTGTTTTAGAATATGGGAATTTTTAAAAACTGACTTGAACCTATTTAGCATTATTTGAAATGACACAATCGTGTCATTTTGTTTCCTCTGTGCCAAGTTGAATGTGGAAATGCTAGGCCTCCAGAAGTATGCTTCACACTTCCAGTTGTTCCTCAAAAATCCTTTCCATGTGAACTAGCTGCCAGGCCAAATTACCCTACACACTTTTATGAACAATTCCATAGTTAGGACGTCATCAGCTTAGCTTCATTGTTAAAAGAATAGTTAATGGAACATGTTTTGCCTGACAAATACAAAATAACATAGAGAACATGGTGCCCCTAATGTTTTAGGAATATATCAGAGAATTAGACACAGATAGCACTTTCAGTGTGATAGATTGTAGGGAGTTACTGTTCTTAGAAGTTGCAAAGATGAATGCAAACCCATTTAAGGTTATTCATGTCCTAACTTGTTGCAAAGTTAGGAGAGCTTAACACTGCAACTTGATTGTCAATCTGACTTTGTCCTTGCTCAGTCTGAACCGTACACTCTGAACCATAGTGTGTTCCTATGCTTACATTAAACTCCTTTTGTGTATGATGTACATTTTACTTTGTAGCTGTTTGTATGACATAGTAAGTTTCAAGGGCCATTTTTTTTCCTTTTAAGCCTGGTGTTTTGAATACAGTACAAAAAGTATGGAATAAAATTGTAGCCTATTCATGCTGATACATTCATTTCACAGAGAGGTCTTCCTTTGAGATCAATCAAATCAAGAAAGAGAAAATTCTCTGTAGTCAACAAAAAATACAGCACATGTCTCTGTTTCCTGTCAAGTACCTCAGCTCTGCATCTGAGGATGGCCTAAAACCCCGTTAACAGACTTCAAGAAGGAAAAAACCAGCAGGAGTAAAAAAAATGTAAATAATTGCCCATTTCTATAGCAAAGTTCAAACTTCTCTCTTGAAATGGTGAACCAACTCAAATAACAACATTAGGAAATGTCCTTGTTTAGGGATAATTAATGGCCTTGTATTTTTCTCACTGTTTATTATGTTCAGTCAAATAGGAAAGGAAAATGTTAAAAGCTCAAAGGCTAAAGTTACAGTGAAATGTATACAGCAGATTTATATGTGTTCAGCTTTTTTTTTTTTTGAGAAGGCGCTCATTTTAATTTTACATGTTATTTCTATTATATAGAACAAAGAAAAATACATTTGTTACTCATGCAGGAGCTGCAGGCATTTTTAAAGGAAAAGCTTTAAGCCGTGTCAAATCTATTGAGGTATCTTCTACTTAATACTCTCAAATGACTGAGTTAGTTTTACATTTCAAACTTTAAGGGGGGTAGGTAATAAAAGAACGTTTATCACTAATGACCCAGCAACAACAACAGAACCCCACAATACATGGTTATGCTCAAATATTCTAAAATGTTTTAATATAAACAGAATGCTAGAATATATTGTATAAGATAGGGAAAAGATAAACATTATTGTAAAACCTCAAATGGTTGATAATAGCAATTGACTAGTGAAATGGTTTGCACAAAACTGTGCTTTTCTGAATGCAATTTCAGTAATACGGAATGATATATCCCAAGAAATATGGGAAAATGTAGGAAATTGTTGCATAAACTGCTTTGACTAAAGTAGACATTGTGATGAAGTATAATCTCCCCAAGTAAACAGTTATTATGTTAAGAATGGAGAAGCAATCACACAATTTAAGTATTTTGCCTTGGCAGCTCTACTTTTATTTCCCACCCCTGCCTTTCCCTGAGATGATGCATTGCTGCTAGTCCATGGCTTACAAAAATAGGCAAGGGGCAAATACATATAGGAATCAAAAGCTGTATAGAAAGTACTCCTTTTTAGAGAGCTGCTATATTTGCTTAGACCTGATGTCTTTACCTTGATCGAAAAGACTATTAATGGACACTGCATCCAGATGAGATACCTCCGTTGACAGAAAATATTTCTGTGGCATAAATCACAGCGTGCAGCGATACCAGCCCAGGAATCACCTTTTGAAATAAGCAAGGACAGAAAATGATCACCGGACCCACTTGTTAAATTCCTCGTGCAGTAGGCTGAACGTACTTCCCTCAACACCTGTCCTATGTTCCCTTCCTCACACTCTCACTTTCTCTTTCAGCTCCTCACTGATTGGATCTCAAAATTTCTTCACACTAAGGCTGTCAAGATTGGACTGGAAAAAAAAAAAAGGTATTTATAATGTCATCAGGTATCCTATGCATCCCAAATAGTAGTTTTTATTTCACTTTAATAGTCACTGATTTTCCTGAGAAGATTGTGGAAATTCCATCCAGGACTTGGTATACATTCTTTCAATTATCTGTAGTGATGGTAAAAATTTGTTCTCAAGAGCAGAATTTAATTTGGAGTGAAGTCATATAGGTAACATGGATGCTGAATCCTTGTGACATTCTTCGGATTTAAGAGAGAGGGAAAAAAAAGAACAGTGATGATTTTATTTTGCAACTTAGAAACTAGTCCTAAAGGCAGTTCCCAAAGAGGTTTCCAAAACACGTTGAGTAATAGTGTTTTGGAACAAATCTATGGTCTTCCATACTTTGAAAAACAAGATGGTGTGCCTGTCTAGAACTTCTGGGTGCTTTTAAGTCTCTCTAATAGAAAATTTCCTTTACTGAGGCGTTGAGTTTATCACCTGGAAGAAATGTGGATTCTCTACTTGTTAAACTGTCATTCACATGCACCAGATGATATCCCTAGCATTTGAGGAAACTATTAAAGCATGTTACGGTTGCTGCTACTTGGAAAGAAAAAATACACTCAGCAATACCGTATTTTTTAAATCTTACTCGTTTTTAGCATAAAGTCAGATATCTTGAGTTCAAATTTTAATTCTATCCTTTATTGCTTGGTGGGTTTTGGGCAATTTATTTAAATGTTTTGAGTCTTATTTTCTTCATCTATAAAATGAGGATAATTATAACTGCTTTGTAGGACTGTGGTGAGAAGCAAAGGAATTAATTCATATAATGTATTTAATTTTGGCACATAGAAAGCATTTGGTAATATTTGATAGAATTGTTGATTTTATGGTGATACTTAATAAATGTTATGACTCAAAGCATTATTCTTCCCACTTGATTTTTTTCATCTTAGTAGGATAAAAGTGGTTTTACCTAAAAATAAATATATTATTAAATGAAGTGCAGACTCAATAAAGACTTAATAAAGGGTTGAGAGATATTTTGAGGCAAGATACCCATTTATACCAAGCTTCTTATTTTATATATTTAAGCCTGGCCTTTATTTAGTGAAACTATTTGTCATCATCCGCGGCTTTGGTTTTTGCCCATCTAATAATCTCTCACACAACTAAGGATCATTCTTCCAAATCAATATAAAGGGGCACAGTTTTAAAAAGTATATTATTAAGCATTTTTTCATACCTTTTTGAGGCCTAGAAATAAATACTAATGTGTATGTACCTTTAAGAGGACTTTTAAAATGTATTGCTCTATAATGAATATTTTTATTATTTATATCTGATTTCAATTAGAAGAATTCAAAATATAACAAATATTTTTATTTGAAAGATAAATTATTTCAAAAAAAGAAAGACAAATTATATATTCATTGGGTGTGATGAGTATTAAGCATTTTTTAAGTTGTTGGATAAATTTCCACACAAATGACAAATGAAGAAATGACAGATAAACATATCATCTTATGAATTAGCAAGTGAAGTTCTGTAACCATTTAGACTTCTAAGCTTGACAACCTAAGCTTTTCCGGTTTGCCTGGGCTTTTCAAATGGTAACATGACCCAAATAGTTCCTGAAAGGAATGTAAAAAGACTGCATAGTTTTAAATAGTATATTTTCAAGATGGGCAAAATTTGTGGATGAAGGAAGTGGGAGATATACAGCCTTCCAGTTACGGAGAAAAAAATTGTTTTAACACTTGTAATTAAACAAAAGACCGAAATATAAAAAGGGCATTTATTAAACATTTTTGAGCTAGAGGAAACCAGATTTTCTTTTTTTTTTTTTAAAGATTTTATCTATTTATTCATGAGACACACACACACACACACACACACACACACACACACAGAGGCAGAAGCAGGCTCCATGCAGGAAGCCTGACGTGGGACTCGATCCCAGGTCTCCAGGATCAGGCCCTGGGCTGAAGGCGGCGCTCAACCGCTGAGCCACCCGGGCTACCCCGAGGAAACCGGATTTGATGAAGATGGGGTAAAGCTGCTACAAATCAAGCAACTCTCCTAAGAGTTTGCCAGGCACCCTGGGCGTATTTTACATGGAATTCTAAGCCTTACAGCAACCCTGTAAGGAATATATTATTCCTATTTTGCGGAAAGGTACTCTGAAGCTCAACAAATTTAAATAAGTCATCTCGAGTCAAATAGCTGAAAAGAATCTAAGCACTAATCTTAACTTGAGCACAACCTGCTATAGCCCATATTCCTTCCACTGTGCCCTGCTGGGAGGAGTCCTAGGAAATTTCAGTTCACTTCCAAAGACTTCAAGTCCAGTCTTCTTCTTGCTATGTCTTCCCTCGGATTTCTGAAGGGAAGAATCTCTCTCTCTCTCTTTTTTTTTTTTTTTTTTTTTTGCAGTTTTATACCTTTATTTGACAATCAGCGATTAGTTCTCATCTACATTAACAGTCTGTAGATTTTTGAAAGTGATGACAGGTACTTGGGTAACCAGCCTTGTAGAGCTTGTTTGGTGAATCTTCATCCTCGTTACGTTTTCTGGACAACCACACACGGATACGGTATGGAACATTCCTTATTCCTTTGACCCAGACAGCTTTGTTGAGCCTGGTATCAATGTGCACATCTGGAGTTCCCATCTCCTTCATGACAAATTTCTGGAATCTTTGAGTGCCCGAGGGGCACGCTTCTTGAAACCCACTCCATGGATACGTT
The DNA here is from genome assembly GCF_053574225.1 of Canis aureus. NCBI lineage: Eukaryota > Metazoa > Chordata > Mammalia > Carnivora > Canidae > Canis > Canis aureus. The sequence continues at coordinate 61,020,838 of NC_135621.1, read as the reverse complement.
TGTGAATGTTGATGGTGTATTCTCTGGTCACTACCTCGTTGATGGCAGAACGGCCCTTCTTCTTCTCGCCACCCTTCTTTGTGGGAGCCATTCTGCCGGGCCCTCAAGGGAAGAATCTCTTGAGAAAACTTTTTTCCAAACCTATTCCTTTACAATTGAGAAACTAAAGCTTGGAGAATTTGAGGGACTCTCTATTTATGGGCAGGGACGATCTCAAATTTTGTTCCTTTAGATTGTGGTCACTGCCTTGCTGTTTCTATGGATGGTGATACAATTCTGATACTTATTATCTCTTGCCTAACATTATTACAGTGGCCTCCTCACTGGTCTCTGTGCCTCCATTTAATAATCTTATACACTACTGTTTGAATAAACGTATTAAACACAAATACTTGACACACTGAAGTGGGATAATGATAGGGTTGTAAGCATTATAAGAGACCATGAACATACAGCTCTCAGCATAGGGCTGAGCATTTAGCATCCAATAAATCCTTGCCATTATCATTTTTCCATGCGGAGGCTACAGATGACTTTCCATGGTTGATACGGGGAGACCCTTTCCTTAGACTGGGCTGTAGGAAGAGGTTTAAGGTGCAGGTGATTGCCTAATGAGAAGCTCCCTGGAGCAATGGGTAGTGAAGTGTAGGAACCAGGACAGAGAAGGGGAAAGATCCAAGCAAAGGCATGATTTCAGGTGACATCTTAGTATCAACCAGATCTCATAGGAGCTCTGAAATATACATTAAGCCTTGAAATTTATTCCACCTAGAGGCACAGGAGATGGGTTGGCTTTATATTCCTGGCCAGTTCTTGGCTATAAGCCACCTTAGAAGGGACAGAAACTCCCAGAATTTCTGGGCTCTTGGCCAAAGGGTCAAAGCAGCTAATATAAAAAGGTCCTCAGCAAAAGGTTTCAGGTGGAAACCAATAGAAACAAAGCACACAAAGGCCAGGGGACAGGTGCCAGATAGAAAGTGGAGGCAGGGTGGCCAGAGGACCAACAGTGTGCAGTACTTCTCTCTGTGTCAGAGTTGTGATCTTTCTACCAATTAGGCCTGTTTCTCACTGTTGCTCTTCACTTAACTCTGTGTTTCGGCTGAGCCACACCACTCGTTCACACAATCCATCAGTATGTGCCAGGCACTGTTCCAGTGCTGGAAAAAATAGTAGTAAACATGAGTTTCTTCCCTCATGGAGTCCATACCCTCTCAGGGGAGGCAGATAATAAAAAATAAACAACATGCAAACATATAATCTCATAAAATATCAGGTAGGGATATGTGCAATGAAAAAAATGGAGTAGGGTGAGAGGACAGGATTAGGGCTCTTTGTTGTCCTTTTGCTTTTGTTTTCCTTTTATTTTTTTTATTTTTTATTTTTTTTTTTTGTTTTCCTTTTAGATAGAATGGTCTGGAAAGGCCTCTCTGAGGAGGTGATGACTCAACAAAAACACAAGTGAGGTGTAGGAGGAGTGAACTAGGCTAATGTCTAGCAAAAGAGAATCTAGGGGAGAAGAGAAGATGTGCACTAGCTCTGCAGTCTCTGGGGGCTTGGTTCTCCTCCACTGGTCCTTTTATGAGGTCTCCTCGCAAGGCATGTGGAGCAGATCTGAACAGGGAGATCCAAAATCAGTAATGATTATGTTAAGTTGAAAATATCATTAGCTATTCAGAAGTATTAAATAGGCATAAAGTATATGAGTATGGATTCTAAGGGGAGAGGTCGAGTTGGAGATACACTATCAACTGCTATTTAAAGCCAGTGGATTGCACGAGATCACATAGGTAGTGAATATACATAAAGAATGAAATAGATTCATGACTAAGTGGTTCTTAGGTTAGACTTAGAAATGGACTCAGCCAAAGATACTGGGAAGTAGTAGGTGTTTTTTTAAAATTTTTTTTAATTGGAGTTCAATTTGCCAACATATAGCATAACACCCAGTGCTCATCCTACCAAGTGCCCCCAGTTGTAAGTATTTAGTACATTATTTAAGCACTGTGCAACTAACAAACCAAGCAGAGATGGTGAATGTCATGAAACAAAGAGTAAGTTTCATCTAATTCATCTAAAATGAAGAGAACAAAAATTATTTGATTATTATTTGCATTCTGTTCCAGTGATTTTTCTTTCTTACTTTCCTATTATTTTAGTTTCTATTTGTCAAAAGTCTTTTTTCACCCAGGTTCTGAAAAAAATGATGGAGACCAAAGTGCCAACTTTTTTATTAATAAACACAAGTTGGAGTATATAGCTTCATATTAAGCAGATTTAGCACATGGTTACAGGCAGGCGTCCCCATGTGCTGGCTTTACTAGAAGTTTCTCAACTATATATTTTGTTCTCCTAGATTCTGCTGCTCTGTTTTTATTTTTTTGTGGACAATAGAGCAAATGTAACCTTTGGGGAAGTCCAATAAATAGCATTCTACTTCCTTACCAGGATTTAGAAAAAATAAAAAAAAATGAAACAAAAGAATGACCAACAGAGTTCAGAATGTCGATTTTATTATTGGCAAATGCTAATTTGGAGGATTTATCTTAGTTTGAGGGCCAAATGAACCTGCTAAACAAGCTTTGAAATTAGGTAGACTTAACAACACATGACAGGCAGCACTGGGCTTGGGCAGGCCCCCAGCTGGTGGAGGTGGGCAAAGAGCTGCCCTAGAAGAACAGTGGGCTGTTCAGCCTCAAAAGAGAGAAGGGAGGTTCTGGCTACCTAAATAATCTTGTTTAGTTCTTCTTAAGTTCTTCCCCAAATTATACCTTCACTCCTAATGGAGTAAGTAAAAAGGTCTACAGAGAGGCTAAAGCTTATGCCTCCTCAGGCATGGGGATAAAATGTTGCTTCCACAAACATTCAGGACTTTTGCTTTGTAAAGATACATTATTGGCACTATTTCATATTTAACTTCCTTTGGAGCAGGGTACAAAAGTGAATCAAAAGTAGTATTTCTAGAAGTAATTAGAATCCTTAGAAATTGCTATAAAACAACAACCTTTCATCTATAGTTTCATATGCAAAAGGAATGAAATAAGAATTTTACATGTATGTGTTTTTGGGAGGTGTTAGGGAGTGGAGAAGTGGAGCTTGGCAGAAGGATGGAGCACATGGCTTGGGCTTGATTTTGCTGAGTGAGATTAAAGAAAATGGTGGAGGAAAAACAGAGAATCAAAGTTCCTTGAATAACCACAGTAGAATAGTTGCTATGATGTCCAGAGGAAAAGGCTGGTGGAAAGTGAAACATACGATGTACGTTTCAAGACTCAGAAATTGAATATTCTCATGCTAAAGTGAGGGGGCCAACATCAAGAATGGAGAGAACATAACTTACCTTGACACCAGTTACTCTCCATCATACAATGACACCGGTGTGGGGAATCTGCTGCTATGATTTGGCCCCTGAAGCATTAAGTAGGTAAATGAATTCTAGTATGTCCCAAATGGAAAGATTGTAATCCTGTCTAATCTTTGCCCTAGGCACACACTCCTACACCCACTTAATTAAGTTGACAGCACCTCTTCCGAGCACCCCTCTAAATGGCAGTCACTCTGGAGAGGTGTTCCCAACACACGAACTGCAGGATTGGGAGCACATAAAAACTATTTTTTGATAATTCTACTTGAATGGAAGTTCAAGGGTACACACCACCTCCCTCTGGATGTGTTAACTATTTTTTAATGATGTTATCTGATATTTAACAATGTACGCAGAGCAGCAGAGCCTTGAGTTTGTTGTTTAAATATCTTTGATGCTGTGTCATAACAAATTAGTTTCTAAATGTTGCCAATTTGGCAGACAAAGCTGATTATTTCCTGCAATCACACTGCATATGTGCACAAGATTATAATTAATGATCAGGGATGCCAGCCATACTTTAATAATGATCCTTCAGTGTTTAGGAGCCGATTAAAGCAACTGGCATTTGTGCCCTTTATTGGGGCAGAGGCAAGAGAAAAGAGGCAGTGAATCTAGATAGATCTATCAGTGTCAGAGAATCAATAGTTTGCTGATTTCCGTTATAAATTTGAAGATTCTGGGGGAGTTATTGACAAAGCTGCTGCTGTGAATATTAACAGAGTGTTTATGTAGCCTTCACTGAAGCAGTGCAAGTCCTAATTAGATTGGAATTGGTCTTTTGGCAACTTTGCAATATTTGCTTCCTCAACGTACCAGTATGCCACATGAGGACTCTGAGACCAGTGATAAATTTGTAAAGGGTTATGTGAGCACAAAATGTCAAGATATCAAAGGCGTTTCATCATAATGAAATGAGATTTATCAACTCTCACTTTCCAAGATCTCAACTTTCTAAAAGACCATGTTTTCTTTCTGTTTCTTGGCAAAAACATGGCTAACAAGTGAATATTCTTAAGTGAAGATGATGGCATCGACACAAAGTGAGAGAGAGAGAGAGGAAGGAGAGAGAGAGAAACACTAAAACACTAATCTTCATGAATGAGCCTATTTTCAGAATGTATCTCAAGCCCTAGAATTCCAAAGCAATTACAGTTCAAAGGGATTCCTTGATTAACCAAAGGATTTCCGAGGGTAATTTTAGATTGTCTCGCATTAAAAATAGTTTGATTTACTTACCATTTAGGACTATCTCCTGGACCTATTGAAGTAAATCTATAGTCCTGTGAACCTTTATTGAGACGCTGCTTACTATGATATCAAAAAGCTTTGTATAATCTTAATTCTCCCACCGCGTCTTCCTATGATACTGCAATATAACATTCCAGAGAAAATCTAGTTGCCAATGAAAGGAATATCTGATTAAATTCTCATAGGGGTATCTGGAGGTAGTAACTTCAAACAGTACTTCAATTAGACCTATTATACCAGCAAAAAGTAAAATATGGCACTGACATCTAATGTTATGGACCATTTTTAGAGTTTGCAAGAAATTCATGAGAGCCTGCTTTCCTAACCATGATTTGGATGGCACTTTCCTGGGATTCTTTTTTTTTTTTTTTTTTAAGATTCTATTTATTTCTTTATTTGAGAAAGAGAGAGAGAGAGTGGGGAGGGGCAGAGCAGAGGGAGAGGGACAAGCAGACTCCATGCTGAGCAAAGAGCTTGATGTGGAGCTTGATCTCATGACCCTGAGATTATGACCCAAGCCAAAATCAAGAGTTGGATGTTTAACTGACAGAGCCACCCAAGCACCCCCTCTGAGATTATTCTTAATCCGTTTCTTAAATTAGAGGTCTTAATCTTTCATCTATTTTTTTTTTTTAGAGTTGTTGAAATGGGAAGGAAGGAGTTGGGTGTGTGTTCGATATTCTAGTTTGATCAGGAAGTCAAATGAAATAAATTATAACAACTATTTTTCTCTTACTTATAGTTCAGTTGAATAAACACATAGGAATATACATGGAAGCAAAAATACCTTGGGGATACCAAGCTAACTCTATCAATTTCTTGGAGTCTTTGCTGACTCCTACAGTAGACTGGTAGTCTCCCTAGAGATCGATCACTCTTTTCCGAGGCTTCCTTTATTCTTGAGAAATAGATATGGGGTAGAACCTTGTAAGAGGTCAATAGGATCATGAGAGTCAGTGAATAGGAAAGCTTAAACTTTTAAAAACTTGTCCTATTATTTATTTTATTAATTTCCTTGGAGAGCAAATTATAGATATTGCTTCCCAGTATCTGTATAATACCTGAGGTAAATCTGAACACTATTTAATTAGCAAGTATTTATTGAACCTTGTATGTCCTTAACCTTTTCTAGAGTTTTGCAGAGTAATTTATGCACTACAAGTTGAATACTTTGAAAGTGTATAATGTGATGACCTCTGTATGATAAAATTATAGAAATTGCAAATTAATATATAGAACAAAAAGTAGATCTACAGTTGCCCAGGACAGGGGCGGGGCAGAAGGAAGAACTGACTATAATGGATGGAAATGGAAATGTCCTTTATCATGGTTGTTGTGACAATTTCACAGGCATTGTAGGTTTTTCATCAAGAACTTTTGAAAACTTTGTATTTATTATTAATAGTATTAATTAATAATATTAATTATTTATCGGTATTATTATCAATAAAAAACTCAAAGAGGATAATGGAACTGAGCCCAATCTGAAAACTACTTAAATATGGATTGAATGTATCCATTTTATTAAATTGATTTTTTCTAGAAAGCTCAATGTAAATACTTTGCATAATTCAAAAATTAGACTATGTATAAGAAAGGCTACAAGTCATATAGAAAAATACTATTAAAAACCTCATAAATGTGACAAGATTCTGGGATGCTTCACTGGGATCAGTGATTACATCATCCTTGTGGATATGGGAACTTTTGCTTTGGAAGTAAAGGAGAAGCTACATTATTCTAACTTTAAAGAGAAAAGTAACCAATGACTTTGCCTCTATAACACACCTTCGATGATAACTGTCCAGTATTGATAAATCCAGTTCCTTTACTTTCTGTCATTTTTACCTTCTACTTTGAATGTAACTTTTTTTTTTGGAGAAAATTTTTATTTTATTATGATTATCCCACACAACTGTGCATATAGTGGGCACTAGCACATTCTAAATACATAAATATGATACATTTGGTTTATGATGTAAACCATGTTTCAATGAGAGTTCTAATTAATCTGACAAGAATGGATTTGGGTGAACATTATGTCTTTCTGGAACTGCCACGTATAGAATTACACCATGTACTCTCTCTTCCGTATTCCTACACTCTACCAAACTGAATCTCAAATTCTTCATTTATACTTATAGACTGATTACTAGTAACACATTTTAGAACTGTTTCCTCTGCATGGCATTTACATTTTAATAAGGTTGTAGTACAAAAACTGAAGGCCTGAAGCTCAGAAAAGAGAATTTAATGTCTCAGTTAATGGATGGAGGAGGATTTCAGGACCCATAAAGACATTTCTAATGCCCTCATTTTCAAGCATGATGCTGTTACAGGATGTGTATTGTATAGGTATTCAGTGTCCAAGAGATCTTGAAGAAAAATTCAATAGACAACTGGTACCATGTGTTCCTATTTTTGGAAGAAGTATATTATAGGACTTCAAGCACCTGTATAATAAGTTAAATGGCAGCATAGGTAAGCGACTCATTTTTCTTACAACCTGACTTCTTAGGCTAAGTGCTTCCCAGTATCTGTATAATACCTGAGGTATATCTGAACACTATTTAATTAGCAAGTATTTATTGAACCTTTGTATGTCCTTATTAACCTTTTCTAGAAGATATATGAGACATAGCTGTTGCCCTTATAAATTTTATAATGGCAAAAATGAAAGAAAATTCAGTAATGAGCTGCATAGAATTTAAGGGAGTTCAAATGGCTGGCAAAGACAAACTCATTTTGGAAGGTAGCATTTCCTGAACATTTGAAGAACAGACATATTTTGTAATAGCCTGAAACAACAGAAAATCGGGGGAGTTGAAGTGTCAAAATACAGGAGAGGAAAGAATACTGTCCTGGAAATTGCTGTTCTCACGTTTGTTCTGAGGCTAGTCTCAAACATACTTTGAAATGCTCTCCTTTCAGGAGTGAGTGGCCTAAGTTTATGGACTTTATTTTTGGCATTAACTTTTCATTTCTGTTAGCAGCATGCTATGGAAAGAAGTCCCAACACCAGCAGCTTGGGTATCATCTAGGACTGTGTTAGAAATGCAGATTGTCAGGACCCAGTCCAGCTTTACTAGATCAGAACCTGCACTTCAACAAGATCCCTGGTGACTCATGTGCACAGTAAATTTTAAGAACTACTACTCTAGAAAACTGTTGCCACATCCTCAGAATCACTTAGGGAGCTGTAAAAATCCTGATGCTCAAGCCACACTCCATATCCATTAAGTCAAAATGTGATGAATGGATATCTGAGCATTACAATTGTTTTATAAAGTTGCCCAAGTAGTACCAGTGTGTGCACGGGTTGAGCATCAGTCTGAGATACTGCCACATAGCACTTGGAGCAGCAGCAGGTAGAATGTAAGAGTATCTCTCAATACTTTATAAATTCTGATTACCTAACTTGCTTTACAAATTCTCATTGAATGCACACCAAGTATTAGCATATTCTTTTAATCTGTGTGTAAAAATTTAATTAGGCATCATTTGAGCAGCTGCTTTTGAGACTGGCTTTTCCTTTCTCAACATTTTTCTTTAGACAGGTTTGGCTGTGTAAAATATTAAACATTGAAGTTTTTTGGTTCCCATAAGGAATATGCAGTAACAACACTTGATCAAAGATAAATAAGATGAAATAAAATAAGATAATACTGTAAAAGAAACATATTCTTTCTACATGAGAATTCATCTGAAATTCCCTTTTGTTAGGGCAACTTCCCTCATGAATAAGATTTTTATCTTTTAAAATAATTATTTCTTTTTTGTAATCCTTGAACCATAAATAGGAAAATATAATTTAATCATTCAGAGTGATAGAAATAACCATTTAAAAAATGTTAGGTATTCAGAACAACAAAATGTTAGAGGTTAGACACTTGGGTAAATCAAAGACAATCAATATGTTGAAAAAACTTAATACACCCTTTTTGTCTTTTCCTATGAAACTTATAGAAGAAGCTTATGAATCCAAATTTGAATTAGAACTAACAGAATTAAGTCTTCATTTTTCTACATAATGTTGATGCAAATGATTTTTGTGGTTTCACCTACATGCATGCTTATGTTATTCTACAATAATTTAAGTATAGAAACCAATTTAAGTATATAATGTAGCATGACAACTTTGGAAATCAGATCCCCTGACCAGGATTTGTTATTACTATTTATTTATTTATTTATTTATTTATTTATTTATTTATTTATTTATTTATTTATTTATTTCATGCCAAAGTGTTTACTTTTAAATGATTATCAGTACACCAAGTAATAACATGTAACAAGTTCTTGAATTCTATCATCTAATAATTTTGATTAAGAGAAAATAAAAGCAGCCCAAACAATTATACTAGTATTTGCTGTTCTGTCCCTTAGCCAGAAAGGACTATTTTAAGGCTGGCTGCTGCTTCACACAGGTCACAAATAGCTATTTACTACTTTTTCATAGATAAAGCCCCTGACCTTCAAGAAAGCCTTAGGGAAAAAAAATATTTAATCCCTTTCTTTCTTTAAACAAAAAAAAAATTATTTTAACTACATCTAAGAAAGAAAAAGTACCGATATATATGTTGCTTGAGCTAAAAAGCATAGGAAAACAGAACATATGCACATTAGATTTCTAAGAAATAATGAGGTAAAAGGAGAAAATCTTCGGATAAGCTCTACGTTTGTACAAAGAAGCTCGATATCTCTACTCAAGCTGGATATCTCTACTCAAAAGAATGATGTTGAACACCAACCTCGTACTATACCTGTAAAAATTACCTCAAAACGGATCACAGACCTACATGTAAGAGTTAAATAAAACTATAAAACTCTTAGAAGAAAGTAGAAAAGTAAATCTTTATGACCCTAGTTTAAGCAGTAGTTTCTTATTTATGAACACCACAATCACAAGTAACAAAATAAACAAATGCACAAATTGAACTTCATCATAATTGAAAATATTTTGATTCAAGAAGCACCATCAAGCAGAGTGAAAAGACAACTTACAGATAGGGGAAAATATTTGCAAATCATATATCTGATAAGGGGCTGGTATCCAGAATATAGCAAGAGTCTTTATAACTCCACAATAACGAGACGAATGACCTGATTAAAAAATGGGTGATTTTTTGTTCTGTTTTTGCCTAAAATTTCCCCCCAGTTTTATTGAGATCTGTCTGATACAAAACAGTCTGGAAGTTCAAAGTACAATGTGATGATTTGATGCACTTATATATTACAAAATGATTATCATTTTAGTGTTAGTTAACGCTTTCATCATTTCACATAATTACTTCTTTTTTTGTGAGAACATTTAAGATCTGATTTCTTAGCCAGCTTTCAAGGGTATAATACAGTAATGTTATCTATAATCACCATGTTGTACATTATATCCCCAGAACTTCATCTGAAATCTGAACCTTTTGACTAGCATCTCTCCTTTTCCTAGTTCCTGGTAACCACCATTCTACCTGCTGTTTTTATTCATTTGGTTGTTTTAAATTCCACAGACAAATGATATCATATGGTATTTACCTTTCTCTGTCTGACTTATTTCACTTAGTGTAATATCCTCAGGGTCCATCCATGTTGTCACAAATGATAGCCTTTCCCTCTTTCTCATGTTTGAATAATATTCCATTGTTTATATACCACCTCTTCTTTATCCATTTATCTATCTGTACATGGGCACTTGGGTTGTTTCAGTGTCCTATCATGAATAACAACCTCCTCAAGATCTTAATTTCATTTCCTTTGAATATATACTTAGAAGTGGTATTGCTGGATCATATGGTAGTTCTATTTTTAATTTTCCTCAATTTTATTGAAATACTGACATATAACATTGTATTAGTTTAAGGTGCACAACATAATGGTTTGATATATGCATGTATCATGAAATGATTACTGCAATATGTTCAGTTAACATCTGTCATCTCACAGTTACAATTTTTTTTCTTGTGATGAAAATTTTTAGCATCTACTCCCTTAATCCATCTGCAAGTATACAATACAGTATTGTTAACTATAGTCACCATGCTGTACATTTCATCCCCAGGACCTAGATATCTTAAAATTGGAAGTTTGTACCTTTTGACAACCTTCACCCATTTTGCCCACTTCCCCACCCCCTGCCTTTGGCAACTTCCAATCTATTCTCTGTATCTATGTGTTCGTTTTTGTTTAGATTTCACATGTAAATGAGATCATACAGTATTTGTCTTTCTCTGACTTATTTCACTGAGTGTGATGCCCTCAAGATTTATCCCTATGGATACACAAATGGCAGGATTTCCTTCTTACTCATTTCCTTCTTTCCTATATATACTTTTTCTTAGGATATATATAAGGACCTACCTTATATATAAAATATCTATATTATAGGAAATATATATAAATATATATTTATAGAAATATATTTCCTCCATATATATGTGTCTATATATATGTCTGACATCAAATATATATGTGTTAGCTATTGTAAGTAGTGCTTCAGTGAACATGGGGGAGTACGGATATCGGGTTTTTTTTTTTTTTAGAATTTTATTTATTTATTCATGAGAGACACAGAGACATAGTCAGAGGGAGAAGCAGACTCCCTGTGAGAAGCTTGATGCCAGACTTGATCCTAGGACCCCGGGATCATGACCTTAGCCAAAGGCAGATGCTCAACCACTGAGCCACTCAGGTGCCCCCAGATATCGTTTTTTTTAAAAAAAACTATTTATTTATTTATTTATTTTTTAATAAAGGGGGTGAGGAGCAGAGGGAGAGGAAGAAAGAGAATCTCAAGCAGACTAGACTCACTGATGAGCATGAAGCCCGATGACAGACTTGATCTCATGAACCTCATTGACTCTGAGATTATGAACTGAGCTGAAGTCAAGAGCTGCACACTTAACCTAGTGAGCCATCCTGGCAATTTTGTTTCCTTTAGGTGTGTATCCAGAAGTGGAATTGCTGAATCATATGATAATTCTATTTTTTAATTTTTGTGTAAACTCTGCGTTGTTCTTCACAGTGACTACACTAATTTACATTCCCACTGACAGCACAGAAGGGTTCCCTTTCCTCCATATTCTTGTCAACACTTATTTCTTGTCCTTTTGATAATAGCCCATACAACGGCTATGAAGTGATATTTTGTGGTTTTGATTTTCCTTCCCCTGATGATCAGTTATATGGAGCATCTTTTCATGTATCTGTTAGCCATTTGTATGTCTTCTTTGGAAAAATGGCTATTCAGGTTCTTTGCACAGTTTTTAAAATCAGAATGTTCATGTTTTTTGCTGGTGAGTTCTAGGAGTTCCTTATGTGTTTTGGATATCAACCGATTATATGATTTGCAAACATTTTCTTTTCATTCCATAGGTTGCCTTTTAATTTTGTTTATTGTTTCTTTTGCTGTGCAGAAGCTTTTTAATTAGGTCTAGTCTCGCTTCGTGATTTTTGCTTTTGTCCCTTGTGTTTTATTAAAAAAGTCATTGCTAAGAACAATGTCAAGGGAGCTTTTCCTGTCTTTTTTAATTTTAGGAATTTTACAGTTTCAGATCTTATTTTTAAATCATTAATCCATTTTGTTTATTTTTTGAGTGGTTTAAGATAGGGATCCAACTTCATTTTTCAACATGCGATTATCTAGTTAACCCAGCACCATTTGTTGAAGAGATTATCATTTGCTCATTGAGTATTCTTTGCTCCTTTGTCATATGTTAGTTGACCATATATGTGAGGTTTATTTTGGGGCTCATGATTCTGTTTTATTGGTCTGTATGTCTGTTTTTGTTCCAGTACCATACTCTTTTAATTGATATAGCTTTGCAGTATAGTTTGAAATAAGGAAATATGATGCCTTCAGCTTTCTCCTTCTTTCTCAGAATTGCTTTAGCTTTCTGGATCTTTTGTGGTTCCATGCAGATTTTAGAATTTTTTCCCCTATTTCTGTGAAAAAATGCCATTGGAATTTTGATAGGGAGTTTGTTTCTCCAAAGAGAATATACAAATGGCCAACGAGCCCAAGAAAAGATGTCAACATCATTATTATTAGGGAAACCACAATGAAATATCACTTTACATCCATTAGGATGGTTTTGAAAAAAGGCAGATAGTAACAAGTGATGACAAAGCTGTGGAAAAATTGGAACCCTCATACATTGCTGGTAGAATTATAAAATGAGGCTGCCTCTTGGGAAAACAGTTTGGAAGTTTCTCAAAATATGAAACATGGAATTACCATATAATCCAACAATTCAACTTGTAGTATTTACCCAAGAGAAACGAAACATGTATCGACTCAAAAACTTCTACATACATATTCAAAGCATTTTTTGCCCCTCAATAGATGAATGCAAATGTCTGTTAACTAAAATGGATAAACAGAATGTGACTTATCAATGCAATGAAATATTATTCTGTAACGAAGTAAGTGAATAAGAGATACATGTTATAATATCAATGAACTTTGAGCACATTATGCTAATAAAAGGCATGTAGTTTCTAAGGACCACATTCATGTTACTCTGTTTATTTTTTATGTTTATTTTTAAGCAGGCTCCATGCCCATGGTGAAGCTCAATGTGGGCTTGAACTCATAACCCTGAGATCCAGACCTGGGCTGAGATCAAGAGTCAGATGCTTAACTGACTGAGCCATCCAGACGCCCACATATTACTCTGCTTATATTAAATGTCCAGAATAAACAAATTCAGAAAGTAGGTTTGTGGTTGTTAGAGGCTGAGTTTAGGTAAAGAAACTGTGGAGTGACTGCTAATAAAGCGATGGAAATATTCTAAAATTAGCCTGATTATTGTACAACTTCAGAAATATACTAGAAGCCACTTAGTTGTACACTTCGGTGATAAATATATATTTATGTAATATACAAAATGGTATATATAATCTCCAGCTACTGGTGATGTTAACTGCTCGTTTAATTGCACATTTCTCCACTGTAAGGTTACTATTTTTCCCTTTGTACTTAATAAATATCTTTTGGGGATATAATTTGGGATGGTGTAAATGTCCTACTTTTTTTGTCATTATCTCACCTATTTATTTTTAACTTGCAGAGATACACATCTATATTTTTTAAGCAGCATAGGAAGTTAGACCAAAGCATGCGTGTATTCATATGTGTGTTGGTAGAGAGTGTTGAGGTATAGTTGTAAAGATATAGCAAATAAAAACTAAGTATGTATGAATTTCCTTCTAATTAATCCTTAGTAACTTAGATTTCTTATGACTTTCACATCTGAGAAAATGAATTACAATAACTTCAACAGTGATTTTTAACACTAAAAAAAATTAAAGAGAAATATAAAAGCAGAATTTAAGCTGATATTTAACTGAGTTCTGCAGGTTTTCTTTTCTTTTTTTTTCTTTTTTAAAGATTTTATTTATTTATTCATGAGAATACACAGGGAGGAGAGAGAGAGAGAGAGGCAGAGACACAGGCAGAGAGAGAAGCAGGCTCCATGCAAGGAGCCTGACGTGGGACTTGATCCCGAGTCTCCAGGATCACGCCCTGGGCTGTAGGCGGCGCTAAACTGCTGAGCCACCGGGGCTGCCTTGCAGGTTTTCTTTATTAAAGTTTCAATATGTATGCTTCTTAAATATTGTGTGTTGTTTCTTAAGTATCCACATATACATACTGAATACTTAGCTAAGTTTATGTCATATAACTTTTAATCTGCCTGCATATCTACTTGCTGACAGGTAAATCTTAACCACCTCAATATTTACAGAAGTACATTAGTTTGCTCATCTGATATTTTAAATGATTGGTAACTAAATATACAGCAAACCACTATCCCCAATCTGGACCTTAATGCACCTGAAAGTTTCCGTAGCAGTCAAAACATGTGGGATTGACAGGGACTGGAAGCAGAACCATCACTAAAGGCACCCATCATCCTCATTCTTCTGATTTGCTCACCCACAAAAGACTCTCATGAAGACCCAATTTTAAGGATTTCTGGGAAGAAGATGTCCATATGGCTTCCTGTAATCTGTAAAATAAGTGGGCTAAAATTATGCTGCATTTCACAGAAGTTTTGCTGTCTTTGAGGTGAGGTTCATCCCCAGAATCCTGTCTCACTCAGAGCTTAATTCAGAGAGAATGTAACCCCTCCAAGTTCTTTTTTCTTCAGCCTGAGCTCTTTACGTACTTTAAATATCCATGACCTATTAAATGAAAATATCATTTAGAAGTGATCTTCCCTCCAAGTAGATAATTGCTTAATGTTAAAACACAGTATTTCTATATACACATCTTAATGCTTTCCAAGCTTGTTACATTCCATCCCTAACAACCTTGCACCCAGATATGTCCATTGTTATGATAATGAGCATCCCACCTTATATTTATAAGGGTCTCTTTCTATATCTCTACCTGTATGTTTTCCACAGTGACAATGAAGGTAAGATTCATTATCCACATTTTACTTTATTTGTCTCTATATTAGAAATTTGGAAAGTGGGATTCAGTGAATGTATTTCTAATTATTATGGTAGAGAAATCCTGGTCTTGTGGATTTTTTCCCATACTTTTTCTTTTATACAATACTGTTTTCCCACCTCTTGAATGGGATGGTTTTGAAAATCCAGGAACAGGTGTTTGGGTAATTATTTTCAATGAAGTGCTATATCTGTCTTGGTACAGCATGGTACAGTGTGTGGTCCCTAATTAACCCAACTCTCAATTCTCCAGTCATGTAAGCCAAAGTTCTTAGCCATGTTTACTAAAATGTTTACTATCTTTTAATATATGTTGCATTTACACAAAAAGGTGGTAGTGGAGATGGCAAGACAGTCTTATAAAGCAAGTGGTTTCTATGAACCATAAATCCAGGTAAATGACCTCTAGATAAATGGGGTTATAAATATGTATCTGTGGTTAGAATATGTGTGATTAAGTTAACACAAATAGGCTGAACTTTGGTACTATTCTGTGGGTTGCTACTTAATATTTAATAATTCATATTTAAAACCAGTTAAAACCTTCAATAAGTTCCTGATTCTCTTCATATTTTGAACATATTTAAGGGAATACAGTCACCCTCCTCCACTTTGCTGATGTTATTGATATATTTGCCTCTTTGATGTTTGATTGATGCTTTTTGTTCAACTACCTAATGATTTTGAGCTAAAGGTAAAGTTTTACTATTTTTTGTTGTGGAGATTTAGAAAAGCTCATGCAATTCTTAGTAGTTGAAATGGTACCCTGAACTCGAAAAACAGAAAACTAATAGGTGTGCACTTTTGTCTCAAGCCCCATGCTATTCAAAATGTAGGAAAGAACAGCTGAGCTCACATGATTGTGTTTGCTTGAAAATAATTCTTATGCCCATTTTTTTGTGGTTTAATTAGAACTGTACTTTCTTCCTGAAAGAATGTGAAGTAAGTTGCCTTCAAAAATAAAAACAAAATGGAATATTCTGGGTGTCTTCAATGGATGCTGCAAGAGGGCAGGGCAGTGGATATCTTAATCTGTTATTTATTTTCAGTGCCTGACATACAGGAGGTAGTCAGTGCTTATTTGCTAAGTGAACAAATGTTTGAGTGAACGAACTTCTTTCTGATATTACACAGACCAAATTTGAGAATGGGCATTGGACACTGAGTACAGTGGGGACGTGAATCATTAAAGAAGTCATTTTGATTAATTCTACTTGATCCCATGTAATTAGGCAAGTCTGAAGATTTTACTTGATTTTAGCCATGTAATTATTTCTGAACTTCTGCTTACTGCCTACAGTGTA
The DNA here is from genome assembly GCF_053574225.1 of Canis aureus. Taxonomy (NCBI): domain Eukaryota; kingdom Metazoa; phylum Chordata; class Mammalia; order Carnivora; family Canidae; genus Canis; species Canis aureus. The sequence continues at coordinate 61,004,470 of NC_135621.1, read as the reverse complement.
CAAATGGCATGAGTTAATTTCTTTCTGTCACAAGATTTCTCAGGATGGTTCATAGCTGTACTCGTCATTTTTCTATAATACTTTCTAGAGTATCACATTATCTTTTGACAGACTGGTAATTAACCTACGTCTTCATTAGATAGAGAAGAAGATATATGCGTTTTAAGCATTCTTAATAATGAGATGATGTATTTCTAATCAAATTGGGATCTAATATATTAGTGATGAGTATTATAGGGCTTACTAATTTCATTTACATTCATTTATCTAACAAACATTATTCATAGTTCCAGGAACCTTATTATAGCCCAAATAGTGTTTACTGAAGTATTCCAGTGACCCTTTGAAACATTATAATTTCTTGATCTATTGGAACAAGGTAGAATTCAGATTGACATAAGGCTTGCTGTTAACCTGTTTAGGGCAAAGCTTTCAGAATTTCTCAACATCTATCTTTGTTAGACAATAAGTTGGTTATTGATAAATAGCTTTTAATTGATTCACAAATACCTTCTATTTGAGGTATTTAATAAATTGCATTAGAAAGGATGAACTATGTTGTGCTGAAGAAACAAACTCAGTAGCTTAAAGTAATGGGGTAGATTATTTTATTGTTTCCAATTATTTGCTTTCCTTCCTGTCACAAGATCATACAGCCCTGTTGGTTCCCACGTGACATGCAGTGCCTCCTTGTGGGATAATGCACACCCCTACCTTTGTTGACATGAGACTAGGCCATTTGTCTTGTTTTAGAGAATGACCTGTGAATAAGTATGATATATACCACATTCAAAAACAGACACTTTAGTAGCCATTGTAAGATTCTACTTCTACTCTTGTTCTTTTCTTCATTAGTTCAAGACAGGGGTGCTTTTTAAGTCTGCATATTGGGGTGGGGAATACACGTAGAATAGACTCAGAGCTGTGACTGACCCGTGGCCGTCCTGTAACATGAGAGAGAGATAAGCATTTGTTACTGTAAACCACTATGATTTGGCAGTTGCTTGTTCCTACAGCTTTGTCTAATGAAAGGTGACCAGTGCTAGTACAAATAGGAGTTATTTCTGACTTATTCTGCATATCCATTCTACATGCTTTATGTGGTGTTTTTCATTGTCCTTTCTCAGGGACCCAATCTCACAGACATTTCACCATCAGAAACATTGCCAGTTAATGTGGCAGAAGGGAAGCAACATGATAAATCATAATTCGGCAGCTGAAGTCTTCTTGGAAGGGACTTACATCAAATTTGTTCACATTTCAATGACTAAAGCAAGTCACATGGCTTAGCTTAATTCAAGGAGGTGAAAGCAAGAGAACCAGCAAAATGAGTGAATAGTAAACTGATTACTATGCAAATGAACAATCTACAGTTTACAATCTCTTTCAGGACTGATGGAGTGTATCAGCTTCTGGTTGCAAAGAATTCAGGTCTGGCTTTGGAACATTCTCTCAGAAAAGACATTGACACACAGAACTGACGGGACTGATACAGAATACAATGAGATTGAGGAGACCAGTGAAAATTAAATTACATTTATAATTTGAATGATTCCATGACTTATAAATTGACATTTTAGGACAAAAGCTAGTATAGTCCACTAGTTTGTAATACATTTTTGTGACAATGGATATCGTCTATTTCTGCACTGTCCAGTATGGTAGCCATTACCACATGTAGCTGCTGAGCTCTTGAAATGTGGCTAGTACAAATGAGGAACTGACCTCTGCATTTTTAAATTTTAAATTAATTTAAATTTAAATAGCCACAGGTGACTATTAGATGATTCACATTTAGAAGCAAATCCGTGTCTTTGGACAAAATAGTTTCATCTGTTCTTGTTTGTCTTAGAAAAGCAACTTAGAGTTTTCCCATTTTAGATTTTCCCTTTTTATGGATGCAAGATTTCTCGAAGTTCTGAGTCTGTGTACCACTGTCTTCAGAACAATCAGAAGTATACTGAGGTGATTCCATTACTTTAAAAAAAAGTTTATTTATTAATTCACGAGAGACAGAGAGACAGAGAGAGAGAGAGAGAGGCAGAGACACAGGCAGAGGGAGGAACAGGCTCCATGCAGGGAGCCTGACGTGGGACTCGATCCCGGGTCTCCAGGATCAGGCCCTGGGCTGAAGGCGGCACTAAACTGCTGAGCCACCCAGGCTGCCCCAGAGGTGATTCCATTAGATCAATGGCCAATAAGGCCTTACTCTAGAGAAACATGCCCAAAAGAGCCGTATGGATTTCTGGATATGAGTCTCCTCAGAACTTTTTCTGTAATGTCAAATTAAAAGGTAGACCATAGTTATGGACTATGGATCATTTGCTTTGCTATCTCTCCCAAACTCCTGTTAGGGATATATAAACATCACTTCAAATGTTTGTATTGGATGGCTAATGGGAATCTTAGTATATCTAAAACCAAAATATTTATTTGTTTAAGATTTTATTTATTTTTTTGATGGAGAGAGAGGGCACACAATTAGGCAGAGTGGCAGGCAGAGGGAGAGGGAGAAACAGGGTCCTCACTGAGCAGAGGGCCCAATGAGAGACTTAATTCCAGGACCCTGAGATCATGACCAGAGCTGAAGGCAGACAGTTAACCAACTGAGCCCCTAAAAACAAAATCTTTATTTTTCCTTCCCAAATTTTATCTGCCCCCAGTATCACCCATCTAAAATATTTATACTCGGGGCACCTGGGTGGCTCAGTGCTTGAGCATCTTCTTTTGGCTCAGGTCATGATCCTGGGGTCCTGGAATTGAGTCCTGCATCAGGCTCCCCACGTGGAGCCTTCTTCTCCCTCTGTCTGTGTCTTTCATGAACAAATAAATAAAATCTTTAAAAATAAATAAATATATAAAATGAAATAAATTTACTCAATTGCAAATTAAAAAAAGGAGTCATTTCTAATTCAGTTTTCTCTCTACAACTATATACCATATCACAACCATATCCTCAGTAAATCCTATTCCTTAAAATAAGTACAAAATCCAAAGGTCATCATTCCCTTTACTGCTACTTCCTAAGTTGTAGCATCACTTTCTGCTTGGACTGCTATGGTGCTTGTCAATGAATCCCTTACTCCTAATGGTCTCCCTGTTACCTTGCTGTGTTTTCTCCAAGAAAATCAAAATTCTTTTAAAACATAAGACAAGGGACGCCTGGGTGGATCAGCAGTTAAGCACGTCTGCCTTTGGCTCAGGGGGTGATCCCAGGATCCTGGGATGGAGTCCCACTTTGCAGGCTCTCTGCATGGAGCCTGCTTCTCCCTCTGCCTATGTCTCTGCCTCTCTTTTTCTGTGTCTCTCATGAATAAATAAATAAAATCTTAAAAAAAAAAAGACATCTCATGACGCCCCTAAACTAACGCATAAAATGCCTATAAAGCCCTTATCATTTGGCTTCTGACTACCTCTCTCACTTTGGCTAAAAAAGGGTCTCTGCTCTTCATTGAACACATCAAACAACTTCTCACCCTTTGCACTTGCAGTGCCTTCTGCTCTGAATGCCCCCCCACCCCGAGATCTATAAAGCTTGCTGCTTCTTTTTATTCAAGATTATGGCTCAAAAAACATTTCTTTAGAGAGGTTTTCCCTGACCACATTATCTAAAATCTCTCTGTTCTCTTTTCACTTTGGTTTAGTTTTTCCACTGATTTGTACTTGGCTTTTTTGTTTAGATTTAGTTTGTTTTAGTCAACTGTCTTCTTCCACTGGGATATAAGCACTTTAATAAGATCAGGCACTTTGTCTTATTTACAACTGTATCCCCACTTCCTAAAACAAGACAGGGCATGGAATAGAGGCTAAATAAATACTCATTGAATAAATGAATGAATTTCTGAATAATTGTACAAGCATTCATTATACTCTTTGGTAAAAGGATTTTGAGATTCAACAGTAAATTGTCTCAGAGTCCATTAGGAAATCACTGGTTACCTTGTCTGGCAATTCCAAAGGCAATTAATAATAAATAGAAGACAATTTCATTTTATGTGTAATGTAATTTTGAATCATGCTTTACCAACATTTTAGACCAATGAACAGAAGGAGTTATGGTGTTTCGACTAAGTCAACTTCTAGTAGACTTTCAAACTATGGGATTGTTTTCCAAGTGGTCAAGTGGTTATTCAGTAGGTCACCTATTTTTTGGAAAGTTATTTTTAAAAGGAATTTACCAGGCAGCCCTGGTGGCTCAGCGGTTTAGTGCCACTTTCAGCCAAGGGCCTGATCCTAGGGACCCGGGATTGAGTCCCACGTCAGGCTCCCTGCATGGAGCCTGCTTCTCCCTCTGCCTGTGTCTCTGCCTCTCTCTCTCTTTGTCTCTCATGAATAAATAAATAAAATCTTAAAAAAAAATAAAAGGAATTTACCAATTTAAGTGATGTGCAGTCTACAATATATGGGCAACTGACAAGAAAACTATGTGACTCCAGGAGGCCTTAAAAACTTTATCTAATAAAGCTTCAGTAACTGATTATTAAGGACAGCATTCAAAATGTTATTCCACATTTTCATGGCTCTTTAGGGCATCATGTCTCAGCACGAAGAAGTTTTCAGGGACCCTCAAGACCTAGCAGACACTGCACAGTGTGGGTGCTCACCTGTCCTTTTAAAGTGATCCAAGACACATGTTCCCTGGACACTTGAAAAGACTGGATTCCCCAACATCTTCTTGTTCCATTTATCTAGCTCCTTTTATCTTATCTTGTCTTCATAGTTTTCATTCCCGATACCTGTTTCCAAGTCATGACTCTGAGGCAGGGCTTATGACCATAGGTCCAAGCTTGTTCTGCTTAGGCTCTTTCCCCTTCCTGTCTGAGAACCTCATCTAGAAATTCTACCTGCAGTCCCTCTCTGAGTGCAACTGTCATATAGCTTCTTCACTCAAACTGGCCTTCATTATTGATGAGTTTCAGTTTTGTAAATTGTTTACAAGAAAAATTCCCTGGGTCTCTCTTTTATTTTAGTGGATTTGTTGTTTATTGAATCATACAAAGGGGCTTTATTCTTACAGAGACAAAATTGAAGAGGGTAAATGATGTTAATTGAAAGGCTTACCTTAATGTTCAAAAATTTAAGTGTTTCTTATTTCTTAGAAAACTGAGGCTCAAAGAAATGACTTAAATGATTTTCCCCATTTTTACATGGTAATAAATGATGGAATTTGCATTCAAACGTAGTTCTATATTACTGTAAATTCCTTGCTCTTTCTGCTACATTGTTTTTGTAAAACATACATATTTAAGAAACAAATTCTAACATGCAATAAATGTTAAAAAGGGAAAAAAAGGAAGATTCCAAATACCTTAAAATCTTGTATCAGAGAGCTGAAACTGGTACTAAAACCTTAAAATTGAATTCTGCTTTTAATGTTCCAGGAAGGAGCCTTTGGCATTACATCATTATTCTTTCCAAATTTAACTAATTTAAAGGTGACATGAATAAAATATTCATTAAAAATACAGTAGCCATTTATCTATGACCTTTAACAAAGCTGCTATTAACTTTCAATTGACTCACAGTTGTAGATTGAACCTTACCTAATAAAGTATCCATTCTATTCTAAACCTTCCTGGTAGAGTTTTGATTTACATCCCCAAACTGTCTATAAATACTCCACCTTAGCCAGCTGCATGCCTCCTACTTCTTATTTCTTAAATCATGGTAATACTTCAAGCCAATATTATTCCTAGTGTTTCAGTAAAGAATATCTCTATTAGGTACATCTGAAGCTCTCTATTTTAATTACTGATTCCTTTAATCTAGGTTTCCTTATAGGGAATAGTAATGCCAAATGGTTTTTAAAGGATTCAAAAATGTTCCCAGGTGAACTAATTATGCTTTTTTTAAATTTTTCATAACGATTGTAGTAGAACCTTCTGAGGAATATTTCTGATGGATCTATATCCCTTGCCTCTCCCCCAAAACTCATTCCTGATATCTTAAACACACGAAAATATACATTTACACTTACTGTAAGGTTAAATACTCATCATCTATCTGAATCTAATCTGCCTAAATTTCCAAAGTCTAATTGATTTGAAATTATATTTTAGTGCATAATAATTAAACCTGCAGAAGAGCCAACAAAGTATATATATGGTAGCAAAGGTAGACTTTCAAAGTCCTTTAGCTCTAAGTAATTCCCACTTTCCAATATCTCTGCCCTACTTTGCTCTGTGTCTGGAGAGAGATCAATCTGTATGGACTCCAAACAGTGACTTTGCTCTCTGACTTTTGGTTGGGTTTGGTCAGTAGGAGCCTGGAAAGAGAGAATGGGAATCAGGTCAGAGTATTCTGGGTATTTATTTTTCTGCAGGGAAAATCCTCTTCTGACAGAGTGTTCTTATGTTGATTGTGATCCTCAAGCTAAGATCACTATTCCTTCCAAAGTGGTCTTCTTTACATGCTTCTCTTCTGGTTCTAGTAATTTCTTTGTTTCTTCATGTCTAGGAGTTACAGTCATTTTACTGCTACTAATTACAGGTCACTACACTATCCTGTCCAGTTTGCCTGGGCCGAAAAGCAGTGTCTTTATAAATAACCCATCTTTGGTCTATTGTAATTTAAGTGCACCATTTATTTCCTTTTGGGATCTTGACTGTTACATATACTTTTGAAACCTATAGAATGTTTTTTAGCTGTGAATAATTGTACTCTTCCAGAAGTCAGGAACCTGTTTTGGTCACTATGCACACTACTAAATTTATTCCAGATTTAATAACATGGAGTAGTTAGTAGACTTCTTTGGTCAATTCTGTACTTACAAATTCACATTCTTTTTGTTACCATGATGCTTCTAGTCAGCTTTATTCCTGAAATACACATATATTTCAGAAATAACACCTCTTTCATAAGTCCATTGAAAACTCTTGATTTTATTCAATATCTTTTAAAACTAGTCTCTATTTTGGGCTTTCCTGAACAAAAAAAAATAAGGTGTTTTACTCAGTTATTTTTTTTAAACTAACATTACTTAATTTTTAATGAATTGCAAATATTCTTTAGTTATGATATGACACAAGGAATTAGATGTAAAATGAGAGCCCCAGTTATATCCTAAGTTGTCATAATGTGAATTTTCTGCTGATTCAAGTATTATTGTAAGTTGTCCACAGACTGTATTGTGTTGTTTTGTTTTCAAGTTTTTAAAAAATTCCAGTTAGTTAACATATATTGAATTTTAGTTTCAGGTGTAGAATTCAGTGATTCTCTCTTTATGCTCTCTTTGTCATCACATGTGAAAGGCTCTGTTTTTGAAATAAGTGCATGTTGATTACTTTGGGGACTTCTGTTTCAGACACATTCATGCTTGAGGTGGACAATGCTTCTGTTGAAAAGAATTAGAGGAGTTAGGTGAAATATGGCAACTGTCTACTTGGAAATGGTAAGGAACAGTTCAGGTTTAGATGCTGGAGAAGAGAAATCACCGAGAGAAATATTGGAGCGCAGGAGACAAACAATTAGTACAGTGTTTCATCTAGAAACATACTCAACGCAAATTACCAATTGATTTATGATCCCTAAAGGAAATATGCTAACAGTCTTTGGGTGAGAGATAGGGAAAAGAACTACCTTGTCAAGAGATGGTTCCAGGTAAATTTGAAAGCTATATAAGAAAAAAATTAACCTTGACCTGTACTTCACACCATAAGCAAGTATTTATTCTAATTGGATCACCAGTCTGAATGTATAAACCTTCTATAAGAAAACCTAGTAGAGCATCTTCATGACCTCAGGGTATATAAGGCTTTGTGAAATGGGATGCAGAAATACTAGCTGTGAAAATATTAATTGTACTACATCAAAAATGAAGACCTTCTGTTTATTAAGTAGTATCCTTGAAATAGTGAAAATATATGTTATATAGATAGGATAAAGGACCGGTATTTAGAAAACAATAAACTTGAATGAATCAACTAAAAAAATCACCCAATAGAAAAATGTTCAAAAGACCTTAGCAGGTACTTTACAAAAAAATATATCTACATAACCAATAAACTTTGAAACAGTTACTTATTCTCATTTAATCATCAGGGGAGATAAAATTTAATTGACAAAAAATCCTGCTATATATACACCAAAACAACATCCAAATGAAAGAATTGAGAATACCAAATACTGGTTGAGATGTAGAGCAACTGAAATTTTCTTACATTGCTCATGGTGTATAAACATTAAAAATTCCCTTGAGATGTTAGGCAGTATATACCAAAGTTGATTACGTGTACACTTTGACACATCAATTCCACTGCTGCATACATGCTCAAAGGAAATATGTATATTCATTCATCATAAGACATTTAAAAGAATATTTACAGAAGTGTTATTCACAATAAGCAAATATAGGAAATGACCTAAATGTCAATCAGCAGTATAATGGATTAAACACATTTTGTGTATTCTTACAGTAGATTATTATAAAGCAATGAGAATGCAGGATATATTGCTACACAATAACATGTGTTGAGTGCTATCAGCTAGGACAATGATTGCAGGAGTGGTGACAGAGAGAGCATACAGTAGTAGATACTGGTAGTATTCTTTTTCTTCAATTTAAAGTTGGTTACAATGGATGAATAGTTATTGAACTGTATGTGTGATATACTTTAGCCAAAAGCTATACCTAAAAAGAAAAAGGATGATATCCTTTTCCAGGAAAATGCCAGCGATCTGACTGACTGTTTAATAGAAAAACAAAAACAAAACAAATAGTGCACTATATATTCTGAGTTACCCATCATCACAGGCAAGCTTGATATATTTGGGAGCAATCAACAGCATCCAGTAATTTAAATGCCACTACACTAAACAGAATCTTTTAATCAAACACCAGTGATACTTGAGATAGTGTCAAGTGTTAAGGGGAAGAGTTTCTTTAGTTCTTTGGATTGGTTTTTCCAATCTCTAGAGGTGCTTTGGAATTTTTCTGAACACAGTTATTTTTCAGTTTCTTCCACCTTTTCTCCATTTCTCTTTACCCAAAGGATCCATTCAGAAGAACATGAGAATCTTGGAGGTAACTTCAGAAACTGATCTCCCTCGTTTTTCTTTTACTTCAAATCTCCATCTTACGAAAGTTCAAGTGTTTCCCTTGGGAGTTTCAGGACAAAGTGTAGCATTGGCATACCTTAAAATTTCAGCAGGAGTAAATATACACTTGAAACAATTATTTTGTGATCTAAAGTTGAGCTCCTGACTAATACCCACTAACAATCTATACTTTGAAAAGAGAAGTGTGAGCATTTTTCAGCCATTCTTAGCCAAAGATTTCTTGGAGTAGTCCCATTGCTATGAAAGGTCCGTTTTCAGGCAGCTCTGCCCGAGGTCATATAATCTACTTGAGATGCCTCATTTGTAAATAATTGGAAGACTGAGAAATTCTGAATCCATTCAGCTGGAGAATTTCCAGTAACGACTGCAAAAAACTTTCCAAAGGGTCTGTTTCCACTCTCTGCCATAGTCTGCTCTTAATGCAGTAACCAGAGATTTTTTTACTGGCATGCACACAGCTCTTCAATAATTTTCTATCTAATTTATAAATCTCAATACATTCCATGCTTATAAAACCCTAGTGCTCTAGGCAGTGGTATATAGGCAAGTATTTAACAAGCAGATCTCTGGGAGGAGGGGAATCTTGGATGTGTAGCATTTAGTGATTTCCATGTAAATGCTTCCACCATGCCTGATTTTAAGGTGCTAGTCGCTCAACAGTAGGCTCACAAAATTCCTGAAATTTTTATAAAAGTTATGTAACTCTGTGTAAGCTGTTTCAGCACACTTCCAGATCTAGGCTATCTCTCTGACTTGCTTTCCTTCCATTTCACCCTGTTCACCCCACTCCAGTCTTCTTGCTTTTCTCGTATCACTCTCTAGTCCTTACCCTATTTTTTCTTATAATTTTTCACTCTATGACGTAGAATGTCGGGTTTGTGGAAGCACGGATTATATCCTCCAAACCTAAAGAGTATCAGACTTCTAAAAAAGATGCTTGCTGAATAAGAGAATACATGTTATATTCATTAGCATGTCTTTATCCATGTTTAGAAAAGTATTTATTATCATATTGAAAGGCAAGTAAATTATAGTAATTATAAGAGCCATAAAGTGGGAGTGCATAGCCATGGTTATCAAGTTGGGCAGATACTAGGTGCAGATATTTGTTATTAAGTTCAGTATATCCATAGGTTCTCAGAAAATGGTCTTACTGGAAATATTTGGTGCTGCCAGGCAGCCAGTAGGATATCACCACCGTTTAGTATAAGGAAGATATCTTTGGAGGCAAACATTTCCAGCATATTAAGATTCTCAGAAACAGAATTATAAAAAGTAATAGACTTAAGAAGTAATATCTGGAGCGGTGGGTCAACAGTGTGTTTTCACATATGGTCAGCAAGGAAGAGACACTGTATCATGTGTCATTCTTTGCAGTCACATGTCACTGGGAGAGAAAATTCCAATACAATATTAATGAATAGGGAAGATTATTTTTTCCCAATTTTTTGCAGCATACACCCACATTATAATCCTAAAGAAAGAACAGATGTGAAATGTTTCCAACTCCTAACTGCACCTAATTTGTTAAAAGTTAATCAGAGATATATGAATGAGGAGAAGAAGGAGATGACAGTCGTTAATTAAAATAAAGGAGAAGCAGGTATTTTGACTTTGTCCTGAGGAAGGTTATCTTCTTGCCCAGCATATTTGTGTTTTCGTGCCATTTGTTTGGCTGTTTCAGCATTGCTGAAACATCGATAAGGAAAAAAGGCTGACCATATATATACCTATGAGTTGCCCATAAGAGTGTTCATCTATGGTCAGAAGAATGTCCTTCAGTGATGTATTTGTTCTAATATTATCAAAGTGTATTTGATCAAGTCAGGGAGTAAGGTCCACGTGTTTCCTCTCAGAGGACGCATATTAGAGAAATAGAGAGAGAAATACCATCCTAGTATGATTAGAAGCATTTGCACACTTGTAAACTTATTTTATGGAATATGGAGTTAACCCTTCAGAAATAATGTAATCTGTTTAAGGGATACAGATTTTTAGCTTCAGCTATGTGGGAAATGCTCAGTAGCTTAGGACAAAAATCCTCTATCTCCTTCCACCTCTTAGCATATAAGAGCCATTAAAAATCAGTTCCAGAAACTGGCAACGATGATGCAAAGTAGATATGAATTAGGAAAAACAATATTCTCAGAGCACCTCTTTTTGTACCTGTAGGTGGATATGTGATCCAGTAGCGCTTCCATATACATCTCCCAATGAGAATTCCGGACTACATGTAAAGTTTATCTTTTCTTCACCAGGTCCCTAATGCTGAGCCTTGAAAATGAGTGATGTATGCTTATGTGCAAAACAGGAGGTTCTTACTTCATCCCCAAACATTTATGAAAAGCTAAAATGGAGAAATTGATCTAACTAAGCAAATATATTATCATTCTTAGGAGCTCTATGCTTTTCAATTTTCCTGCCTTCTCTTGAGGTCCCTGGAAGGAAATAAGAAATGGATAAACTGCTAGTATTTACAGCATCCTACCACTAAAATGGGGGTTGGGGATAATATCTTTTATGTCCTCAGCCTATGGAAAACTAATATCTTCCATCCTTTTTGCTTTTTCTGCTCTGATTCCCTATTTTCCTATAGTCTCAACTGCTGTCCTGAAAATAGTTTACACAATGTATGTGTTTCTCTTCTTTGTCCCTTTGTTCTGTGAATGACAACCACGAGAGTCAGAGGTTAGCGTCCAAGTCATGTACAATTTGAAAACAGGATTCTGCACTCTCAGAAATGTATTTATTTTTATAATTTCTATGTTGCAATCTCATATGTAGCTTCTTGAGGCAGACATCTGGATTTTTTTTTTAAGATTTTATTTATTCATGATAGACATAGAGAGAGCGAGAGAGGCAGAGGCACAGGCAGAGGGAGAAGCAGGCTCCATGCACCGGGAGCCCGATGCGGGACTCCATCCCAGGTCTCCAGGATCGCGCCCTGGGCCAAAGGCAGGCGCTAAACCAATGAGCCACCCGGGGATCCCCCAGGCATCTGGATTTTAATACTTTGTGGGCTTGACTGTATCCAAACTGATTAATTCCTGGAAGGAGGTCTGTATCCTGACTAATTTCCATCTCATATTGAACAAGCAGTTTAGGAGAGAATTACATTGATAGAAAGATGCCCTATGGACCAGAAGTAGTCCCATCTATCATTTTTCTGATGCCTCACACATTCTCTTCTTCCCCCAAGAAGCCTATTTTCTAGAAGTCCCAGTACTGAGCTGGTTGGAACCACCAGGAGCACACTGATTAATAATGCTTTATGGCTTCTCCAGCAGCTTCTGTGGGACAGTTCTCAGTACTTCCTCACACCCCCTAGAAAGGGAAGACATGGGCACCTGATGGCTCAGTAGATGAGTGCCTGCCTTTGGCTCAGGTTGTGATCCCGGAGTCCTGGGATCGAGTCCCGTGTCAGGCTCTCCACAGGGAGCCTGCTTCTCCCTCTGCCTGTGTCTCTGCTTCTCTCCGTGTCTCTCATGAATAAATAAACAAAATCTTTAAAAAAAAGAGAGAGAAAGGGGAAACAGGGAAAGGGGAAACATGTTTTACCTGTTTCCCAAAGTTTATTTTTCCAGCCATTGTGACTTCAGAACTACTTACTTTCCTTTGCCTCTTTGATTCCTTTGGTGGATTTCTAGAGCAAATGGTACCCTGAAGAATGAATTACCTTTTTAGCCTAGCTGATGTGAGTCAGAATCCACAGTCCTCTTAGCTGTTTTTTGTTAGCCAGCCTCTCAGCTTATAGTCCATGTAGTAGCCATATGGCTTCCATGATACTATACTGCATCTCATTTACTAGTAAACTATATTTTCCTCATCTTCATCTCCTTTGGGACCTCTTTGGACTCTGTGTTCTCTCAGGAGGCCATCAAACTCTCATTTATATAAAACACAAGTAATAGATATGTCTTGACCTTAATTAATGACTGCTTCTTGGCTCAAATGATTAGTTCTGTCCACTTCTAGATTTGTTCTGATGACTGCTAATTCCCAGTTTTAAAAGGGAGGGCTGGAACCGTTCAAAAGTACTTTAATGTATCCCAATAGACAGCATTTTTAATGTTAAAAGAATTAAATACTGTTAAAATATAACAGTGCTGGTAATGTTACAATAAAATGGATAAATATATACTCTGCTAGTGACAGTGGAAATTAATTATTTTGAAGAGATTTGTAGTGTATATCATAACTTGTAAACATTTAATTTTTCAGTGTAAGATTAGGCATTCCCCTGTCCTAATGAGATAATTAGGCTTGCTTGCCTAATTTATGTGAAAGTACTATTGACAGTTTTGTTTAAAACTTCAAAAAGCTGGAAACAAAGAGAGTAGGATATAAAAGCTAGAATACTTTATCATAATAATATAGAGCCAATAAAAATGTGTTTATGAAAATGTTGTCTTAAAAGCAATATAAGTGTGAATCAATATAAGTGGATGACCTATATTTCGCTAAGGCCACTGTGTCCCTCAAAAGATCCAGTTAAGCTTTACTTAAGCCATGTGTCCATGAGTCTGTGAGTGTCCAGAGGCCTTCTGCTTGCATTCTGTGAGATTTTACACCTTCGTTCATCACGTTGTCTTCAACTGTATTCCCCTTTTGCCCTGAACCAATTGGACTTAGAATGGTTGCCTTCTTTAGTTTCCACAAGACACTTATTCACAGCAAGTATTTGTGTTTTCTGAATCTCTGTTGAAGACTGAGAAGGGCAGGGATTGCTGGAGAGAAGTTATAGGGGAGGTTACATATTATAACTTGATGTTTTGCCATCTCCTGGATCCACTTTTACCTTTTCTTCCTTCTTCCTTTCATTTCTCCCCCAGTCCCTTAAAAAAAAAAAAAAAAAAAAAAAGGCAAAAGAAAAGAAAATCCTTCCTTAGTCCCATACGATGTTAAGCCAGTCATACCCAAGCTCTTTTACCCCAATGGGGTATGAGAAGGGCTTTCTTCTCGATAGTCTGTTCCTGCATTACTTTCTGATCTAAACACTTTTCTTCACTGAATTACAAACAGATTGATCTCTAATAGATAACTACTAACAGATTGATTAATTCTAAACAATAGATATATTTATTGATATTTAACTCTCTAGCTATCTACTCCTCCTTTTCTGAGTCACCCCCTCCCCCGTGCTCTCACTTGTAAGCACATTTATAGTTGATCTAAGCTGCTGAGCAAATGCTCCTTTCCTTTCCTGCTGTTTCATTTGTATTCACTCCCTCTAGAAGGATGATATCCATGTAAAATAGGACTCTTCTTTGATTAAGGACATAGAGATTGCTGAAAACCCATGTTAGAATCTCCCAAATATTTAAAAATTCCATTTGAAGGAAAAAATAAATTATATATACATAAACTAAAGACTGTAAGAAAACACATCAAGATAGTAACAGTGGCTATAACTGATAATACAATCATTAGTGATTTTTGTTTTATTTCTTCTATTTTTCAAATATCTATGTGTGTGTAAATATATATATATATACATATATATATATACTTTCCATTAAAGAGAATAAAACTATTAACTACACAAAATGAAGGATATTTTATCATAGAATTACACACATAGTGTTAGACCATTGATAGATTAATATTCTGATGGTTATTTACAGTAATTGTGTATTTAGTTTTAAATTCAGAAGTATGCTTACTCAGAAATAAGTATTTGTTCTCTTGAAATCTAAGAACTTCCAATAAGCAGAAAATAAAAAACTTAAGCTCCAAACCTTGGCATGTTCCAAGATGGAATGCAAATATCAAAGTAAGTTCCAAGGTAATTTTCACATTCTCAAGTAAATGTATTATTTTCTTGATCTTTTTGTTATGAAATCTTTCTGTAGCTGAATATCTTATGGAATTATGCTAAGCTTTCAGCTGCTCTGCTCTGGTGGCATAATGTTTGCAAGTCTTTTCTAAGCCAAACCACCTATATTATGCTGTATCACTACACATTAGGTGTCATTAAATATCTATTTCATTTATCACAAATTTCGACATGTCTGCCGTAAATCGAAGACCTGGTTTAAAATTGCTCAATATGGGGCTGTCACTTAGTATTAGACCAGGGAAAAGGCGATATGCTGGCATGTAAAGACCTTAAAAAACAATTTTCATCTGTTGTTAAGAAAACAAAAATTGGCTTTCATGTTGTGAATTTTAATGAAACAAAGAAAAAGAAATTATGTGGCCCTTGTTTTGAAGAGGCATTTATGGAACTAGGGAGTTCATTCCTACTTTTTTTCCTACATGCTGTCATTTGTCAACTCTTAGTATCAATCTAAAAAGACTTTTGCAAGGGAGATAAATGGTAAATACACCAAGTGTGAATACCCCAGTATAACTTTTTACACAATATACTTGCAGGAGGTAAGGAGGTTGTATGATAAAAGAATAGAATTACATGCCATCTTGTTTAAATTCTACATGCCTTTGTTCCGTGACATGGCCGTAAATGGTTAAAAAGGTTTGTGTAAATTTTTCTGCAGGTATTTCAGGTTGATAACTAGAGGAATATTGTTAATACCTGAATTGTAATTACTAAATTAATCTTTTTTCTCTTTGGTTATCCTCACCCTAATATCTGCCAGTTCTTCTTCAATCATACATTCAAAAGAATAAAGTTTTTCATTGTGACATCTATGCATTAAGCTATGAGTTTGCACTACTTGAAACATTCCCCTCACTCAATTTCATTTAAGAAAATCTCATTATATTTCAATACCTAAATCAAGCCCCATTATTTATAGCATATCCTCCCCATCCTCAAATGATGCTCTGAACTTCTATTGCCAAACCTATTCTTATACATGTCAACATACAAACATGTATGTGTACATATAGGTATATATTTATGTGTACATTTACATAGACACAGACTACATGTGTATAAATGTTTCTTGACTTAAAAACATTTTTAGGGGATGTCTGGATGGCTCAGCGGTTGAGTGCCTGCCTTTAGCGCAGGGTGTGATCAGAGTCTGGGGATCAAGTCCTGTATTGGGCTCCCTACCTGGAGCCTGCTTCTCCCTCTGCTTGTGTCTTCTGCCTTTCTCTTTGTGTCTCTCATAAATGAATAAATAACATCTTACCAAAGAAAACATTTTTAGTGTTTTTGATGGCAGGGATTATACTATGTTTTTGGTATTTCTGCAATAGCCTTCAAAACTGGAAAGGGCGGGGGGGGGGGGGCAGCCCAGGTGGCTCAGCGGTTTAGCGCCACCTTCAGCCCAAGGCCTGATCCTGGAGACCTGGGATCGAGTCCCACATCAGGCTCCTTGCATGGAGCCTGCTTCTCCCTCTGCCTGTTCTCTGCCTCTCTCTCTGTGTCTCTCATGAATAAATAAATAAAATCTTAAAAAAAAAAAAAACTGGGAAGGGTATTCAAAATACCTAACCACTGATTCAGCATGGACCTGGACCTGTCAGGACAAATTCTGTCTACCAATACCCAGCACCCATTAAATATTGTCTTTGCTATAAGGTACTTATATGTGTGTATTGTTTGGTTTAAAAAAATACAACAAGGAACAAAATAAAAGTACATTTCATGAATATGTGCCGTTAGACTGTAATTTAATAGGTTTTTATGCCTAATAAAGTTTCCAGGACATAGACCATGTGGACACTTTCTAACATAGACGGCATGATCAAATTCCATGGGAGGCAAACCATTGCCATACAATTGTTTGAAAGCCAAACTGGCATCTCTGGCGTAAATCACAAGCAGTCAATATATATTTGAATTATCAACAATAACAACAAATGGTACATATTTATTGTATGTCTACTTTCTGCTTGGGACAGCGCTAAAGATTAGGAGAGATATGTGATGTGTAATCTGTGATTCAAGATGCTGTGGAGGTTCCCACAAGTGATATGATACAGTTTGATGCAAGGCAACCCAAAAGAAAACCTTGAGCAGAGGGATCCTGTAGTTCAGCAATAAATACCTCATGAGCAATTAGTAAACCAAGTCACGGTACAAATTGTTTTGGTAACTTTTGGCTTCCTCATTCTTTTTCACACAAAAGTACAAAAGTTAAACTTGTGTGGTTGGTTCTCTCTCTCTCTCTCTCTAACTTTGCAGCAGAGACAATTTATGGATTCAATAATTTCTCACATTCTACTTGAGAAATGTTTCTTTATCCAAAGGTTAACTCCTTTAGGAGTACAAACCTCTAAATTTTCTCTGTTGCTGTATTAGTTGGTACAACTAGATTCACTGGACTCGTAAATCTATCAATTTTCTAGTCTATAACAGTGTAATCCCTGAAATCTCATAGATATAAATGGAATTGCTAATTTTCAATAAATCTACAGAAACAGGTAATAGTGTCATGGGCCCCCAGTTGCAATCATTTTAGCTATAATAAATGATACCACAGGGACTCACTTTGGGTCATAAAATTTACTGATCAGGATACAGATTTTAACCCCCAATGTATTTTATAACTTTTCCCATTTTTTGCTACTTTAAAGTATGAATTCTAGGAACGATTTCTCACTGAAAGCTGATTGTAGATAGAAAAGAAAAAAAACAAGTTAGAAGTCTTTCCAAGTTAGTACTTGTTTTTGAAAGGAGACAATACTCAAGTCATATTCAAGTTATTTTAAATATGCACATTAGTATAAATATTGGTTACTTGAAATCTAAGCATTTGGAAAAAAGGAAATTACTATTTCTATCTCATTTTTACAAAAAATACACTTTGACAACAAATGTACTTTTCTAATGAATGATAAACATATGCTTTTGAAATGTTCTCTAAATATACAATTAAAGATTTTTAATTTACTTAGATTATTACAAAATATTTTTGTTTTGTTCTTTAAAAATGGGGTAATATACTTTCATTTGATATTCTCATTCTCTTTGTGAGAATAAAAATGTCAAATATTTTTATTCAAATATCAGCACGTTTAAAATACTTATCATTTGTCCATGATAACTGTCATTCATCCATATATTAAAATGAATTGAAGATATTGCTTTAGATGTATCTGAAAGGATTTTTTTCCAGCTCTGCAGCTGTATATATATGACCTCTGAAAAAAATAGGACTATAATCACCTTTTAAAGAAACTTAAGGGACTGGTTAAAAAAATTGAAATTATCAAGGGTACTATAAATGTAACATTTCAATAAAATAATTTTGAAAGGTATGAGTTGAAATTCATTCTGAATGAATGCTTACCCTGTAGGATTGAAATCTTTAAAGTCTTTGAGTTTCACAAGATGAATTTTGGGATTTCCTGGGCTAAGCTCAAAGTGGGTATGTGACAGAAGGGATGGATTAGCTGTGTTCTTTGCTATATTTTTATAATCAAAGCCAGAATGAATAGAGCAGTTGAAATGTTAAATCAGTATTCCTTCATTTATCTCCTCTTACCAGAAATGCACACACAAATCAGGTACTGGTCAGCAAAATACAGATCTGATAACATTCCTTTTCCTTTTGTGAACAGCTTATGGTAATATTCACACTGCTTCTCTATTTTTATACTGTACAATTTCCTACTTTCGATGTGGCCAAGTTGAGTTGGTAATAGATGCTAAATAAGCCATATAAAAGAAGTACAGTATACAGTTACTTGGGAATAGGTCTTACATGACTGGTTCTAGTATAAATAAATAATATGGAAGAGAGCTCTGTGACAGTTGGGATTCTCAAAGAGAAATCCTTTAAAAAGTAAACATTTATTATTTAAAAAAAAACAAGGTTCTAGTAATCTTGACAAGAAGATTGGTTTTACTGGTCAGGTCAGTACCCTTATGAAAATTAAATGTTCTGTTATACAATAGAATCTATGCTGAAACTACAAGATGGATCACAACACGTTGAGAAATAAGTGAATATACTCTTATACTCTCCATAAATATTTATTAACAGCACACATGATTTTGAGAAATATATTCTGAACAGCAACTCCTATATGTCATATTCAAGACATTGAAGAGAGGTATATGCCTTCCTCTGATTAACTCATTGAAAACAGGATTGAAATTTCTCGGGTCAAAATCATTACTACCATCTCTGACTTTGCCACTAATGACTGGGCAATAGCTATTAGAATTTGGCAGACTAAGTAATATCATATTGACCTTTGGAGAAATAAAATATTATTCACTAGTTCTGGTGCTGACACTATATTTGGATACAGGAATGTCTTTTTCACCTAGCAAGGCCATGTGTGTGAACATTGCTGCCTAAACCTTTCATGTGGATGAATTATTCATTCGTTTATTGTTATCCAGTCATTTATCTATTTATGTCTTCCCATAACCTTATTCCACAAGACATTTGAACAGCATATAGGCAATATGGTTTGAATTCTGTCTTGGAACTTGGCAAAACAATTCCACTATGGCCTGCTTTTAAAAGGTCCTGCCAGACAAAGCGGTGAAAAGGCGAGCTGTTCTAGCCATGCAGATGTTTTGTTGCAGTGATGCCAAATGCCCACTAGGAAGCTAAAACAGCTGGATGCTTGAATTAAAATTTTCTCTTTCAGCAGATTTTTGTTGTTTGGAATGACATTGTGTCAATGAAAAGCCTTTGGCTTTTTTTGTTTAATCTCCTGGAATATATGAATGCAGATATGTGAGGCCAAATTGACAGGCATCTGATTTAAATCAGTGTTCCTGTCCTGACCCCTTTTAAAAATGATAAAACTCTTCCTCCCAAATCATAGAAAATGTATTTAATTGGATGGGCCAACATAAAAAGAATGTATTCTAAAGGACCTAATTCTCAGGACTTAATTTTCAGGTTTCTCTTTTCCAGACAGGTTATTTTCTTTGAATTATCATTTTAATTCATGGATTAGTGACAAAAAGACTGTAGTATATGAAAAGATAGTCTAGTAATTATAGGCTTCCCTACAGACTGAGACAGTGTATCACATTGTACACATAAAAACATGAAAATGTTTGAGATATTATTATTTTATATTGAGAAACAATTTAATTATTTAGAATGTGGTTTTATTTTTTCATATGCAGCCAATCATATTCTATTATTAAAAACAGTTGCCATGGTTTCCAGTTTGGAAAATTATATTTATGGTATTATGGCAACATTGTGGAGGTTTTGCTTTCACATTAAAAAGAAAGAAAGATCGAATAAAATTAGTTTCCGAATAAATTAAATTGTGCCACACATGTGTATTTATAATTAGAGCTTATTAGAAATATCCTACCATCAATCCAGTTTGCATTTTGAAAATTCTCAAGTTAGAAAAAGAACAGCCCCTTTTACTTCATCGTTTCTCAAATTAGGTCTCTTCATTTTTCACATTTAAATGTTTAGGGATAATCTGAAAACATTCCAGATGGGATTGCAATATAAAATCTGCAGGGGCAGAGGGGGTGTGGCTATGCCTTTGCTTAAAATAAAGGGAGGAAAGTATCAAGCCAGAAGTGTACTCTAGAACACAATACCTGATTAATATGTTGGGGTATTTTAATTTTCTTCAGCATTTGCTTTCTGTGCCTATCAGATCTTATTGCTTTCCAACACGCCTTCCTGTATACTCTTCAACAAATTTCTAGTAATAGTATACCACTTCATTCTACTTAAATTACTACCTCATTCACATTTGATCTTCAGAGCAACGCCTCAAGGCACTTTTTAAGGACCCATTTCAGGGTCTAGGAAAGCACTTCTAAGAGAAGCTGAAGCAAGTTGCCAGGGGCAGGTGATGGTGAAGCCACAACTGGATTTCCACACTGCAGATCCCCCTTCCAGCATACGATCCATTTGGCCATATGCTTGTTCTTCCATGATAGCCTCTTATTCATCAATACTGTGCTTAAATTGTATGGACAACTAGTTTACACATGATTTTGACCTTTTATTTAGCCTCCTTTTGCATCTTCTGTTCTTTTCCTCATATTTTAAGGACATGTGCTTTCTAAATCAGGAAATTCCTGGTGCCTAGGGTTGACAGTGGCTGACACTGGGACAGACCCAAGGAGGACAGAAGCACCCAAAGCCAGATGAGAAACAAAGAAGGCTGTCAATTCTTTAGTTGTACTATGCTTCTAAAGACAGAGCTATTAAAAACTGAAAGCTAGACTACAGGATTGATTTTTCAAAATAGGTAGCTGAGATGTGGAGCAAAATGTTACACACTTTCTATCTTGAGGTTCACCATTGCTCCAGAAAGCAGGCAGGGAAGTAACCTTTCTTGAGTGCTTACTACATGTCAGGCACTATGCCAAGTATTTAACTTTGTATTAGCTCATTCATTCAATCTACAGAAAGATACATGAAATTGACATTATTATCCTCTCTTTACTGATAAAAGGAGACCAGGAGGCTCAGAGAGGTTAATGTTATTTTTGGAAATTAATAACAGGTAAGACTTCATAAACATTGACTGTGTATCATCTACCATGCTAAATGGGATTAATTCATTTATTCTTTATCACAACTTTTAAAATGAAGTAGTATTAATTTCTCTGTTTTCAGATAAGAAAAATCCAAAGTTTAGAGTTAAGTATCTTCCCAAGCTCAAATGGTAGAGATTGATCTTGTCAATTTAACCATATTATCTTTTACTGAAAACAAAACAAAACAAATAGTAGGCCTTGCAAAGGAAAAGGAAGAGTAGCTACTAAGTGGAACCACAACTCCTAGAGAATGGAGTTGTCTGAGGCCCTCTTGGCACCTTTTCTTTCTAGTGACACAGTTAGTACTGAGCAACTTGATTTCACATGATGCCGTACCAGGCATGAAATGACTTCACTTTATGAATTACTTCTGTGTTCACTCTAAGACTCGTGGTAAATTCTGGAAGAAATTTCCCAGCCTGATGTAGTATGTCTTAGTAATATCCATAGGCTCCTCTACTGCTTTTTTTTTTTTTTAGCACCCCAAGTAAAGAGTTAGCAGAGAGAGTGAAAGACTCAGATCAGGCAATGTGCTATTTAAAAAAATACATTGTAAGGACACTTGGGTGGCTCAGTGGTTGAGTGTCTGCCTTTGGCTCAGGGCATGATCTCAGAGTTCTGGGATTGAATTCTGCATCGGGGAACCCAAGGATCCTGCTTCTCCCTCTGCCTATGTCTCTGTCTCTGCCTCTCTGTGTCTTTCATGAATAAATAAATAAAATCTTAAAAAATAACTACATAAATAAAAAAATACAATGTAGAAGAAGGGTTGCTGAAAAAAACACTTTTGAATTTCCTATAATTTTAAATTATTGTTGGAAATTTTAGTGATTTATAAATTACAAATATATCCAGATTTCCTCTACATCTCAATATCTTAAAAAATCAAATAAATTGGAAATATCACCATATTTCCCCTCAAACTCATTACATATATTTAAACACATATATGTATTAAATACATATAATATATATGTATATATATTTTAAAACATATAAATATTTCCTAGCATATGAACATACTGATTGGCCAGCAATCTGTGGATTTTTATAAAAATAAAACTATAACATTTGAAATGCAAAAATATTATTTTGCCATGAATAAAAAGGACAACCTAGACAATTATTTCCTGAGTAACTGAGTGAACTACATTAAGATATTAAAACATGAAAGACACACAACAAAAAGAAAATAGATATAAGGAAAACTCATTAATCCAGCAGCATTTTGAGAAATCCATTTCAACACTGAGCAAGAGAAATAATACCAATACAGTCTTTAAAATGTATTATGCTCCCCGTAGAAGTATGTTTTCTAGTTATACCAACCCTATTTGCATGGCAAGTTCAAGAGAGCAAAATACAATTAGAGCCTGAAATCTGGGTGGTTAAATGGAATAAAAAAAGGTGAATACAGTTATAAGTTTTCAAAGATGTGTTTTAATGAGAGCACCAAAAACCACAAGGATGCAATTGAGCTCAACCATGGAAATAGGAATGTTTCTGTCACATTTATAGATCCTCAATTTAACAAAACAACATAAAAGTATTTTTCCTGCAGTGATTATGTGTCTTGAATATCCTTTGGGTTAGCTTTTTTTGCAATATTTCAACTTTCTTTGGCTTATTTCAGAAGGTAATCATTCATAGCTCAGGTGTATTGGGTCCCATGTCAGAAGCCAAGTGCTGTCTCAAGAGGTGGGTGTGAAATATGGTCTTGCAGAGTGATCCTGCAATTAAGGCTGTCTTCTCATTTAAAAACATTGCTGATACCAATCTTCTGAACAGCAAAGTGATATGATTTATAGAATGCTTGGAAACATGTTCTGTGCCCATTGTCAAAGTTTACCTTTTACATACACCTTGATGGATTTGGGATGTGAATTTTTATCAAATTCACAATTTTACTTTTAAGGGTAGAAAAGGTCAAAGAGTTTGGTAACCAAAAGGAAACCCCCAAAATCTCTCAGAAAATGATTTAAATCTCTTGTGTCACATGGGATTTAAATTTTAAGATAAAGTAGTCGAGTTTAATATTAAAAATAATATTAAAAATAATTTTTAGTTGCTTCTGTCTTATCATTCAGGAGAAAATACTTAAGCACTGATATTGGGAGAAAAGATTTTAAGCAAATGCACAAGAGCATTTCAGCCCTGAAATAAAGATACAGCTATTCAAAACCATCAGAGGAAAATGATTTTTTCAATCTTTCACCTTCACTGTATGCTGTTTCTACATTTGAAAATATTTTACACATCGAGTTTCACTTCTTCAACAGTTGTTATAGCTCCTTGATCCTTTTCTCAGCATGGAACCTGACTCAATCTCAAAGATAATATCTTTCAGATGGAAATATTTCTCTCACTGATATCAAATAAATTCCCAATGTGAAATTGACACCCCAAGTTTTATTTAAAGAAGGAGGAAACTGTACTAGCATATCCAAAAAGAATTGGCACAGGTATGTGACTTTATAAAAAAAGGAAAGTCAATGAATGAGAAGTCTCCTTTGGTTCATTTGCAAGCAAGGCATTATTTTCATTGGAGGAAGCATGTTAAAGATTGGGAAGAAGAAAATATGCCTTTGTCAACTATGAATTTTAGCTGCTAGTTTTTCCCCTGCAAGCCCCCTATAGGGCAAGAGTAACCTCAAAGCTCTCTGGAGAGATGAGGTATGAACAAATTGTACATTGAGATAAATTTGAATAAAGAACATTTACAAAAATAAAGTGAATTGAACACCTTAAAAAATCCCAACGTAATGCTTAATGGTACATTCGAGGAAAAGACAGCTTGCAAATGTGGCATGAAATAAACAGATCATCACTTAGAAACATAACACTCACTAACCCTAGAGACACAATTGAAGTTCATCCCAAGTACAGGGCCTGGGAGTTTGGCCAAGAAAATTATCTCATGGGGTCTAGGGCTTGATTTGTATTTCACATAATATGAAGTGGCATTCATTACCTTGTAATCGATATGCAGATAAGAAGAAATTATTTATGGCACAATTAACTGGGAAGGAAAGAGTACCATATATGTACATATGGGAAAACTGAGAGGTTTTGACAGGACCATAAACCATAAAGAGACTTTGACAGTGATCAGACCTCTGAGATAAGCTGCTGCCTTGGAAATTCATCCAGCTTTATGCATTCTAATATATTTGTAATAATCTTTTAGTGTCATACTTCAAGTGTAAAATTGATGTTTAGGAAATTTCCCTCCCCTACAAAAAATAGTTAAAGTTGTCTTGATTTTTTTGAAACACTAGAAAAGTGTTTCCAAAATGATCTTAGAAAATAGGTTCTATGAGATGTTAATAATTGGTTTGGGAGATGCTAGTTTGAAAAAAGAAATAGGATTCCTCAGAGTCTTTAATATTCTAATATATATTATGACTCTCCAAGAAGAGGATGAATTATACAGTATTTAGAATATCTTATTTAATTATTGAATTACAAAATTGTCTTCTTTGGCATGCCTTTTTGAGAAACAACCTGAAAAGAAAAGAGAGAAAGAAAACTGGCATGACAATGTTCAGAACTTCACTAATATGCACTGAAATGTGTCTATCGTCTGCATCAAACCAGTGCATTTCATACAAAGGCCTTCTTTAATTTATTTCATTTTGTTTAGCAAGAAGGAGGGTACTCCATCCTTGGCCAGAGTCCTTTCAAGGATGAGGGCTCCTGCTCCTACAGGGTAACCTGCTTGGTAAGCTTCTTCCCCATTGAGTCAGTTGATACCAGAACTGCCTCACCCTGAAGATCTCACTAGGCTCAGTGACCCAGTAAACACGGACCACCAGGGTCTACTCTGGACTTCCAGGTCTCCCTGGGCTGGCTTTGCCAACCTAACCAATAACTGGAAATTCAGAGCCTTACGTTCTGAGGCACGAACTGGAAATAGTTCACAGAAATACTTCTAACATGAAGGATTACTATAAAAGACTGTCAACAACATCTCATTAACTCTTGACATGCTTGTTTTTAGTGAGTCTTTACCCATGTAGATTTCCCCACCTGGAAGGCCAATCCTTTCCACATTTGTTTTCCAAACATCTTTTTTATTTTTAATAGCAATAATAGACATGCCTGAAAGATATAAAATGCTTATTATATATTAAAAATTGTACAAAACACTTTAAGGAATTATCTTTTAAAACAAATTAATTTCTAAAAGTATACTAAAACTTTATTCTGAGATGTTTAAAAAAATTTCAAGGCACATTATCCTGGATTTATAGATGTTAAAAATGACATCAGTTTTCTTTCATTTTCTAAATAAAAGAAATAAAATACTCTAGCTAAATATGAAGTCTTTTTTTATCCACCTTCTCTCATCTTATTCACCTCCCCCATTCCTAGAGGCAAAACTATCATGAATTTATAGTATCTTCTTACATTTATATTTATAGATTCTTATGCATGAATATGATTTCAGAAAAAATATATGGTTTTATTTCACGTGATTTTCATAAAAACCCATACAAATCATACCATATTGTACATACATCATTTTGACAGTAGCTGTTTTCTCTCACTGTTGTTTATAACCTCCTATTCATATCAACATAATTCGGTGGCTCTTAACCCCTGTTGTACTATAGGCCCTTTTGGTAGCCAGTTGAGGTTAACAGACTCTTTTTTGGGATACAGTTTTTAAATTTCCTTAATAAAATACATATGATTAAAGGGAACTTCAGTTATATTAAAGCATAGCTACCAAAATATTTTTTAAAATTGTAATAAGTAACACATGTCTGTATTAATGCACTAAATAACAGGATCTAGTGGATACTCTATACTACTCTAAGTTGGAGGAAGTGATGAGTATAAACTATTTCTAGATGGCTTCAACAACTATAATGTTACATAAAAAAATTCATAAACTCCAAGCTCAGTAGTCTCAAGTATAACTCATGCCACTCTGGTTTGTAGCCTGCATTTATTGTAGAAGAAAACGCTAAACTTTCAGTTAGAGCCTAGTAATAAAAATGTAATTTTAATTTTATTTCCATTCAAGCCGTTTAGGCCACCAGAATTATTTATATATTTTCATTTTAATTTTTTTCACTTCTATTAATTGGCCAATCTGTTTGATTTTTAAAAACTGTTTATGAAGTCTTATAATCAGGAAGTTAACATTTTTGATTCAATAAAATATTTTTCTTTACCTTGAGGACTTTGCCTTTTGTGTTTTATTTAAAGAAGGATATTTCCTTATATTTTATTTTAATAATTTAAGATGGTATTTTGCCTTTAGGCTCCTTATATGCTGGAAATTTTTAAAATGTATCTTGTAAGGAAGGGACTTAATTTTCTTTTCTGCAGTGTCTTATTTAATCCTTAAGTAAAGCTAACATTTTGGTAGTAGTATTATCCTCTTTCAAGGAGCAGATTAATCTTTCCAAAGACATCAGTGCTGAACAATGCTCCCTCCAGCAGGTATCTTATTTTTCTGAGTATCTCTTCCATTTGCATTTATTGTTATTTTATATATGGTTTCATTTTTCTTATTTCTGTGAGTTCATTTGCTGCTTGCAAAGATTGCAAGCATTTCGAGGACTGAGATAAATGTACTTTTTGTTTGTTTCTTAATTTCCAAAAGTGACTAGCAGAGTGGTGGGCCAAATTATTGAAATCAATGCATTATAATGTGTTTTGTTTCAAAACTCTTTCCAGTTTTAATGGAGGTTTAGAAAATTTAATTACGTAGTTCATAGAAGAATCTATCCTTCGAAATATAGGAAGAGTTTCTCATTTTCTTTCCCTTTTTTTTTTTAAAGCTTTTCATTTATTTATTTGAGAGAGAGCACACATAGGAGTGGGGAGGGGCAGAGGGAGAGGGAGAAGCAGACTTTCTGCTGAGTGGGAACCCTTACCTAGGGCTCAATCCCAGGATCCTAGGATCATGACCTGAGCCAAAGGCAGATGCTTAACCAACTGAGCCACCGAGGCACCCCCCGGATTTCCCCTTTTCTAGTTAGTTTTTTAGCATATGACATATTCTCACTTTCTGTGTTTTTTATTTCAACATTAAAATATCCTCTAAAATAATGACAGTGATTTCTGCAAGCCACACCCAGACACTAGGTCCTTCGCAGGGCACAAGAAAAATACAATTTCTCTTTTACAGAGAAAGAGGAGAGGGAAGAGCCCTGTGGCCTCCAAAGTCCAGCTTGCTTTCTGCTGCTCCATCTCTGGTTGATCTTCATGCAGTCAGAACATGCACAGAGAGTATCTGGCTGTGAAGACCCTAGGGGACAAGAGACATCCATCTGGCATGATCCTATCATGCCTTCCTCTTCTTTGACTCAGTTACAATTTCTTCTTTCTTAGGCTAAAACTCTGTGAATATGTGAAAGTCAAAGGAAATACTTCTACCCAGAAACAATACAAGAGACAGCAGTTTTTCTCCTTTTCAGTTTCTGGAAATTCTAGGCTACTAACTTGAGAATGTGGTCATTAAAGAAAAAAAAAAAAGGAAAACAAACAAAAAACCACATTGGGTTGCTATTTTGCTTTGCCAGAAAACTATGATTTTTCTTCTCTTGAGCATGTTGTTTTCACTTTTTATTTTAAAATAATGTTTGGTTCATAGAAAAGTTGCAAAAATCGTATAATAGTTCCTGCATAACCTTTACCCATTTTCTATTAATGTTAATATTTTTATAACTATAGCACAATGATCAAAGCTAGAAAACTGTCATTGTAGTGACACCATTAATGTACAAAAGACTCTTCATATTTCACCACTATTTCTTCTTTCTGTTTTCAGGATATGATACAGAATCCCACATTGCATTTATTTGTTGTATCTCCTTAGTATCCAACAATCTGTTACAGTTCATCTGTATTTCTTTGTCTTTCATGACCTTGGCATTTTGAAGAGTACTTGCTACTTATTTTGTAGAATATAACTCATGTTGGGTTGGTCTGATATTTTCTCACAATTAGACTGAGGTTGCCTTTTTAGCAAGAATACCACAGAGATGGCATGACCTTCTCAGTGCATTTTAACAAAGGGGTAAATGATGTTCATATGTCTTTTTACTGGGGATGTTAACCTTGAACACTTGGTTAAGGTGGTATCTGCTGTGTTTCTCCACTGTTACTGTTTTTTTAATTTGAAATTAATAAATATCTTAGGGGAGACTCTTTGAGACTGTCAATATGCTGTTTCTCCTCAGATTCTTACTCACTAACTTCAGCAGCCATTAGTAGATTTTTTTCTGCAACAATTTTATTGTGGTATTTTAATGATGATTTTCTATCTCTATGGGTTATAATCCAATATTATTATTACTGATTTCATGCCTCAAATTGTTACAGCTTTGGCCACTGAGAGCTCTTTCATGTTGGCTCCTGTCCCCTTGGACTTGGCCTCATCCTTTTTGGAGCACTCCCTCAGCTACTGTTGCCATTAGATGCTCCAGGCTCATCTGTATTTTCCTTGCTACTATTCTTGAATCAACCATTTCTCCAAGGATCACTGTCTATATTGGTGACTGCAATTTAGATATCAAAAGCTAGGCTTTTAGATATTAAATATATATATGGTGTTTCCTAGCTTGCTCTAGAAAAGGGGCCATTATGTTTTATAAATGGTGAGATTGCAAATCGGTTTTGCAGGCCATGCAGTCTTGGTTACAGCTATGCTACTCCACTGTCATAGTACAATATCAGCCATAGATAAGAGGTAAACAAATAGGTGTGGCTAGGTGCCAATATAACATTTTTTTAAAAATTTTTATTTATTTGTGATAGTCACAGAGAGAGAGAGAGAATGAGGCAGAGACACAGGCAGAGGGAGAAGCAGGCTCCATGCACCGGGAGCCCAACGTGGGATTCGATCCCGGGTCTCCAGGATCGTGCCCTGGGCCAAAGGCAGGCGCCAAACCGCTGCGCCACCCAGGGATCCCCAATATAACATTATTTTAAAAAAATAGGTAGTAGGCTGGATTTGGGTCACAGGGCTTATAGTTCGCCAACCCCTGCTCTAGAATGACTAACCATATACTGATTTTCACATGTAAGAACAATGCCAAAACCTAGTATGTTTTCACTTTCTCTTGTGAGAAAGGTACTGGAGTATACTGATGTAAATGCTATTAGTTTGAGTATTTTTATTTTTAAGAATTTTGAGATATATTACTGTACTCAAAATAGGAAAAAATGATAATTACTATTTTCCATCAGTTTGCAGTAGTTGGACATGTGGATGGTGCAGCGTTTATTTATTTTCAAATGAATCAATTAATAAAAATTTAACACATAGAATATGAAGCATAACTAAGTACAAAATTAATGGTACAGAAGGAGCAGGAAAGATTGATTCCTACCTTGCTCTAGGAAAGGAGTTGACAGATCACAACTAGGCTTTGCAGACCTTATAGTCTCTGTTGCAGTGATTTGCAGGGTAGAGCATTCTGGGAAGTTTCAGGGAGGAGATGAGGATTGAGACTGAGATCAAAGAATGGACAGGACTTGAATAGCTTACAAAAGGAGAGTTAAATTTGATAATTCAGAGATAATTAGAACAAGAAAATGAGAGAGAAACAGGCTGAGAGTTTGCAGGGATAATGTATAGCAAAGAATAGTCATAGCAATTTGTAAAGGGCCAAAGGAGCCAAACCTAAGTCTACTAGCATCTCTGTTATTCACAGAGCTGAATGCATGTGGCCATCTTTCAAATCATATTGCATTATTGAAATCAATTGTAACTAAACTTTTATGTTTAAATGTCCCACAGAATTTTTAAAAGATTTTTAAGTGGGTTAAAGATATTTTTATATGAAACATTATATTAGTTTCAGGTGTGTGGCTTAATGATTTAATACTTGTGTATACTGCAAAATAACCATCATAATAAGTCTAGTTGACATCCATCACCATACATAGTTATAAAAAAATTCTTATAATGAAGACTTTTAAGATCTACTTTCTTAACAACCTGCATAGATGCAATATGGTATTATTAACTATAGTCATCATGCTGTACATTACATACCCACTTATTTATTTTATAAATGGAAGTTTTTACCCCTTTCACCCTTTTGTCCACCCCAAATTCCCAGCCCCACCTCTGACAACCACTTTTCTATTCTCTTTATCTATGACTTTAGTTTTCTGTTTCTTTGTTTTGTTTTTGTTTTCAAAGATTTTATTTATTTGAGAGAGAGAGTGTGTGCATGAGCAGAGGGGAGGGGCAAAGAAAGAGGGACAAGCAGACTCCCTGCTGAGCAGAGAGCCAGATGTAGAGCTCCATTCCTGGACCTTGGGATCATGACCTGAGCCGAAGGCAGACATTTAATTGACTGAGCCATCCAGGCACCCCATGTTTGTTTTAAATTCCATATTTAAATGAGATTATATGGTATTTGTCTTTCTTTGGCTGACTTCCTTCAATTGGCATAATGCCTTCAAGGTGCACCCATATTTTTGCAATGGCAAGATTTCGTTCTTCTGATGGCTGAATAATATTCCATTGTATTTATATACCACATGTTCTTTAGCCAGTTATCCCAAGGATGGAGACTTAGATATTTTCCATATCTTGACTATCATAAATAATGCTGCAATAAATATGGGGCTGCATATATCTTTTCAAATTAATGTTTTTTTTTTCAGATAAATACCCAGAAATGTAATTAGTGGATCATATGATAGTTCTATTATTGATTTTTTGAGTAACCTCCATATTATTTTTTGTAGTGACTGTGAATCAATTTACATTACCAGCAATAGTGCACTAGTGTTCCCTTTTCTCTACATTCTCATGAACACTTGTTTCTGTCTTTTTGATAGTAGTTGCTTTAACATGTGTGAGGCGATACCTCATTATAATTTGATTTGCAACTCCCTGATGATTAGTGATATTGAACATCTTTTCATATATCTGTTGACCAAGTGTATGTCTTTGAAAAAAATCTATTCAAATCCTCTGCCCATTTTGTAATTAATTTTTTTTGCTATTGAATTGTATGATTTTTTTTTAATTAAGTAGGTTCTATGCCCAGCGTGGAGCACAATATGAGGTTTAAACGCATGACCCTGAAATCAAGACCTGAGCTGAGATTAAGAGTCAGACACTTAACCAACTGAACCACTCAGGTGCCCCTGTATGAATTTTTTGTATATTTTGTATATTAACACCTTATCAGATATAGGATTTGCAAATATTTTCTCCCATTCAGTAGGCTATCTTTTTATTTTATCAATAACCTCCTTTGCTGTGCAGAAGCTTTTTAGTTTTATGTAGTCCCATTTGTTTATTTTTGCTTTTGTGGCCTTTGCTTTTGGAGTCAGATTTAAAAAGTCATTGCCAAGAGTTATGTCTAGAACCTTATCCTTTATGTTTTCTTCTGGGGATTTTATGGTGTCAGGTCTTACATTCAAGTCTTATTTTAAAATATTTTACTTATTTGAGAGAGAGAGAGAGAGACAGAGAGAGAGCACAAATAGAGAGAGAAGCAGGGAGCTGAGCAGAGAGCCCTTTATGGAGCTCTTTCCCAGGACCCCAGGATCATGACCTGAGCCAAAGGCAGACACTTAACTGACTGAGCCACCCAGGTACCTCCATTCAAGTCTTAATAAAAGCATGTTAAATGGTCCTATCAAATGTTTAAAAGGTCTTTAAGGGACACCTTTGAGCATCTGCCTTTGGCTCAGGTTGTGATCCCAGAGTTCCCAGATTGAGTCCCACATCGGGCTCCCTGCATGGAGCCTGTCTCCCTCTGCCTGTGTCTCCGCCTCTCTCCCTCTGTGTCTCTCATGAATAAATAAATAAAATTCTTTATAAAAAAAATCTTTAAATGAGTGAGAAATTTTTAAATATTACTAATGTTTTATGTTAATATATTAATATTTTTTGTTATTTGCAAGCCTTTCAGCTTAATTTTGTAATAAGCAGATATTGCCAAGAAGACAATCTTATAAGACACAAGAATATCTATATTTGTATTCAGTTTCTATGACATACTTTTGGCTCTCAAGTGAGTGCACAATGAGCCAAAAAACTAATTCTTAAAAGTCTGAATCTAATTCCACTTTCATGTGGAGTCAAGTATCTTCTTCCTCATTTGAACACAACCCTAATCCCATATATAGGCATTTTTTGCCTTTAACCCTAGTAGTTTCTGTGCTGGCTCCTGAGTAAGACAATGGCTCAAATGGACAAAAGAAGTGTCAGAGTTTATTTGGGAATATCTCTGGTTCTTCAGCTTTTTTTTCTTAAGAATTAATTTGTCATTAATGATTGTTAATGAAATCTGACTCATGAGGTAAAATCAAACTCTTCATGGAAAGTATAGTGCAGATTGTTCTTATCTGATGGCTGCAAATGTTCTCATTTAGAGGCCACTAAACCCATCATTAATTGTGCTGCAAAGAAGATTAATTTTAAAAAATGACTAAAAATAAATTTAGCTATATCTTTAGCTTCTTGTATAAAAGCTGATAATTAGTGAATTAAATAGATATTTGAATCCAGTATTTCTGACAATTAACATTGCTTTGATAGAAAATAATGTACTACAGTGTTATAATCAAACATGCCAAAACCAAGCCAAGCCTTTCTCATGGAGTTTAGTGGGTGTAAACCTAATATTTTCCACATGAACTGCCACATATTGAAGAAAGCTAATCTCAATATGCAACCTACTGACACTTGAGTATCTATCTTGTGTATCTAAACTTCTTAAGGTGTGGTTGGTGTTCTCTCCCTTATTCTGATAATCTTTCTGCTCTTTTCATTAAGGTCTGGCCACCTTTTAGCCAACTTTGTTGCCTGCTTTAATATATATTGCAAATACACACACACACACACACACACACACACACACACACACACACATATACTGCCTCACATTGATGGTGGGCACTGCACACTGCAACTCTTCCAGGAAGCAGCTTAGTCTTCCCAAATCATAATAACAGACAACATCTCTTAATTTTTTTATTTTATTTGGAGATGCTAGAGAAGGTGTGCGTGTTTGTGTGTGTGTATATATATATTATATTTTAAATCTTCTCAGAATCCAAGGACCTTGCCCGCTGGACTATCTCAAGAATGACTCTATCCTTCCTCAAATATGGCAGGTATGTTCCATTCTCTTGCTTGGCTCCAATCTTCTTGAAATGACCTTTATTTTTATCAACTCTGAAAGTCCTATCTTGCTCTGAGACTCAGGCTGAGTGCCAGATTGTCTCTGAGATCTTTGTGGATCCCAGCTCCACCATAGGCCCTCACTGTCTTCTATTTCCTGTGAATTCCTGTATATCTTAATAGATCCCTCACAAATGCTGGTTGTCACCATTGTTACCCTTTCTGCCCATTCCCATCTCCCCCAGCACATTGCAAGCCCCACCCAGAACGGAAACAAGTCCTGTGCCTCCCCACACAGTATGCATAGCATAACAGTGTGTCCGTCCAAAGTAGACCTTCAGTATATGTTTGTGAGAAGGTACAGTGGCATTCATTAAGCCCTTATCTTCATCAAGGAAGGGTGTTAAAGAAACTTCGGTACTCCATCAAATTATCTGAAATAAGTTTAGTATTCCTAAAGAGTCAAATTTGTTGAAAACCAAGTAACTTCAGAGCTCTTCAGGTATTCTTGTGAGGATTATAAACAAACAAGTTAGATTGTAACAAATCAGTACTCCATTTTTTTCTTTTTCTTCCTCCCTTCTCTCTCTCCCTCCTCTCTCTCTCCTTCCTTCCTTCCTTTCTCTTCTTTCTTTCTTTCTTTCTTTCTTTCTTTCTTTCTTTCTTTCTTTCTTTCTTTCTTCTTTCTTTTCTTCTTTCTTTTTCTTCTTTTCCTATGCTTTCAATAAAATATTCTATAATGTAGAAAGGAAAGTTAAGGAGACATTCTCACCTCAGTCTAGGATGATTGCTGAGGGAGTGAGCATTAATTGAGAGAGAGGTCAGACATCTGTAATTTGAAGTTTAGTAGAAAGCCACATAAACTGAAGTTCTGTTATTTCCCACATTTTCAGAGACCCTAACAGATTTCTACATATGAAATACTTTGCTGAGTTCAGTGGAGATTTACCAAGTCCAACAACGTTAGTGTTAAACATTTGGAGCCCGCGATGGCAAGTCCCATGCTCTTAAAAGGAAAAGTGATATATAGCAATGTACACCGTAGCCATGCACACATAGTCCCAGGGATTCAGTGCTGAGTTTCATCTTTAGAGCAAAAGTATTATGTAACTAAAAGACATATGGATTATATTATCACCTTTTAAAGGTGAAATATTTTCTTTGTGACCCTTTTCCAGATGTTTTGTTATTAGCATGATCTGGCAAGACAACCCATCGGTATCAAGCCAGCTTCCTTAAGATTGCTAATCTAGGTTCAGATCTCTGAGTGCAGCAACAAACCAGGGTGGTTTCCATCAGAATCTCATAGACATGTGTGTCTGACATTTACTTACTTCCTATTAACTAATTTGTGACTTAAACAATCTAGATAAATTATCATAAAGCCAAAAAGGACATTTCTCTCATCATGAAGTCATTTCTTTATGATGCAAAGATATTTCTATTATTAGCCCATTGGTAAACTCTTAGTAGCAGATAGCTCACAAATACCAAAGGTTTTATGCTTAACACCTTCACTCATCTATGTTTGTTACTAAAATTTTTGGACATTTGCGGAAACAAAGGATGCCCCATTTTGATTCATACAAAAATAGACCAGAAAAT
Source organism: Canis aureus (assembly GCF_053574225.1). Taxonomy (NCBI): domain Eukaryota; kingdom Metazoa; phylum Chordata; class Mammalia; order Carnivora; family Canidae; genus Canis; species Canis aureus. The sequence continues at coordinate 60,969,290 of NC_135621.1, read as the reverse complement.
GAGATGTCTATATCAAACTAATGAATTGAGAGGAATTGAGAGGAATAAATGAAACAAGTAGGGAGTTTCTTGTTTTCGTTAAATTTCTGTTAAATAATAAATTTCTATTAAATACAGTGTCAAATCCCCAGGAATCATTTTCCTAATCTTCTTTGAAAGAATAATTTTATTTAAAAAATACCTCTCCCTCTCCCAATCTGTTTCTCTTTCTATCTCTATATATGGATGGATGGATGGATAGATAGATCGATCTATATACATACATATGTCTCTTTTCACCTTCTCCATACCTGCTAAATAAACTTTTCATTTTTACAGCCAATTCAGGAAAAGAGTTCCTCACTCTTCTCTTTAGAGACCTACACATAACCCGTCCAGTCTCTGGGGTCAACCTTGTCTCTTCTGAAAGTCAGGCTGAGAGATTTGATGGTCACAGCTGTCATTATCATCCAGCTTGGCACATGCCTCTAGAGCTTTGCTATTGAGCAAGGGTCTGAACTAGGCACCCCATGCTTCCTCAGACCAATTATAACTTCCATGTAGTTCTCTAAGAGTAAGAAGAAATGATCAATATCATTCCCAGCCTTGTAACGAGGAAGCAATTTTCCCTTATTATAACTGACTAAATATGTGCAGACTGACCTCCAGTGCCCCTCATTGCCCTCTTCCTGTCCCTCTGGAAATCTTGGTCAAGACTCACTTTTCATTTTAGATTTCCTTGACTCCCTACTTGTTTCGTTTATTCCTCTCAATTCCGCACTTGTTCCATCTTCATCTTGACTATGCTGAATGCCTTTTCTCCCTCTGTGCTCCCGTTACATCTCTTTCTCATGCACTGCTCATTAGGGCCCAACTTCTGTTTCTCATTTCTTGCTTTCCTGTCACTGGACTCCCTTACCAGAGATTTACTGCTGAGGCATTAAAGGAGGAGGATCCTTGAGACATGAAAATGACCCAGCAGATTTCACTCTTCCTTTCTTTTGTCACTTCTGAGACCTCCATGTGTATTATACTTCCTTTTTGTTCAAAGAATTTATATTGTGTGTGTCTGTGTTAACCAAAAACAGTGACATCTATTGGCTGTGATGGATTGAAGTGTTAGTTACACTGATGAAAGAAGCAAGGAATTTATAATCATTTTTGTACCTTTCTACTTCTAGGTAGAGGTAATTCAAAGACATTACACAAATAAGTCAGTATCCCCTAAATTGGAGTGTAAGGAATTCTATCTGAGGATTTGATGATGAACTAAGAAAGATATTCTAGAAAAGTAATTTTGGACACCTATGTATTAGTGGCTCCTCCTTTTTGACATGTAACCCCTTAGAGTAGTCCCAATTTAATAAAAAAGCCCTAGACTGAGACCTTTTCACGCTGATGAAAGTTTATGTGCTCAGGATTTTGATTTGGGCATAGGGAAGAGACCACTACCTATCTAGACTAATATTCGCTTCTTCCATTTTCTTTTTTCCTTAGGAATTCAACATCCAGTTTTTAGCTAGTCATATATGTCAAGCTGAATAAAGACTACATTTCTCAGTGCCCTATAAAATTAGTTAGGTGCTCCTTCTACCAAATTATATGTAGGTACACATATTTTGTGTGGGCTTCTAAGAGATCATCTAAGAGTTGGCGATTGCTTATTGATACTTGTTCATTCTATTCTCTGCCCTGTTTCCTGGATCATGAGGCAAGGGCTGCATCTCTAACAATCGTATAGGATTGTGAAGTCAAGGGCCATGTCCTAGGGCTCGTGAAATAATGAGTTGGAAAAAGCCTGAGTCTGGAAGCTTCATGGAATAGAAATATAAGACCAGGCATGGAAAAGGTTTTTTTTTTTTTTTTTTAAGATTGTATTTATTTATTCATGAGAGTCATAGAGAGAGAGATACTAGAAGAGACAGGCAGAGGGAGAGGGACAGGCAGAGGCAGAGGCAGAGGGAGAAGCAGGGTCCATGCAGAGAGCCTGAAGCGGGACTCGATCCCAGGTCTCCAGGGTCATGCCCTGGGCTGAAGGCAGATGCTTAACCACTGAGCCACCCAGGAGTCCTGGAAAAGTTTTTATGTGAGAAAATGAAAACAAACTTTGTTGTTTAAATCACTGCTTTTTCTCCCCTGCCACTTATAGCCACGTGTCATTCTAATTAAATCAGGAGGCTTTGTGGTAAGTTGGATAGATGGGAGAGATGTATTAGGGGATGATGACTGTACTCTTTGCTTACAGAAGGTATAGAATAAGAATTATCTAACTGGGTTTAGGTTGTGGCCACATATAAATCAGACATCCATAGTTGCCTATATATCCCTGGGGACGTAAGCTAGTTCTCTGATAACTCGGCACGTCCATTAAGGAAGTTTTTCCTAGAGTGAGAATCTGACAGGCAGGGAAAGGTGTATGTTCATACATATCAACTGTGATGTTATCTGTAATAGAAAACAATTTTAAGTCATTTATTCATTAGTAGAAAATGTGTTAAATAACAGTGGCCTGAGTTTGTGGGAGCCCCCAGGTGCCTGGTGGCATGGAATCTCCCGGGAGAGACAGGAGCCATCTGGGATTCATCTACAGCCATGGGAGTAGGCCTGGTGCTGGGGCAGCCAATGCTAGGTTCTGCAATGGTTAGTTGGGCACTCACTTTATTCACCTTGGGGGAAATAAGTGATTGATATTATTAAGTTCAATGATTTTCTAAAAACAAAAATAAGACCAGGGTCTTCCCCTACTTAAACAAAACAAAACAAAACAAAACAAAACAAAACAAAACAAAACAAAAAAACTGTTCTACATCTCGGAATTAACTATTCTGCTCCAGCCACATGATCTTCCATCTTTTCCTTGAATATCCCAACCTTTTTACTGCCTCAGGGCCTTTTCACTTGATGCCTTCTTCTCCTGGACACCATGCCAATTCTATCTATCTATCTATCTATCTATCTATCTATCTATCTATCTATCATCATCTATCTATATCTCATACTGCCTTAGTCTGTTCGGGCTGCTACAACAAACTATCATACATTTATAAACAATAACACATTATTTCTCTGAGTGCAGGAAGCTGGATGTCTGAGATCAGAGTACCAGCATGGTGGGGTTCTGATCAGGGCCGTCTTCTGAGTTCCAGACAGCTGACATCTTGCGTCGTCATAAGGTGAAGAGCAGAGAGGAAGCAAGCTCTCTCTTGATTCTTACACTGCACTAATCCCATTCATGACAGCTCCACCTTATGATTTAATTTAATCCTGTTGAACTCCCAAAGGCCTCCCCTCCTGACACCATCACATAGAGGGGTAGGATTTTTATGAATTTGGGGCAAGCGTACACAAAACATTCAGTCCATGATACATTCCATTTTTCAATCCAAATGTCACTTCTGAGAGGAACTCCTGCCATCAGGAACACTCCCTCATATTATCCCATTTACAATCTTCATCATTGTGATTACAATGAGAACTTGGCTTGTTCACTTATTTGATTGTAGTTTTCTGTCTCATCCAATTAGAATATAAATTCTATGAAAGCAAACATCACCAGTTTAGTAGTCCCTGACAAATACTAGGAATTCTACATAGTTCTGGTGAATAAATGCATGGAAAATTCAAAATAATATACTGATAGAGAATCTTGAGACACATCAATGCAGAAGTTTTGTGCCCCCTGAGAAGTGCCCCAGCATGCACACTCTGTGTACTGTTTCTTACTTTAAACCCAAGACCACAATCTCATTCCTCTTGCCTGTACTCTCAAATTCCTCAAAACTTCACCTCTACCCTGTCTTCAGTGTTTAGCTATCTGATCTGTGCTGTTTCTGTTCACTATTAATTTCACTGTAATTTTTTTTCACTACAGTATCAGTTTGCCCTGCACAATGTGTGAACAGTTTAATCATTATGGAAAATTTATCCCAGTTGGTCAAATTCTAGATTAATCTTGGCTTCTTTAAAGACTTAATTTTTCCTTCTTTATCTCATACCTATTAACCAGCCATGTAAAACTTTTCTCCATTTCTTGCTTATTAGTACATTATTAGCACTCAATTTAACAGTCATCCTAACAGTTGTGTCTACATGATCACTTCCTTTCTCTGAAAATCATTTTTTTCCAAACATAATTATATTTCAGAAATCCAATATGCATGTGTGTATGCATTTCCTTATGACAGAATTTTATAAATTCTGTCTTTACTTTAGCAGATCCTATCACTAATAATACTTTCTTAACATGATTTAAATAACAAAAAATGGGATTTATAAAAAAAATGATAATTATGACTATAAATTTTTTGAACTTTTTTGTGGGATAAAAAGTAATAGAAAATGAAAAAATAACATACTTGGAAAGATTATTGCAAAAGATATGACGGAAAAGCATTAATTTTCTTAATGTACATAGAGAGAGCTCAGACAAATGAACAATAAAAAACCCAACAATCCAAAATCAAGGGAAGGACAAATGCATTAAAGAGGCGTCCAGCACAAAAAAAAAGAAATAGAAATCAATTATAAACTTGAGAATATATACAGTATCACTTATAATTTAAAAGACACTATTAAAAGAGACACTATTAAAACAGCAAAATAGTGTTTTTCATGTATAAGACTGGAAAAATTGAACTAGAAGGACACAGCATTGGTGATGGTGTGAAAAGAAATGGGCAATCTCATACATGTTGGTTTGGGAAGACAATGGTACACTTTTTTTTTGCAAGGCAATTCTGTGGTAACTACCAAATTTATGATATCTATCAAATTTAATAGCCTACCAATTTTTAGAAGTTTATCCAAAATGAAATATACACACTGTATTAAAAGATGTATTAATAATGATCATTACACCATCAATTTTAGAGAGCATAAAATTATTTTTTTAGTAGAAGGCCACAACTAGTTGAACCCATTGTGCAGCTGAGTCTCTTAGTATTCACAGGCCTGGAACAGGGTACCTGGAGGTCCAATATTGTTTAGCTGAATATTGGAGAATTATAAATCAAATAAAATATATTTCATCTTCCTTCACTGACAAAGATGTCTTCATAACTATGTGAAATAACAAGATAATAGCAAAGTAAAAATGACCTAATGTGGCATTCGACCCTTTATATAATGGGATTCTACAAATCTATTTAGAGTTATCTCCCACCACTGCTCACTCAGAACTAGCTCAATGTGTTATATTGTCCAGTCACAGAACTCATCTCCATTCTCAGAATGTCTTGTGTTCTTTCTTCACTCATGCTGTAATTCTTCCTGGGTCAGCTTAAATGTCACCTTGTTATTACCAGGTCTGATTTCTAAAAAGAATTAATTATTTTCTCCTCCGTGCTCACTTAGCTTTTTGCTGTAACATTTAAAAATAATCTATCTCAGATAATAGAGGATTGTGGCATAATTTATTCTCTACCAATTCATAATCTATTTTATATCAACTCCATGGTCTAAAGAAGGTATAAATCTAATGCACCTGTGTCTTGTAACCAGTAGGGAGAATTATCTGATCAAACAGATTCAACAACTAAAAATCCATGGCCAGTCTTGATTCATCGCTACCATGCCTAATCTTAACCTCAAATTATCTTGAAGAAATATAATTTTCCCTGTAAACACTTCTATGTGTATTTCTTTTTTTTTTTTTTTTTAAGATTTCTTTATTCATGAGAGACAGACAGAGAGAGAGAGAGAGAGAGAGAGGCAGAGACACAGGCAGAGGGAGAAGCAGGCTCCATGCAGGGAGCCTGACATGGGACTCGATCCCAGGTCTCCAGGATCATGCCCTGGGCTGAAGGGAGGCACTTAAAGGCTGAGCCACCCAGGGATCCCTCTATGTGTATTTCTTATAAAACAAGGAGTCTTTTTTCAAAGCACGACCACCAAACCATTCCACAACAAACATTTAACAGTTGTTCCTTGATAGCATCATGTTTCCAACTAGGGTGATATTTTTCCTTGATTGTCTAATAAGTTTTGTTTGAGTCAGGTCCAAATAAAACCCACATATTAATATTGAGTTATTTGGCTTTTGGATCACTTTTAACCTACAAATTCATTCTCTCCCCATTTCCTCTCTTCCAAGCAATTCTTCCCTGCAGCTGAAAGGCAAGTACATTTCTGATGACAGATCTGAGCTCTAGAGTAGCCTCCCTCCTTGCCCCCCCCCCCCCCCCCCCGCCTTATCCGTGGTTTTGTTTTCCTCGGTTTCACTTACCTGAGGTCAGCCTGGAGGATTCTCCTTCCGACATATCAACAGTGGGCCACTAGAAGCCCAAATACTACATAACGATGCCTATGTTCTTCAACTCATTTCATCCTACCACTTGAGCTTTTTATCATCTCATTACCAGAAGAAAGGTGAGTATGTTACAGTGATATATTTTGGAGAGATAACACATTCACATAACTTTGCAGTATATTGGGATTTTTTGTTTGTTTTGTTTTTTATTTTTTAATTTTTTGCAGTATATTGTTATTAATGTTATATTATTGGTTACTCTTGTTAACTTCTTAGTGTGCTTAGTTTACAAATTAAACTCTTTCGTTGGTAGGTATATATAGTAAAAAACATATGTAGTTTTGGTACTATTTGCAGTTTCAGGCATCCATTGACAGTCTTGGATCATATCCTCCATGGGTAAGGAGTGGCTACTGTATGCCTCATGGCTGCCACTTGATGTAATAGTTTTTTTTTTTTTTAATTTTTATTGCCTAGATCCAATATTTCTTTTTAAAAATTCTTTATTTATTTATTCATGAGAGACACAGAGAGAGAGGCAGAGACAGAGGGAGAAGCAGGCTCCATGCAGGGAGCCTGATGTGGGACTCGATCCTAGGACAACAGGGTCACGTTGAGCTGAAGGCAGATGCTCAGCCGCGGAGCCACCCAGGCGTCCCTAGATCCAATATTTCATTAGCAACTACAAAATGGTGACTTTATTTTAAATTTTCCTGCACTTACTAGATAATTTTTTAGAGTGAATCCATCCCTTTGAAATTATTTGGATATTTAAAAGTACAGGTTACATAGGAAAGATAGACTATGTGGTTGATATATTCCCTTTATTTACCAATCTAAAAAATAATTTGTTTCCTTCAAATCTACTTTATTTTAAATGAATCAATAGTATTTAAACATATTTGATGTATTTCAAAATATTGCAGCTATTGTTTTTATTCATACTTAAATTATTTTGTCTTTGTCTAGTAGAAACCTCTTGACGTTGTCTCCTGTGTCCTTTTGATATGACACTAATAATCCTTGTTAGCTTTCCTACTGCCTATGACAAAATTCTACAGGTTCATCTTAAAAATTTCTGGTGCCTGCCAGGTCTAATTGTATAGAAAGCCCTTGTGTCCTGTTTTGGGGTATAGTATTTAGAAATATAATTTGAATACCAGGATTTTTTGTTTGCCTTGGGTTAGCTTTCTAGATATTTTTTGGTTTTCAGAGCTAAGAAATATTTATTTAAAAATATAAAATATAAATGTATGCTCAAAATTATTTGATATATTAATAATTAATTCAAATAATTCATATAATTAATCAAATTCAAACCTATATGGCTTTTATTTAACCTTTTTGAGCTTATCTTTTTCTCATTTTATTTCAAAATTACTGAAGTAATTATCCATTTGCTTTATTCCACAATATAGTTAGAACAGATTCAGTATAACATCAGCATTATCACCAGCATTGTAATTACTGAAAACAATTTCAGATTTTAAGTTTCCTTTATTTTCGTCCTTCAGAAATATCACAGTAGGAGTATTCAGTTAAGCTACTCTGTTTCATAGCCTGAAATTTTCCTCTCTGTGTGATTATACTATCAAGTTAGTACAAGTTTGGTGTATATAACTTATTTTGCTTCATATTTAGCAATTGTGTCTTTGAATTTAAATTTTATATATCATTAAAATATTTACATAGATTAAAATATATCAAATATTTTTTAAGACTTTATTTATTCATGCAAGACACAGAGAGAAAGGCAGAGAGATATAGGCAGACGGAGAAGCAGGCTCCCTGCAGGGAACCCAATGTGGGACTCTATCTCAGGACTCTGGGATCACGCCCTGAGCCAAAGGCAGATGCTTAAACCACTGAGCCACCCAAGTGTCCCTATATCAAATATGTTATATCCAAAGAAGTATATATTTCTGTTCCTCTCCTTCCAATTCATTTCCTTAGGTATAAGGATATTTTGCATACATTGAACCACATATGGTTTATCTTTTTAAATAAACATACACACACATTCAATATTCAATAATGCTAAATGAGAACTGAATGGAAACTTACTGCAGATCTTGGAGTATTAAATTTTTATGTTAACAAATATAAGTTATTTGAAAACATAAAATATGATATCTCAACTGGATTGTGTTGCATTAACCTATATTTTCTAAAGTTCACTGTCTTATAATTTTGAATAAAATGGCATTGACACCATAATGTGTACTGAATTGATCCTTTATAATAAATAAATAGAAATTGATCCTTTATAATAATACCAGTAGGTTAATGCTTTAACCAACATAGTTCTAGTCAGAATTTGTGCTTTAAGATCTATTATACTGGTCTTATCTAGCCAAACCCTTTATGTTCGTTTAAATTATGTTTGACTACATGTGACAGAAACCTAACAACAATAGTACAACCAAATAGGTGTTCATTTTTCTCACATTATGAGAAATCTGGAGACAATTAATTTAAGATTTGTACAGCTACTCAGGGAATGTCCAAGATCTTTTAAATTCCTACCCCATTATCTTTTTCATCTGGTATTTATTTTTTGATGGTTTCAAAATGGTTTCTCTGCCTCCATGTATTGTGTTCATATTCCAGGCAACATGAAAGACAGAAGAGTAAAGAGCAAAATATGTCTGTCAGCTGAGCCTATTCTCTTTATACTAGGAAAAAAACAGACCTCCTGTAAAGTCCACCTAGTTGATTTACCTTTGATCTTATTTGGCAGAACTAGATCACATCCAGTCCCTCGTTACAAAAGAGTCACACTACTGCTCTAAAAACAATTGAAATTCCATAAGTAAATAGGTAAGAATGGATAGTTACAGATAGGGAACCAAGAATTTCTGCCTTATTCTTTGACCTTATCAGTAATATGTTTTAAGGTAATTTTTCTCAAAACAAAAGGATCATATGCCTTGTGCTACCCAGGTATCTAAATATGAACCAAATTTACTTCCCTAAACATCAGAAGTTTAAGATTTAAAATTCAGACTACCATAGAAAAGTATTTTAAAGTTACTTATGTTGGTTTTCTAGAGCTGCCATTACAAAGTACCACGGACTAGATGGCTTAAACAACAGACATTTACTTTCTCACAGTTCTGAAAGTTAGAAATCGGAGATGAAGGCGTCAGCAGGGTTGGTTTCTTCTGAGGCCCCTCTCTTGGCTCTATATGGCCATCTTCTCACTGGGTGTCCCCATGGTCTTTCTTTTGTGCTTCTATGTCCTTAGAAGGACTAGTAATATTTGTTTAGGGCCCTCCATATAACTTAATTTTAATTTTAACTCAATTACCTCTTTAGAAAACCTGTTTCTAAATACAGTCACATTCTGCGGTACCAGGGATTAAGACTTCAACATATGAATTTTTGAAGGGACATAGACCATAACACTGCTGAAGCATAGACGAAACTGTAATAAAACAACAAAAACAAAAGAGCTGACAAGAGAACATTTCAGGGTCATCCATTTCAAAGTTTAAATTGTGTCAACATTTCCAATCTCACCACCAGTAAGTACCATTTGAAAATGGTAATCAAATATAATTCCTTAAAAAAATTACTTAGTCAACTATAAAACTAACATTGCCAGATTATTTCCAATTCCTATGATCTATAGATCCTATTTAATAGTTTAATAAATAAATTTGTTTAGCTGGTATAGTAGAGTCATATGTAATTGCAGTTATTCACGCATTAAACTCCAAGGAAACAGCAAATCCAATTATATTAAATCCAAGCACATCTCTCTGGGATTTGTGGAAGACACTTAAGCAAAGAGACATGCTACTTTCATAGTCCAATTTGCTTGTACCTGTCTACTTAAATTTATTGTGATTTGTCCTTGGTTTGTGTGTGTTTATTTGTAGATAACAATCAATTGCAGATGCAACAGACAGCAGTATAACTTAGGAGTATTTTTGTTAATTAACTTGGGTTCAAATTCTAATAACATGTGTGAATTATGACTAGGATATTAATGGAGTGTGAAAAATAGATGCTGTTGCTCTTATCTAGTTTATTTTTTGGCTATTTTATGTTATATACAGTATCTCCTAGATTCTTGAAAACAAAACAAACACAGGCAATGGTGACGAAAGTTTATAATACAAACAGATGTAAATTGGCATCAAATTGAATTAATTAATGATTATTTGAGAGTCAATCAATATAAAAATGTCTCATTCATTAAATAATTATGGTAATTATATGTTGCAAATTGGACAGATCTTAGGAGGAAGGAACTGAGAGTTAGTCTGGCACTGTGAGCTGGAGGTTATTATTATGGACACTGACAGATTTGCTAAATACCATCAAGCTGAACCATCTAGGGGAGATCTCCATTTGAAATAAGGCATTTGAAACAATACCCATTGTAAATAAAAAGACCAGTTCAATGCCAAGGAGATAATCACTGCATGAGATGATCCTCATGAATTAGATCTTGATGATGTAATGCCTAATGCCAGTTTGTTCCTTTACTTCTTCTACAGAGTTCTCTGATTAATGTGAAAATTGGGATGAGTAATGAACCCACTACTCAGTGCTTGTATGAGTTTCTAAAATAGAGCCATCTATCTCAAACCATTCTATTTTAATCCAATTAAATCAATTAATCAAAAATATAGTTTTTATTAGATGCCTTGCCCAGACTAGGTACATGAGATACAATGGTAACCAATTACGTGGGTTACAAGGTCATAAGTACTAAGAGGAAGAAAAAGCAGAAGAGGGCATATGTTGACACAATAATGCTATGTAATAATCACAAAACCTCAGTTCCATACAATAAACAGTCACTTAGCTGCTATGTCTGTGAATCAGTGATTTAGGCTACGAAGTTCTTTTGGTCAGTCACATGGTAGTCTCTACCACATTCCGGTAGTCAAAACAAGTCATAAAGCCAATCCGCATTTAAAAGATCGGGAAATTGACTCTGTGTCTTTGGTTAGAGGAACCATAAAATTATTTGGCAAATGTATACATATAGAGAGGAGAAAAGAAGTGGAGGTATTAATATAATCAATTTATCATGCTCTACCTTATGAAGGACATAATTATTCATATCTCTCCCAAGTATAAAATATGCTCTCCGCTTCCTTTGACTATCAAAAGGGAGATCAAATCACAGCATGAAATTCAGAGTCTATGATTTTGCGACCTATATTGGTCTGGATGTGGCCCCTCTTAGTTCAGAGATCTATAACCCAAAAGACAAATTTTATGCCCCCCAAAACCCAATATACAATGAAAAAACAGTAGATTTTTATTTATGAAAAGGAAAAGAGTGAGAAACACACAGTAGTCCCTGGTTCATAGAAATTCTGAAATTTCCTTGAGCAGATGTTTCAGGTTCCCATTTGATATTGGAGTGTTCCTTCATTTGAGCCTAGTTCTGCTCTCTAGAAATGGATCCTCTGTCAGTTGTTCTCTATGACTTTTGGCTTTTCTCTCTTAAATGTCCTTTCTTTTCTATCCATTCTGGCCATTTTTGAAGAAATGGTCCCATTAGCTGAGTAACCTTCTCAGTCTACAGAAAGTTGGAGGGCCAGAGTCTTTTTCTTTCTCAGTCAGGTACCCTTTTAGTGCAAACTGGCAGTGCTTTCACCAACGTAGCTCTTTTAAAACCTTGTGAATTTTCCTTTTTTAAAAATTTACATTAAATTGACATATCATATTGTATTAGTTTTAGGAATAAAACATAATGATTTGATATATGTATATGTTGCAAAATGGTTACCACAATAAGTTTAGTTAGCATCCATCACCATATACAGTTACACCTTTTTTAACTTCTGGTGAAAACTTCTAAGATATACTTTTTTAGCAACTTTCAAGGATACAATACAGTCAGGTCAAGTATAGTCACCATGATGTACATTACATTCCCAGGACTTAGTTATAACTGGAAATTTGTACCTTTTAACCACCTTCACTTATTCTTCGCATCCCCCCACCCTACTTCTGGCGACCACTAGTCTGTTCTCTATATATGAGTTCATTTTTTAAAGATTCCATATGTTATGAGATCATATAGTATTTAGCTTTCTCAGTCTGACTCATTTCATTTAATATAATGTCCTCAAGGATCATCATGTTGTCACAAATAGCAGGATTTCCTTTTTATGGCTAAATAATATTCCATTGTGTGTATATTTACATGTGTATGATATATATATATATATGAGATAGATATAAATATTATCACATTTTAATCCATTATCCTTTGATATTCACTTAGATTGTTTCCATGTATTACTCTTATAAATAATGCTGTAATGAACATTGGCATGCAGATATCTCTTCAAGTTAGTGATTTCATTTTCTTCAAATAAATACTTAGAGGTAGAATTGCTGGATCATATGGTATTCCTATTTTTACATTTTTTAGAAAAATATACCTGCCCTACGACCCAGCAATTGCACTGTTGGGGATTTACCCCAAAGATACAAATGCAATGAAACGCCGGGACACCTGCACCCCGATGTTTCTAGCAGCAATGGCCACGATAGCCAAACTGTGGAAGGAGCCTCGGTGTCCAATGAAAGATGAATGGATAAAGAAGATGTGGTTTATGTATACAATGGAATATTACTCAGCTATTAGAAATGACAAATACCCACCATTTGCTTCAACGTGGATGGAACTGGAGGGTATTATGCTGAGTGAAGTAAGTCAGTCGGAGAAGGACAAACATTATATGTTCTCATTCATTTGGGGAATATAAATAATAGTGAAAGGGAAAATAAGGGAAGGGAGAAGAAATGTGTGGGAAATATCAGAAAGGGAGACAGAACGTAAAGACTGCTAACTCTGGGAAACGAACTAGGGGTGGTAGAAGGGGAGGAGGGCGGGGGGTGGGAGTGAATGGGTGACGGGCACTGGGTGTTATTCTGTATGTTAGTAAATTAAACACCAATAAACTATAAAAAAAAAAAAAAAAAAAAAAAGAAAAATCCGTAGTGTTTTCCATAATGGCTACACCAGTTTACATGTCTACCAGTAGTACACTAGGGTTCCCTTTTCTCCACATTGTCACCAACACTTGTTATTTCATACATATTTTGATACATAGCCATTCTAACAGGTGTGAGATCATATTTCATTATAGTTTTTTTAAAGGATTTTATTTATTTATTCATGACGGACACAGAGAGAAAGAGAGGCAGAGGCACAGGCAGAGGGAGATGCAGGCTCCATGCAGGGAGCCTGACGTGGGACTCAATCCCAGGTCCCAGGATCATGCCCTGGGCCGAAGGCAGTGCTAAACTGCTGAGCCATCTGGGCTGCCCCCATTATAGTTTTGATTTGCATTTCCCTAATGATGTGAGTTTTCTATGTATTGGAAGCAAAATCCCAGTTTATTGATTCAGTTATGGAAACTTATAAAATGTAAATATATATAAATGTATACAAAGATTTATATGAAAGGATATTTATTGCACAATTATATTGATAAATGAACAGTTGTATACATTATTTCTGGAAGGTACTAGTTATATCTTTTTAATAGAACATTTTAGCAAAATTGTTTATTCAATGTGATCTATCAATCCTGTTTCTACACTTGAACCCAATAGGATATATCTATGCAGAAGGGATATAAGAGCAGAAAACTTATTATTGCTAAAAATGTGTTAAAACATGGTTCAGGGGTGGTGTCATTAGCAAAAATAAGAAAGTTAACAGAAATTATTTAATTTGGGACATTTTCCATTTCAGGCACCTTTGAAAGACTCCATGGGGCATGTCCAGAAAATACTTGGAAAGATAAGTCAGGCGCAAAAATAGTTCAGATGTAAACAGGTATATTCAGGAAGTGGAAATGTGGGAAATAATTAGCACTCTTAGTATTTAGAGATAAGCAGTCTATGGACAACAACTTGGTGAAAGTCCAAATTTAACGTTGGGAGAAGTGAAAGGACCTAATAAAAGAGGCCTAGAAGGCATAATTAGAGACCTAGAGGATGAAGACAACACTGAGTCACAGAAGGCAAGGGAGGAGTACTTCAAGAGGAGTGTGTAAAACTCAGATGCTTCAAGGAAAAGTCCACTGGAATGCATCCATATTTAAAACAAAACAAAATAAAGCATTACATTTGGTAATGAGATGGCTGATGAAAACTTTCAAGTGAACAGTTTTTTGTTTTGTTTTGTTTTTTTGTTTTTAATGATAGTCACAGAGAGAGAGAGGCAGAGACATAGGCAGAGGGAGAAGCAGGCTCCATGCACCAGGAGCCCGATGTGGGATTCGATCCCAGGTCTCCAGGATCGCGCCCTGGGCCAAAGGCAGGTGCCAAACCGCTGCGCCACCCAGGGATCCCTAAGTGAAGAGTTTTAATAGGAAAAGTATTGCAAATAGTTGAGGAGTAAGTAAGTAAAAGAAAGGAAAAACTAAAATAAAGTGATGTTCCAAATGTCTTGAGATGAATCCAGCTACAGACACAAGACAGCAGTGGAAGGAGATTGGTCAAACTGTTAGCAATTATCCAGATTTCTTGTCAGCTGCTACACCAAGGCTATATTATGAAAGGGAAGTTCTCGGAAGCTTTTTGCCTTTGACCTATTTTAATGACACTGAAAATTCTTATTCTATGGCTAAACTTTGGAAGGAATATTTGGAAGAGGATTTTAGCTCCTGTGCTTTGAAATCCCTTACTGTTGCGACAGCTACTTCCACAATGACTGAGCATGATGGAGACAGTAAGCAGGAACGTTCCTGGACACAATGACTGGCTCCACGGCTCCCCCAGAGCCCTGCTGACACTTTCATAGACTGTGCAGCTTGCTAACCTGCTTCCACACAACCATCCCACCCTCTCTCCTTGGCTGGAATCAGATTAACCCAGTGAGTGGTCTGATGACTCACCCAGCCTTTCCTGTTCCTGTTCCACTTTCCCTCACATAGGCATTTCCCCTCATAAAATCCTTGAACATTTAACCCCAACTTGGTATCTGCTTCTCAGAGGGCCTGGACTAACACACATATAAAATAGGAATTCTCAGATGTTTGAAGCTGTGAGCTGCTTAAGCCACATGCTATTTATTGGAGATAGTAGCTTACGTTTATCACATTGTCTCTCTTGATATTTAAAAAGCAGATAGTAATTAGGCTTTTTTTTTAAGATTTTATTTATTTATTCATAAGAGACAGAGACATAGGCAGAGGGAGAAGCAGGCTCCTCACCGAGAGCCAGATGCAGGACTTGACACCTGGACCAGGATCATGCCTGAGCTGAAGGCAGACTCTCAACTGCTGAGCCACCCAGACATCCCTAATTAGGCTTTCCTAACTTTACAGTGAAAACAGTCCATCTTTGTCCCCATTTTCCTTTCATTTTCTCCTATACAGTATTTTCCAAATTTTGAATATCCTGCATTTGAAAAATCATGAATGGTGCCATCCAGTAATATTTGGCCTTTCTTTCTGTTCTTATATATGTTTATAGCCTCTTTTTGTAAACATGGTGAAATTGGCAGGCATGAGCAAAGATTCTTTACTATTCTTTTATTTGTTATGTAGTATTTATGTTATTTGATATTTGTCCAATTTGTGGAATGATAGATACTGGTTCATGAGCAAGACACAATATAAACCAAAGTAATAATGTAGTACTAGGGTGAAGGAAGCTTCCAGTGCTCATTAGCATGTACTCTGCATCACAGGATATAGAACAAAGGAGAATAAAATATCACTGAGTGAAAGCCTTAAAGAAAAAATACCTCTAAATTATGTATAAAACTTGTTCCTCCAGTATTCTCTCATAATGTCCTGCTCCTCTTTTGGAATAAAGGCTAGACTAGTGATCAAATTAAAAATGTGGGTGTTGCTGGATGGTGATGAGTTAACTGAATTTGACTTGAATTTTATTAGTTTTTTCCCTATATGGCTCCCCAAATCAGGCAGGCATACTGATCTCTGTTGTCTCTATGTCACCCTGGGATCACAGAATTGGAAGGAATTTGGTAGTGGTAACATATACACCATCATTAAAGAACAGGGGCCTTCACATCTATATTACGTGTTCTTTCTGCAACAGACTCTGAGCTCATCCAGTTTGAAGGAGAGGGAGCCTCTTGAGAATGCAGCTTTATATAAAGGGTTCATATTAAATGATACTTGATCCTATTTAAGTGAAGGCATGTGAAATGTGCAGAGTGGGTATAATTATTTTGATTAGTGAACTCTAATGCAGACACCATCACATTTCCATACCACAGTTAACATTTAGCAGAATAGGCGGCCTCAGATCATTAACAATGGGCCATAAGCAATCCTGGCATTTCCCAGGAAACCTATAATTGGAGACCATGAGTTGGGGAGAGGCAGCTATTTCCTTAAATTGATTACTTTGTTCTATTCAGAGAAAATAAAGGTATAGGATAGGACATGATAAATGGTAATTACCCACTGTATTGAAAAACTAGAGCAGTGCTCTAGGAAATCCCTCCAGGAGATGGGAATTTAAAAGTTTATGAATAAAGCAAAATGCACAAAAGTCACAAAATCCTTTCTTACCCCCATGGATCAAAGACTCACCAACATTATAAAGACACAAATTCTTGAATATTAAATCATTCAATAAAGCATTGGAGTAAATATTTGCCTTTATTTTGGTGGATCAGAATCCAAACTCCCTTTCCATTTTTGTAGACTGTCTATCCTCATTATTTTGTTGAGGGAGGTATGAATTGTTTTCTCTCTACCCCTTAGTAACTAGGATGTAAGTACCTGATTCTGGCCTTGTCAGACTGATGCTTCAACCAGAGCTTAACCTCTGGAAAGAATGATGCAAAGAGGAAGGGACAGAACTTATTTGCAAGAATTCTGTAAGATCTACATCAGCAACAAGGTTAGCATATGGCCTTGGTATTGAGTATTCATAACAACTGGGTTCAGCAGGATAGATGGCTGTGGTACCAAACACAGCATTCTCACCAGGCTAGACCTTTGGGTGAACTTGGTGGTGATTGTCATTTCTTATACTTCCTTGGTTCCTACCCACTTTCTCAAGCTTATTTCTCCACATTCCAATCTATGAGCTACCAAATAACTCATTTCTTTTATGTTAGCTAGAAGTTTAGCTGGTACTTGTAGATAAGAACACCAAGTGATGTGCCGTCCTATTTAAAAATAGAAATGGTTTTAGGTAACTCCATTAGATAATATTTTTCATCCATCACTTTTCTAGAATTATAATAACTGGTGAATATTGAAAAAATCCTTAGAGAGCATACTTTAAACAGTTTATGATACTCCACAACATTTCTGATTAGTGGATATCTGGCCTTCATTTGAATGTTTTCACTGATAGAAAACTCACAACCTCTCAAGGCTGATTATTGCACTTCAAGACAACTCTAATTTTTCCTTGTCTTTTAACTAGCTTTCTTTAACTGTAAAACTATGGTGATTTATACGGCAGCCTTATATAAGTGTTAGCACATCCTGAGATTATAAAATATATAATCTCTGTTTTGAATATAGATTTAGTTTTATTGAAGTTTATAAAATTAAAAATACCTTGGAAAAATGAATATGGCACAAACATAGGCTCTAAAGAACTCTCTTTGTTAAAGTTCATTGCTCTAGACTCATTATATTTCTAGCTTAGATTTAGTCATGGCTCTCTGAATTCAATACAAGTGTGAGTCTTGTTAACTCATCCCCATTGGAAAATGCCTATAGAATCTCATTGTCCTCTCCAAACTGCCTGATTTAGAGTCACATTTGGGCTCAGAAATAAGTGGAAAAAATGTTTAGATCAATATAAACATTTGATTGGCTCAACTTCATATGACAAGGAAAAATGTTCATGTATATGTACATTATGACAAATTTTTGAAAATAATAATCTGCCAAAGTGAGTGAATAAGATGCAGATAATTCAAAGTTCAAAAACTCTTAGAGTGAGTAATAGTCTCCATTTGGCCCAAAACATGTGGCTAATTGCTGTTTATTAGCAATACACTTTCCTCTTTTGCAGTGGCTACAATAAATCAACTATTAAATTCCCCTGATAAGCTATTTCATGGGCCAGATCCAGGATTTGAAAATCTGCTGCAGAAAATGTATCTTCATTGATCAAAATCACACAGGTTAAGGATAAAGACACACTTGTTTATGTATATTTCAGAATTTATATCAGGAGTGGAGACCCATGAAAATATTTGCTTAACAGGGACACCTAATTAAAACAATCCTTCAAATCTCTAGTGGTTTTACCACTTTGTGTTTAGTGTGTCTGTTTTAATCAACGGGGAAATCCAGGGAACTAGAATTTGTTGTGAAATAATACTTTAATTTTTTAATTTGCATTAGTATGTGGATTTGTAACTTATTTATTTT
This sequence comes from Canis aureus, assembly GCF_053574225.1. Taxonomy (NCBI): domain Eukaryota; kingdom Metazoa; phylum Chordata; class Mammalia; order Carnivora; family Canidae; genus Canis; species Canis aureus. The sequence continues at coordinate 60,950,699 of NC_135621.1, read as the reverse complement.
ATACTCTCTTGTAAATGTAACTTGGGTAGTTTATGACTTGGTGGCTATAACTGAAGACAGCCCTCAATATTAATATGTATAAAACTTGCATGACTAATATGTACATTAGTAGTTCATACTTATGGAAGATTGTGACATTGGAAGTTAATCCTTGGGAGTCCTCTAGTTAATTTCCATTAAAACTTGCCCTATTCCCTACTCCTGTCTACATCCCCTTTAGCAAAGTGGCAGATAGAGGTGCAAAGGTAAAGACAGAATTTCTGGATGACCACTCCTGCTGTCATAACCTGGGCAACCTAAATATCCCACCCACTCACCTGCTAATGTGTATTTATTTGCAAAGTGTGCAGAATTCAAAGTTCAGAAACTCAACAGTTTTAAAGCACCATACCGTTACAAAGACCATGCCCTGTCTGGAATATCCTTCCCATTATAGACTTAGTTAATTCTATTTACTCTTCAATTATTAGCTCAGTCATATCTTTCTCTGGGAAGTCTTCCTTGAGATCAGTACATAAGTATTTTATGTACTCTGTCAGCACAAAGAATGTGCTTTTCTCCTTGTTACTATTGTGTAATAATGTATACGTGGTTATTTAATTAATAATCATCTCACCTCTTGCAAATCCTTAGCAACTTGAGAGCAGGAGCCTTATCTATTTTTACTCACCATTGTATTCCTAGCATCTTTCACAGTGGATAACAGTCAGTAGGCACTTGATAAATGTTGGTCAAATGGGTAATACATTTACACTCTTTCAAAAGATGACTTCTCACAAACCTATACCATTTTCCTGCCTCCCTGTTATGGAAAGGGGGAAAAAAAGGGATGCCTCGGTGGCTCATTCAGTTAAGTGTCCAACTGATGATTTCAGCTCAGGTCATGATCTCAAGGGTCATAAGATTGAGCCCCTGCATCAAGCCCCACACTGTGCATGGAACCTACTTAGGATTCTCTTTTCTCTCTTCCCCTCTCTCTGCCCATCCCCTCTTTCTGTCTTAAAAAAAAAAAAAAAGAAGAAAGGTTCCTCCTCTTGTCAAGGCAAATCCTTTCCCTGTGTTTTGGAATACCTCCCCTTCAGACGGCTTTAACACTTCATTCAACAATCCCTGATTTTTCTTGTACCTTCAACCTTTCCTTCTTTTCCTTTAGAATAAACATATGCTCAGGTTTCTTCCACTTTAGCAAACAAATAAAAACCAAAGTCAAAAATAAAAATCAAATCCTTCCAAACAGCCATTTAATTATTTCATTTATTAGATACATATTACAGAACACCTGCAGTTCTTGTCAGTCATTTAGGCTGCATAGGTGAGCAACATGGACGTAAAACCTATGCTCAAAAAAGTGAGAGTCTAGCTACCATCCTGTCTCTCTCCTTTATTTCAGAGACCAGTTTCTAGTTTAAGATGTTATTATCCCTGTGTTTTCTACTTCTGCACTTCCTATTCACCCTCCCTCCTCCTGAAGTCTGAGTTCTTTTCATACTGCTCTCTTTCTAACTATTAACCAGTAAATGGTTAGTTCTCCATCCTTATGGGTTTAACATCATTGTAACATTTAGACTCACTGACCAAACTCCCTCTCTTTTCTCTTTCTTCCATTGATTGCCTAACACTGGTCTTTCCTGGTTCTCTTACTTCATGAAAGATTTTTCTTTTTGTAAATGGCCTTTTCTTTTCCTATTTATGTTTCATTTTGATGTTCCTTGTGGTTAGTTTTTAGTAATTCTTTTCCCAGGCATTTCCTGAGTGATCTAATTTAATCTATTGGCTTAAACTATTATATGCAAGTCTTAATATATCTTGCAGAGATCTTGTAACCAAACTCAACAAGCTTGCTACTGAGGGTACATTAAATTGAACATAACCTGTGTTGAAAGGAAAGGACTTTTCATTACTTGTTAAAAGTAAGGAGGCAGGGAGAGAGCTCTCAAAACACTACCTTCCTTTAGTATTATAACAGGAAGCTTTTATTCAATATATTAGGGGGTAGGGCCAGGGAGCTTGAATATACATTAAGGAACTTGTATATATTCTATTGCTTAGGCATATTGGTTCAATTTTACAGACCTAGTATGTCAACTAGCTAGTGCATACATCTTATGTTCAAAAAACAGTGGAAAACCCTGCCCATAAGATGAGATCTTAGTATTTTAATGAGCTAAAGGTAACTTCAAGATAACTTAGGGGGGCTTCTGCATAGGTGCTCAGCTCCATTCTCGCTCAAACTGGCTCATGTAAGAGACTAGCAGGCAAATACCTAGCAAGAGGCTATGAGATGAAACACCTGGCCAGCCTGATGTCTCCTTGGTGGGAACTTATGATTCTACAAAACAAAACATTCTTTCCCTGCTTTTGTCCCTACCCCTCCTCTCTTCTACTAATAGCTTTTGGCCCTCTGATCTAAGTAACTCTCCACTGCATCAAGCTACCAGGCACAGAGGTCTCCTGAGAAGATAGATGTCATTGATTGGAAACCCATGAGGTCATGGTAGCAAGTGTTATGGTTCTTCTTTCTCTGGTCTTTTCCATTTCAAAAGACTTGGAGTCTAAAATATATCCTTATTCTTCATGTTAGAGATTTCATTAAGTACAATTGGGGATTAAATATCTAGGGTAGTGCTGGTTAGCTACTTGTCCTATAGCTTCCTTTGAATGATAAACAAGCATTCCTATCCCTTGAGTCTAGTCCTATATATTCCTTAGTTGGTCCATCCATGCCTGGGGACAATGTGAACTCTTACGTTCTGAAGTGACAAGAGGGATGCCTGGATGCTGGCTTCAATTTCTGTGTTGATTTTCAAAACTACATGTTTAAAAATTGGCAGTTTTCTTCATCCAGATATCCCACAACTCATTTATAAAACAAATTCGTTATCATATTCATTATCATATGCTTCATGGATCTTCCTATTATCAAATTTTAGTTTATTTTCTATTTTTAAAAAAGATTTTATTTATTTATTCATGAGAGACACAGAGAGAAAGGCAGAGATACAGGCAGAGGAAGAAGCAGGCTCCATGCAGGAAGCCCAATGAGGGACTCGATCCCGGGACTCCAGGATCATGCCCTGGGCCAAAGGCAGGCGCTAAACCAATGAGCCACCCAGGCGTCCCCAATTTTAGTTTATTTATTATTCTTATTCTTTTTTTTCTTTCTCTATCAGAAATGCCTCCCTTCTTCTATTTGTCTGAATCAGTCTTAGTTTTCACCTCTTGATTTCTGTCCACTTCCTCCCATCACTTATGATGTGATAGTAAATCATTAAATAACACCAATTTCACTTGCTTGAAATTCTTTAACTCCAATCTTCTTTCTTCCATGTTCACTGCTATGATTGTTATTTTTTAGACCTCTGTCTTCTCTTATCCAAACTACTATGATAATGTTCTAAGTAGTTCCCTGTATATATCTGGTTTCAATATTCTGGCCAGCATTTCTCTAAGATGTCATTTTATTCTAATGCTTAACATTCTTTAGTGGATCACCAAACTGTTGGTCAATGTCAGCCTTTTCAGTATGTCATGTAAAGCTTTGTGTGCCTCAAGTTTTCATAGTTCCCGTCCTCTGTGCATGCATCTTTCAAATCTCATATTTCAGTCTTATTATTGTATTTCAATTTCCTGGAAGGAGCCATGTTATTTCCCACTTCCAGGGTTTAGTACATGATTCTCTTACTTCTACTAGTCTTCTTTGATTTTCAGTATAATTAAGGGGCTCATTCTTTTTCCTGCGATGATAAAACTCCATGATTGTCTTTATTATATATTTGTCTAATCTAGAGAATAAAATTCACTCAAAATTCTTTTACTCCAGGTGTCCTTTTTTCAGCCATCACCTTTCATACACCGCCCCCCCCAACACACACACACATATAGATAAGCTATAAGAGAGAGGGAGTAGATAATCTGATTTGATTTCCTACTAGGAATTCATGTTAAAAGGCCGTACCATGAAGGCAGCTCTTCCTTCTATCTTCTCTACCTTTTTAATTTATTTTAATTATATTAATAAAATAGTCCATTGCTTTTTTTTTTTTTTTTCTGCCTGGGGAAATTTTCTTCCCTTTTAGGTACTTTTGTCTTCTTTTCTCTATAGGATTAAGTGTGCATTGGCCTAAGGCTTTTCTCCTTGGATAGCCGTGGCCAACTCTTACATCTGCTTCTTCTTTCTTGTGGCTGTAGCTGTGAAAATTCTAAAATCATGTCTCGAATATTAAAAGAAATTAGTCATCTCTGTCTTCTTATATTAATCATCAGTATTCTTACCAATTTGGCTTTTTTTTTTTTTTTTTGCTTGAAAAGGAGATCTTGAGATATAGATTTGGGTTCACAAGAAGAATCCTTTCCATACTTACTATCATCTTTCATGAGAATACCTTAACATCCTCCTGTTCTTCCTCCTTTCCCAATCCATTCCCTACCCAGCGCTCAGAGTGTTATTTTTAAAATGTCTGTCTCCTGATTAAAATGTTTTCTCATTTAATCACATCTATCTCCTACTTAAAATGGCTTCCCATTACACTGAGAACAAAATGTAAATACTGTCAGATGGCGTAAGATGCTTTAATTCCATCTGCCTCCTGAAACTCATTCTTCTTCACCTTGCTCACAACTCTTCAGTTGCCCTGGACTTATTTTGGTCTTTGACTCTGTCAAGATCCTTCTGGCATCAGTCTTTGCACATGGTTTCTTCTGTCTGAAAATTCTCCTTCCAAACCCCTTTTCTTTATCTGGTTCTATGTGCCCGTCTGTTAGGTGTCAGGTTAAACGTCAGTCTTATACAAGCCTTCCTTGATTTCTTATTTTATAGAAAACCCCTCTGTCATCCTCACACTGGAGCTATTATGGTGCCTCGTAGAATTATCATAATTTATAATCATAATCTGTCTCCTCCATTTTACTGTAAAATCCATGAGTCTGATCATGGAACAGATCATATCTGTTTTGTTCACCCTGTATGACATCTACATGTGCTCAGGTACCCTTACTGAATCTGTGAGAATGTGATGCTTTGGGGGAAAAGATCCTAGCATGCTTTCATTGCTTGACTTTTGGAAAGGGTGGTGGTGGAGGCTGACATTGCTGACCTTTGCATATTCCACTCATGTCCTTTAAGATCCCTTTGTTGTTTTGGTGCATTTTAGTTCCTTGGGTGTCTTCATTCCCAGCAGCCAGCTTCTGCATCTCTTTGGCAGGATTGCTTTCAGTCCAGTAGCAATCTCCAGGACCTGAATGTGGGGATTTATAGCCCTCAGGGGTCCAAACCCTTAACCAAGGTCTGATGAGTTTTGAGGGAGGAAGTATCAGTACTCATCTCTCACAAGAGATAAGTCTGTTAAAGACTACAATCTCCTTTGTCTTCATTGAGCCATGGTTCTGTATACTGTGGGACTTTGCTTAGTCTTACACTCTAACTTGACTTCCATTCACCTCTTCATTACCTCACTTCCTCACTAGTCTAACTGAGGTTTCTAACAAGTCACTTTTGCACGAATCTTTGACTCAGAATCTGTGTCTGGGGAACTCTATTTGAGATATCAACTTCAGAGGAGAGGCTTTTAAATGTTTCTCATGTCCTTACTACATAATGTTGACCTAGGTTGTCAGTCAAATCCTATTATTTCTTGTTTAAACAGGCACAGATGGAGAATGTGCTGGAAAGGCCTTAGTGATCCACCCATCCAATGGCCTTGTTTTATTGATGAGGGACTGAGCAGCAGAGGGGTGTGTGCTCTGCACAAGGTCACAGCCTTCATGAGCTGTGGGGTGGCAACCAGGACTAGAATCCTGATGTTCTTGACACCCAGACTCATGCTTTACATCAAGAAATTTTCATAAATTTAAATTGGGTGATTTAAAAAGGATGAAAAGAAACCAAACACTATTAAGGTAAAACAAATTGGCCTGCAGATAAAAATAATTCACAGGGGTATTAAAGACCACTGAAATATAACCTAAGGAAAAACTGAACAGATGACAACTTAGTGTCCTTTACTACATTTTATTCTGCAGTTTTATATAAATGTCATTTCCTCTAATGTCTCCTTCAGAATAAATTCAAGTAAGTATGTAGCTGGAAGATATGTATATTGCATGTGTGTGTCTACATATCTATGTATCACATAACATTGAATTAAAGGAATCTTCTTAAAAGTAAAAATTTGAAATATTTACAAAATTACCATTAAAAGCCATTGTATAGCTGCTTTATATATTGTGATGAATAATAGCTTCATATGTCTTACTTGAGAGGCCTCAAAGTGCCTTAAGTGTATTGTACTTGTGACTTATGAGGTTCCCAGACAAGACATAAACCCATAATTTTCTGTAGACGCTCTTACTCAAAATGATGGACTCAACCTAGAATGGAATTGATTTATTAGATTTCTTTTCTTCAGATGATGAAGCTAACATATAACTCTAAATTCTCTGATTAATGAAAAGGTTCTAATATCAGAGCTAGCACATCATCATGAATTGGTCTCTAAAACTAATTTAAGCCAAGTTGTAAATACTACTTAATAAAAAACACCTAGTGCTCTATGGTATGTATTGGTGTGTATGTGTGTGTGTGTGCTAATGCATACAGTCATAGGCGCGTGAAATTTTATGGGAGATGGAGAGGTCTCTTCTCATGACATCAATTTCATTATTACCAAAGGGTTAGAGAACTATTATAATGGTTGTGCTGGGAGGGGCAGGATTGGAAATGTAAATATATTGCCTTGAAGCCCATTTTTGATAGCTTAGCATTATTTCAACTGAAATAAAAACACAAGCGTGCAATGCTTTTCAATAGGTAGAGTGAGAAGGGATTTAATTATCACTCAAACTTCCACACCATGCAGGGATGCCCTAAATATCATTTCTTGATATTTAGAAGTGATGTTTGAGTACTGCCAGAGACAAAAAGTTTAATCCTTGGGCAGCCCGAGTGGTTTAACACCGCCTTTGGCCCAGAGCGTGATCCTGGAGACCCAGAATTGAGTCCCACATCGGGCTCCCTGCATGGAGCCTGCTTCTCCCTCTGCCTGCGTCTGTGTCTCTCTCTCTCTGTGTCTCTGAATAAATAAATGAAATCTTAAAAAAAAAAAAAAAGAAACAATAGGGGCATGTGAAAATTATTTTTAAAAAGTTTAATCCTTATAGTTTTAGACAACTGTAAGTCTTTGAAAAATTTAATTTATATTCAGATGAAGTATATGTCCTTACAAATCCAAAACCCTTGTCAGAATTCTGGCCTGTAGTGATATATAGAATTGTGTGGTCTTTCTTGCATGGGACAATTTTTCTGATCTTTGAAGACAGACAGCTGCCGTGTGTCCATCCCTCTTTGCCTTTCTAGATGGAAATTGAAGACTTTGTAATGTTTTAAGCATTTCTCATGCTACATGATTTCTGTATTTTTCATAATTCTGCCATGGGTTAATTGGTGAAATTCTCTCTTCAAATGTGGTATCCAATTGAGAAAACAGTACCTTTGCTGCTCCTAATTTGTTCATTCAACAAATATTTAGTGTCTATTTTGTATCAGGAATTATTCTAGATACTGATTGAGGAATGAAAGGGTCCTTGTCATCATGGTGTTTTTGTGTATGTTCAAAAGTACACATTTTAAAATGTGATCTACCTCCCTAGATCCAAATACTCTTCTTTTTACGTAGTCTAAAATTTTTTAGAAATTTTAAATTAGCAAGTAAATCATAGTATTTCTTCATATTTAGTCATTAATTAAAATATTCAGAGTTTTCCACATGACTGTGGCTCAATCTCCCATTCTAACTTATATGTTTAATCATTTTTAAAATGAATACATTTTTTAGATTTAATCTCATATTCCGATATGAAAGTCTTTATAATTTAATCTTACCTCTGAATTGGCCCTTCTGATTTTGTGTAAAGTAATGGATAGAGTTTTTTTTGTGAATTTGTTAAGCTGTAGTAAAAAAGATTTTTTAGGAAAAAAGTCCAGTACAAGATCTCATGATCTCATAGTACACTTATATTACTCTTGGTTTCAAGATGGTAGTGTCACTTAAAACAAATGTCATGTTTTTAAAAATTTTATCAAGTTTTTAATATTAATTCCAGTATGGTTTATAGTGTTATCTTAGTTTGAGATGTACAATATAGTGATTCAACACTTTTATATATTATTCATTGTTCATCATAGTAAGTGTACTCTTAATTTCCTTCATCTATTTCATCAATCCCCCTACTCACCTCTCCTCTGATAACCATCAATTTGTTCTCTATAGTTAAAAGTCTGTTTTTTTGTTTGTTTGTTTTTTCTTGGTTTGGTTTCTTAAATTCCTAATATGAGTGAAATCATATGGCATTTGTCTTTCTGTACTGACTTATTTCACTTAGCATTTTACTCTCTAGCTCCATTCATGTTGTTGCAAATGGCAAGATTTCATTCTTTTTTATGATTGAGTAATATTCCTCTGTGTGTGTGTGTGTGTGTGTGTGTGTGTGTGTGTGTGTGTATTTACCACTTCTTTATCTATTAATCTATTGATGGATAGATACATGGGCTGCTTCCACTAATTTGGCTATTGTAAATAATGCTGCAATAAGTACTGGGGTGTATATATCCTTTTGAATTAGTGTTTTTGTATTCTTTGAGTAAATACCCAGTAGTGGAATTACTGATTCATACAGTAATTCTATTTGTAATTTTTTGAGAATCTTCATGCTGTTTTCCACAGTGGCTGCATTCCCATGGACAGTGCACAAGTGTTAATTTTTCTCCATATCCTCACCAACACTTGTTTCCTGTGTTTTTGACACTAGCCATTCTGACAGGTATAAGGTCATATCTCATTGTGGTTTTGATTTGCATTTCCTTCATGATTAATGTTACTGAGCATCTTTTCATGTAACTATTGGCTATCTGTATGGCTTCTTTGGAAAAATGTCTGTTCATGTCTTCTGCCCATTTTTTTAATTGGATTATTTGGGGGTTTTAGTGTTGAGTTGTATAAATTCTTTATATATTTGGATACTAACCCTTTATCAGATATGTCATTTGCAAATGTCTTCTCCCATTCAATAGGTTGTCTTTTTTATTGTTTGCTTTGCTGTGCAGAAGCCTTTTATTTTGGTGTAGTTCCAATAGTTTATTTTTGCTTTTGTTTCCCTTGCCTGAGGAGACATATCCAGAAGAATGTTGCTATGGCTAATGTCAGAGAAATTACTACTTGTGCTCTCTCTTCTAGAATTTTTGTGGTTTCAGGTCTAACATTCAGACTTTTAATCCATTTTGAGTTTATTTTTGTGTAAGGTGTAGAAAGTGGTCCAGTTTCATTCTTCTACATATAACTGTCCAGTTTTATCAACACCATTTGTTGAAGAGACTGTCTTTTTTCCCACTGCATATTCTTGCCTCCTTTGTTGAAGATTAATTGACCCTATAATTGTGGGTTTATTTCTGGGTTCTCTATTCCATTCCATCAAATATCATGCTTTAAAAAAATACTGTTCAGTGATACCAAATTTCCCAGAAATTCTACTCCCACGGATAATTATGTGCCTTTCCAGAATTATAGTGCACGTATTTTATATAATTGGTATCATACCATATACTTCTGCTTTCTAACTTACATATCATACATGTATTTCTATTTTAAAATGTAATATTTATGTCCTTTTTAATGTATGCATTTTATTCTACTGTATAGGTATACTGCGATTTGTTTAATTTATTCATTATTCATTGACACATAAGCTATTTCCAAATTTTTTCCATTATTAACAACATGGCACATGCCTACTGGGCTATATACCTTCGTGTACTTATACTAGCCTTACCTTAAGGTAAACTTCCAGAAGTGAGTTATATTATGTACAGATTAAAATTTATAATGCCTTACTAGATTGCCCTTTAGAAAGCATGAAAAATTTACACAGCCACCTCCAGTATATTAGAGTTCTCATTTCTTTATATCTTTGCTAACAAGATGAATTGAAAAATCTTTTTAATCACTGTCCTTGATATTTCTATTTTAATTTTCATTTACATGTTTAGTAATAATTTTTTAATGTATTAACTTGTTACTTGTCCCGTTTTCTATTTGGGAGATTTAATCTTTCTCTTGATTTACAAGAATATAACTAAGCTTTTTGATCTTATCGCACAAATTTATCTTTTAATATCTATCTTTTGCATACAGTATATTTAAAATGTGTGCTGTCATATGTAAAAAACTTTTTCTACTGTTGATTTCTTCTTTAATCAGATACCTTTAGATCCAAATGAACAACAGATGATTAAAACAGCATTCTAATATCAAACTGGAACTTGGAGAGGGCTGAAGAGTTATAAAACAATCCTGGCAGATAGTTTCATATAACATCAAGCAAAGACAATCTCTCCCAAACCTCGATTTCTGTATTTAAAAAAAAGAAAGAAAGAAAAAGGAAAGAAAAAGAAAAAAGAAAAGTACTGAGAATAAAAATGTTTGTCTTATATAGAGGGATGTTGTGATGATGGGGTAATGTATATGCTAGGAATTGTTTACTATCTTTTCATCCCATCCCCTTTTAACTACTCTAGTTATAGGAATCCAACATGATATGGCATCTAGTTCTCTTATCTGCAGTTTGCAGAACCAATATCTTTATTTCTTTTCAGAAAGTACTTCATATTCAATCTTGTGGTACTCCTGCCATTTTGCATGATTTTTAAACATCACTGGCAAGTTGTGTCTGATGCTTAGGATTCAGTTCATTTTGGTCTAGAGAGAGACAAAAATTCATGTAAGGTCTCTGGGGGCGCTCTTGCTATTTCCTTACTTCGCTTGAGTTTTCAATTCCCTCTTAAACACTTTGGTTCTCTTTTGCAGTTTGGAGATTATTCTCCTTGAAGAAAAGGATGGAATACTTTTGTTTTCCTCCTTAACCCTGCTTCCTAGCAGCAAGATTTTCTATTCCTGCTTTTTTTGCTTTGAATATAGACACCCTGTGGTTATTGTTGTTTTTTTTAAGCTTTCTCCTATATAGAGTTTAACTTTCCAAAATAATTTCTGTGTATTTTTTTCCTCAATATTTTCTGTATTTGTTTTAGGTTATATCCCATTTCCTATCTATCAAGATATTATGATTAGGGGAACTGGATGATTCAGGTACATTTTGTTAGAGACCACAGAGAGAATTTTTTCACCCAAAACCTTGAGAAATGCCAAAGCTAGGAGGAACCTGTGAGAAGAAAAAGCCAAGAAGTTATCTGGTGGTGTACAATCAATGGACTAAAAAGCATTGTGAAGCCAGCAACCAGAGAGATTAGATCAAATGAAAATGTAACAGAAAAAATTAATCACAAGGGATGTACTGAAGCCAAGAGGAGCTGTTTGTTGCTTGCTTTTAAGGACTGGCTGGAGGTGGTTTAAAAATGAATATTCTTACTCTCTTTTTCAGATGGCCTAAGATTCTCCTAAATTCAGAAGTGAGGATGCCTGGGTGGCTCAGTGGTTAAGCGCCTGCCTTTGGCTCAGGGCATGATCCTGAGCCCTGGGATCGAGTCCTGCATCGGGCTCCCTGCATGGAGCCTGCTTCTCCCTCTGCCTGTGTCTCTGACTCTCTCTCTGTGTCTCTCATGAATAAATAAATAAAATCTTTTTAAAAAGTTCAGAAGTGATTGCACTTCTGATTCCATTTATTATCCTCTTTGATATGGACAGGGCTATTCACAGATCGGTGGTTCAGCTCTGTAAAAATTTAAGTCTTATATAGCTGGGTCATAAGATTGGGAATCAATAGAAAGTTAGCAATCCTTTGAACTGGCATGGATTAGTTCTGTCACAGGTCATTGGGAGTGTAAAAAGAGACTGTTCAGTTACATAAAGTTCTCTGGTCCTTTGCTGGGAAGATGGAGGGACATCTAATGAAGCCTTGCTATATGTTGGTATCAGGGTAATGGTGGAAGAACTCAGCTGAAGGCTGGAAAAATCAAATATACTGAAGTAGCAGAAGACAGGAAACTACTGCTTGGCAGGCTTTTATTGCAGTCTGATTCCTGTACACCAATGTAGAGAGAACTGACATCTTGACAGTAGTGTGTCTTCTAATCCATGAGTGTGGTATATAAACACTTTCACTTAGATTTTTTTAAAGAGCTTTTAAAATTTATTTGAGAGGGGGAGAGAACACATGCACGCCCGAGAGAGCGAGAGAGAGAGAGAGAGAGAGAGAGAGCGCGAGCATGAGTAGGGAGAGTAACAGGGGGAGAGGGAGAAGGAGACTCCCTTCTGAGCAGGGAGCCCAGTGTGGAGCTCCATCCCAGAACCTAGGATCATGACCTGAACTAAAGTCAGGCAACTGACTGAGCCACATGGGCACCCCAACTTGGATCTTCTTTAATTTTATCAATAATGTGTTTTATAGGTTTACTTGTTTTTCAGAAAATTTATACGTAGGGGTTGATGTAATCATGCTATTGTAAATTATTTTGTTTAAAATTGTATTTGCTACTTGTAGCCAACAAATAGAAATAAATTGTTCAATGGCTTTGGTAGATGCATTTATTATTTATAAGTTTTTCTATAGTTTAGTTTTTTTATAGATATAATTGTCATCTAGATAAGATAGACTTTTAGGTCTTCTTTTTACATAAAACTTATACTTTTTGTAGATTAACTTTTTGAGAGGAATTTTATATGCTGGAATTAAGCAAAACAAGTAACGTGTAATCTGTTTCTAGGTGCTTGGTAAGGACCATAGGAAAGTATAGGTGGTGCATGAGAAATAACACCAGGTTGGTCCAATTATAGAAAAAAGATTAATTTTGTAAAAATATTGGCCATTTTTATAAGGCACTAATATTTCTTATATCCAACTGTTTGATGACAAATGGTCCAGGTCTTAGCAACCAATATTCATAAATAAATAAAACAAAGTACCAATAGCCAGCCCAAGATGTTCAAATTTGATCTATTAAAAATTTTAAAACAGATAGGTCTTCTTAGAGACCATGAAAATCATACTCAAGGCAATAGCCAGAGCATGGTCTATGGGGACTTAGAGAAGAAAGTGAAAAATGAAATACTTCTTTGTTTTTTAGAATATAGGTGTAATACATCTTACAGTGATGGTTATTTGCCAATGAATTGTGTATTTGCAAACTACACATAGACCATTCTATACCAATTTTTTCCAAAAGTGAATTCTAGAAAATGGATGAGTTGATAGAGCTAATGGTCACATATCCAGGTTAAATATTTTGAAAAGATTAACTAATAATGCATTGCATGCTTCAATGATAAGATAACAGATATGATAAATGATGAAAATGAGCCTTCTCTTATTACCTGAAAGATAAGTCTGTGCTAACAGGGAGGTGTTAAGTCAAGGGAAGATACCAATAAAATCACCTAAGAACAACTTTTTTGAGAAGAAATAGCTGAAAGGGTTTCCTCTCCCCCCACCCCCAAAAAGTGACTATACTATTTACTGTGAAAATAGCCAGTAAACAGAATACCAGCCTGGATTTAAAAGACAGGGCTACGCATTAAGATACACCCTCTCATCCCCAGAAAATATGGAACAACTGTCAAGCAGCAGCAACCTGTGATTGAAATGACCATCTCTTTTTCCCCTGGAAAGTGACAATTAATCCAGAGTGAGAAGGATCATGATATTCTGCAGATTAAAGAAATAGAAATTTTAAGGGTGGTATATGGACAAGAACTCTGGATTTTAAGTTAAAAGGGAGGGGAAAGGCATGTGTGTCTGGAAGGCATTTGAGTCAAGAATGGAAAAGAATAACCCTTGGTTTTGGGTTTTTTGTTTGGTTTGATTTTGCTTTGTGTTTGGAATGTACTTATTACTGACCCTGAAAGTGTGTTAGGAACCATACATACATTTTCTTATTTAATATCAAGTTAACTTTGTGAGATACACATTTTCATTCCCATTTCACAGATCAGTAAACAAATGTTTTGTCACATTAAGTCCCTTGATGGAGATGAACAGTTTAATTAATCAATGAAGCAGTCAGAATTCAAACCCATGTCTCCTGGGCTACAGATGCTGGACATTTTTTTTTTTTTTGCAGCATATCTGTTGTACAAAGTTGAATGAATGAATTAACCCCTCACCCCTCAATTTCCTCACCTACACAGGTGGACAGTAACACTGATCTCATATGGTTGTTATGAGAAATATTTGGGGATAATCCACAGCAAGGACTCAGACTAGGGCTTGTCACAAAGTGGGTCTCAGGAATTGGTGGTGGAAAGGTTGGAGCAGTGGAGTGCAGTAGAGGACTATGGTGAAACTTGAGGCAGGTGCTTTACCAGACATGGGACCCCAAGGGAGAGTGGGACACACAACGAAGCAATTTTGAAGGAGGAAAATAGATACATTTTCAAAATGCAGATCCATTTGAGGAAACACCTAGATAGCTTATCCAAATGAGGTCCATAGGCAAACGGAAGGTAGGATGAAGGAACTGACTGACCCTCAGGAAGCGGGGTCAAAACAGAGGAGGGAAAGCACGTTGGGCCTATGGAAAAATAAATAAAGAAGTGGGGCCTCTGCTGGAGCTTTGTATCTTCCCCTCAGGGCCACAAATAATTCCCCTACTTCTAGGCAGTCATCTTGAAAAATATATTTGGAATTGCCCACGTGAGGAAGAGTACAAGAAAATATGGATAGAATAGTGGAAAACCCACTTTGCTACTGGGAAAGCAGTTCAAACTACTTCTCTGACTTGGCTCAGTGCCATTGCTCTACACAGAATATGTCACTGGAGCACAGATTCCCCAGCAATGTTGTAAAACCAGATTATTTACAGCTACTATCCAGCACCACCTACTGGTAAACCAACAGAAAGTAGAACTCAAACTATACACAGCCCAAACTGAGCAAATTGGTTGTAAAAAGTCAATTTGTCATAAGGAAATGGTGAATGGAGACACCATACATCCACATAATAGAACACTGCATAGACCTGATATAATAGGGGGCATATGCAGAAATATGGATTTTGGAATAGTGAGTCAAAATTAGATTACAGTATTCTAAACAGATACATAAATGTATTTTCAAGGGATTTAGAAGTGAGGGAAAGAGTAAATGCACTTGATTTGATGAATTAAAATTTTTTTCTTTCAAGTTTGTTTTGTGCATTGGCCACAAACATATCCTTCGAAAGTAATCTGTAACAGATTTGCAGCTGTACCCAAATATGTACTAAATAATTATTGGAGGGAAAAAGAAATGAAAATGGTCATGTATTTTTGGGTGCATTACTCTTTTCTCTCTTACACTCTCTATAGTTTTATTTTAAAAAGTTAAATCCTTGTTTAAATTAAAAGGCTAATATATGCACATAGTAAACCAAAACTCCACACCATGCAATAGGTATATAATGAAAAGTAAATCTCTCTGAACCCCAGAATCAGTCCTTCTCCAAGAAATTGATCAGGTTTGTGGGTTCTTTATTTTTCTAAAATTTTTCTATGCATATACAAGTGTGTGTGTGTGTGTGTGTGTGTACACATGCATCAGGTCCTGGTCAGGAGCCTCTGGGACATCCCCTAATGCTATCAAATCATTTCAGCCTTTGCTAAAATATTGGCTGGTGCAACTGATGACAATAAATAGAATTTAGGCAGTAGAGCTACGTTTAATATGTTTGTAGCTTTACAGGATTCATGTCAAAAGGATTGGTAAATTTCTTAAACTCAATTTTATTTTTGTCAAAGATGTACTTGGATGGGGTAACAGTCCTTTTATTGTACTTTGCACCTTAAACAAATTCCCATTCCTCAGAAGAAACTACTTTTTCCTTGTTAAAATATTCCTAAATTAGTTGCCTTACAGTGTACTTGCCCAAAGTATACTTATGGGCAAATTTCTTATTTAGTTAACTATGTATAACACCTATTTCTTTTCTACTGTGCAACATAGCTTCTTTACACTCTCTCCCCTCCTCCCCCAGTACACAGGTACATATGGTCTCTCCTACCCAACCAGGACAGTTATCTCATATTTGGCTTGCTGAATACTCAGTGTGTCCACCATTATGATTGTGGAAATATTATTTGCAGATGAGGTATATTTATGGTTCAGGAGTACCTGGATGTTATACTATTTTCTTTCTTGTACATGTACCAGACAAGTACCAAAACCCATCTGATGTCTGAAGAGGAGTGGAGGAGACTTGGTGTCCAACAGAGTCTAGGCTGGGTTCATTACATGATTCATGAGCCAGAACCACATATTCTTCTCTTTAGACGACCTCTTCCAAAAGAGCAACAAAAATGAAGTCTTTCTGGGGATCGTCAATTAAATCTTTTTCAAATTTAATGCATATGTGTATTTCAGTGAATACTTGAAAAATGTACAAATTGTTCATCCATACTTGTGCAGGGGCTGTATTCTTCACAGCAACAGAGCTCAGTTAAATGCAACTGCAAGTAGGTTACTAGAAGATGTTCGAGATAAATTTCTTCTAGTCGGTTTTTCTCTTAAGTGTCTGTTTGACTTTGTCTGTTACTTTTGTTAAATAAAGTTTGTATGTTGCATTTAAAAAATATTTGCTTTTCCTGGACTTAATAAATGTCTTCTTTTAAACTCTGCTTAGATTTCTATGTACCTATTAGTAAATCATTTCTAAAGTCTCAGCCATCTGAAAAATCCCTCTCAGTATATTCAAACACAGGAGATTTTCTGTCTGTTTCATTTCCTTTTCTTTTTAAGCAATCCCTGTTCTCCCACTCAGATTTGTGGAGGGGGGTGGTGGTGGTGGTGGCCGGAGGGAGCCCTCTGGGCCTGCTGTTCAACTGTCATCCTGGACGTTTTCTACCCTTTTCTGTATGGTAGCCCCAGGATACAAATGTGCTCATTTGGGGGAATAAATGGCTTAGTACCTTCCAAAGAAAATGTGCTTGAGTGTTTTTGTTTGTTTGGGGTATGATAACCTGACTAAAAAAGAACTTCTAGGCTGAAAATAGTTTTTCCTCAAAACTTTATTTTCTTGTTTCCTAGTTTCCAATGTAAATGTTTATTTTTGTTTCTTTGCTTCTATTTCGTTTGGAGAAATCTTAACAAAATTCTAACTCCTGATAGTTTATATATAACCAACGTATTTCTGTAGAAGTGCTTGGGATCATCTCTGTACCCAGGGTTCTGAAGTGTTGTAATTATGTTTTGATGTAGTTCATTCTTCATTCATTTTGCAAAGAATATAGTAGATCTTTTTTTTAAATTATTTCTTCAACAGTTGTATTTTCTAAATTTTGTCCTGTTTTTTTTGTGCCCCCCCCCTTTGTAGAACTTATTTTATTAGTAAATCAGACTTTCTGGAACAACTTTGGAATTCTCTTCTCTTGAAGTTTCTATTTGTCAGTATTTTGAGTCTCTACAGATTTGCTTGACTTTGTTTTCCAAAAATCTCTGAATTTTTCCTTTCCTTTGTCATTTTTTTTTCTAGAGTACTCTCGTCCTCTAAATTCTCTACTTTTTTGGTAACTGTCAATTTTTTCACAGAGACAGTAACTTCACATATTTCTTGGAGCCTAAAAGAGCTTCCCCCTCTCCCCTAATTCTATTCAGCCTTCTACATTATTTCTATTTTCCAAATCTTTTTTTTTCTCCTATTTGTTGATTTTGATCTTTATCTGTTATCTTAAGGACTTTCCTCAAAGGTCTGATGATCCATGACTCTATTTAATAGCACACATGGGGAGGAGGGAGAGGGTTAGGGAGAGGGAGGGAGAGAGAGAGAGAAGAGAGAGAGAGACAGAGAGAGAGAGAAGAGAGAGACAGAGACACACACACCAACAGAGAGACCTATTTAGGAACTCCTGTCAGTATGTGTAGGTCTCTCCTATTAGGATTGTTTTCCCAGAGAAAAATAGTCTATTATTCTTCCTAATGAATGTAAGCTGCTTTAGAGTTCTCGGGCCAAGCAGAAGGAGACCGGGGATCCCATTATTCAAAATTCAGTACTCAGACTTCTCTCTGCCTCCACCCTCTGCTGTATCTGGTGTCTCTAAACCCAGACTTTCTCTTTTCTACTCCTCAGAAATAAAACTTACTGTCCCACCATGTGATAAGGGTCTAGTTGCTCTTTCTGCAGACTTGGAATTCATTAATCTATTTCTTCAATAAATATTTACTAAACCCCCCTATATTCCAAACACTGTTTTATGTAGTACAGAAATATGTGTCTGTGAGGCAAGCAAAATTCCCTGCCCAGATGTGTGGTACTGACTTCCAACCAAACCTGAACTTCCAGAACCCACTTATGTCTCCAAATTCTAAACTTCAGTATTCTGTAGTGTGCATTGGCTTGCTGCTTGGTTAAGTCTTTGCATATTCAGTTTTTATCTTCTGTTTGGTTTGTTCAGTAAGAAGCCACTTGTCCTTTGTTTTCCAGTTCCAAAATTGGGTAGCTTTCACCACCTCTTCAATTCTTTTTGTATTTGGGATTGATTTCACACTACTTTTTTGGTTGTTTCATGGAATTTAGGAAGGATGGAGAGGTAAACATGTGTGTCCAATATACCACCTTTGCTAAAGGCAGCTGTGAGTAATTTCACCCAATGAGCCCCGCACCTGAGTGTCTGATGACCTGTGATGCAGTTGAGTGTGGGTAACCCACAGACTCAACACAGTTGGGAATCTGGACTCTTCTACTGAGTCATTTCTGTTATAAGCTGGCCCTGCCTCAAAAAGTCTTGAAATACCAGAATATGCATCCAGTCTTTGCTACTCTTCTTGCAGTTGCTGCATCCTCTGACAGAACTGCTATTCCTTTTCTGGCCAGACTATAAAGGACCCAGATTTCTGAGAACATGTGCTTACCCTCCAACCCTACCCCAGCATCATATATTGCCTGGAACTGAGAGGATCTGTAGTGTGTGTATACACACACACACACACACACGTATGCATTGCATATATTAGCATATATATGCATATATATTACAGATCCTCTCTGTAATAATATAACCTCCTCATAGTTTTCCCCTTCTGGATCTTTATAAGCTTCAAAAGGAGGCAGCATGTATGTTTGTGTTTTTATCACTACTCTGTGCATCTGTGTTTTGGGGGGAGGAAATAGTCCCTTGTGTAGAAGAGAAGGGCCTTGTCTCTTCTCACTTGGAACAAGAAAATTCCTCTTGCACACTCTCCAGTTGTCCAAGTAAAAGAATGTAAATGTCCCACTACCCTTCAGAAGCTTCACAGTGGCAGACTTTGTGGAACTGTGGGACGTGGACTGCAGTTTGCCATGGGTGACATGCTTTAGCCCAGTGTCAATTTTGTTTCAGGAAATCAAAACTACATTCTTACATAAAATCTTTACTTTCAGAGTTACTGCCTGGTATCTTCTCATATGATCAGAAACTTTGAATTCCTATACTCTTCAAAACAGAGCCTCGTTTCAGAGATTATAGTTAGTGAGATCTCCTAGGATTTTTACCTTGGGTGCTATCTTTTATTTGGGCATTAAACCTGGAAAATACTTTTTAGACTGTCTTAAAGGGATTTAGAGGAAGGGAGAAGGAAATAGTCATGTTAGCTACTGAGCTAATAAGCTGGTTTGTGAATTCCATACCTGTGGTTGGAGAGGAATGAAGAAACCTAGTGCTTCTGAACTTCTTGTTCCTAAAAATAGCTATTTTGTGTGACTCTTACAACCCTGAAAGAAAATCTTTCAAGAGGAACTAAAGAAAATGTCAGAGGATTTTCAAACTATGAAAATTAATTATGCAAAAACTAATATTAGAACTGTGAACACTGACAAAGTATAACATTATCTATAACAACTCTCTGGCATATATTTATATTTCTTTCAAAATGCTTTGTAAATTGACTAGCCCTTTAGAAATTATTTTTGGGAAATAAGAAACCCTCATCTATACTTTTTGAAAACTTTCATATCATCTATAGCACATTTAGGACATAGTAAATATTTATGAATATTTTAAGTCTACTCTTTATTTATTTTCACCCAAGATAAAGAGCAGAGACATCTACTCTGTAAGTCACATAGATACAAACAAATTGATAAATCACTTAGTCAAATTGTACTTGTTGCTTGCCAAACCACTTGTCAAAAATTATAATAAGCTTTAGGAGTGTAGGTATAAATTAGAGGGATGTGACAATGTATCCACAGGGTTACAATAGAGTGGCAAAGGCAGATAATTAACAAATACAAAATATGGGATAAATGCTAGTAGTAGCAGAATTGCAAAGAGTTTAGATGGCATTATAGCAAGTGGTTCAGTCCTATTATGGAGGTGGGGAAAGGAGTCTCAGATAAAGCTGCTACTTGATTGATGAATAGGAGCTTTCTAGAAGAAGAAGGGAAACGTGTTTTCCAAGAGGAGAGACTAGCATGCGTAAACACCCAGAAATGAGAGAGGAATAAGTTTTAGTGCAGGTAGAACAAAGACATGCTTGAGATGGAGAGTGGTAAGCGTTAGGGTAGGCAGTTAGGCAGAGATCATATTATCAGGGACTTTAAAGGCATATTAGGGATATAGATTTTATTACAAAGATAATAGGGTGCCATTTAATAATTTTTAGGTTGGTAATGACATGATTAGAGTTAGACTTAAGACATATTATTTTGGCTGCATATGAAAAGCAGATTGAAAGTAAACAAAATACTGGAGGCAGGACTTCTTCTAGTCTTGTCAGAGAAGCTGGCATTTGATTTTTCATAAAAACAACTATAAACTAGAACAATTTTGTGAAGCAAATATATTTAGGCATTTGACATCAGTCAGTGTAAGGTTGAGATCCTTGAGGTTAAAAAAAAAAAAAGCACATAAAAATAGCTCTTTATTCTCCCTGGCTTTCTGCCCAAACCAATGTTGAATGCATGAAAGCAGAAAGGGGAATTCTCACTGGGTAGAATAAAACAGACTTTGGTGTCTGGGGACTGCTAATGTGATTGGAATTTGCGGGGCAGGTTGACAACGTGGAGGTAGACATTGTTAAAAAGCCCTAGAGACCTGCAGAGGGATTCTTTTCTGATTCTTGAGATGCAAGGTGAAATTCCCCAGGACATGGTAATACTATGGAACTGCCGATGAGGCACTGACATCTCAGTAGAAAGTTCTGATCATGCAAAGACATGGTATGCGGGGAAGATGTTGGAGTTATGACCCAACTACAGTCTAGTTACTGTAATAATCCAGGCATCCAGTTGAGATCCTCAGATAATAAAGCTCACACTATTTAAAAGTAAAGATCACACTCTAGGATTATATACTTTAATAACTTTGCCCTAGAACTAAGGGTAAGATTGAAATAAATGCACCCTTAAAGAGCAAAACAAAGAAACACAAAAAGCCATGCCCCCCCATATCCCAAGTTTGAAACAGGAGAAAATGGTCCACTTATAATTTAATTGCCCCAAAAGCAAGATAATAGTGTAATTCATAGTCTTCACAACATACCATCTACAGTGTCCATCATAATAATAGAAAGTCAAACAAAAAAGAAAAATAGGACAGCAACACCATTACAATTTCTGAAAGATAAAAACTTATAGAAGCAGACCCACAGATAAACCACATGTTGGAATTTAGACAATGATATTTAAAAAACCTATTACAAATAAGGAATTTAGAGATGAACAGCTAAACAATTAGCAGAAGGTACTTCATCAGAAAGAGAAAATTACTTTGAAAAAGAAATTTCTCCAAATATTTAAGAAAGAAAATGACAGTCTTATACAATATATTTCAGAAAGTAGAGGAAGAAAAAAACATATCTAAATTTATTTTGACTTTGACAAAGACCAAGAAACAAAAATTATAAACCAATATTCTTCACTCCAAAAATCCTTAATAAATATTAGCAAACTAATATTTACCCTAGAGTTTTAGCCTAGAAAAGCAAAGGTCAAACATCAGAAGGTTAAGTTGCAACCAGAGGTCACAGTTCTCACCCAGCAGCTTAAAGAGTAACGTTAAAATAATGGGCTACTGGCTGCTGCTGTTTTGAGAATTCTAAGCACTGAAGTAATCCTTACTCATTTGTTTACAGATAAGGGTGAAAGCTAGAGAGTGCTTAGAAGGTGTGGATACTAACGGTTATTAATTCCTTTTTTGATAAAATCTCATTCCTTCTAATATGTTGAAGGGAGGAAGACTACACTTTCAACACCACATTGTCCTATAGGTCCTAGCTAGTACAGCTGGGGGAAAAGAAAAGGAGAGAAAGGAAAGAGAGAGAAATAAAAGAAATATATAAATAAAAGCTTAATAATAAAACAACATTTATTTTTAGAATGGCATAATTGTATCAAAAATGCAAAGCAGGACAGCCCTGGTAGGGCAGCCCCGGTGGCGCAGCGGTTTAGTGCCGCCTGCAGGGTGTGATCCTGGAGACCTGGGATCGAGTCCCACGTTGGGCTCCCTGCGTGGAGCCTGCTTCTCCCTCTGCCTGTGTCTCTGCCTCTCTCTCTCTCTCTCTCTCTCTCTCTCTCTTTCTGTCTCTGAATAAAAAAAATTTAAAAATGCAAAGCAAATACATCTATAAAGAAATTGCTAGAGGGATTCCTGGGTAGCTCAGTCAGTTAAGCATCTGACTTCTGCTCAGGTCATGATCTCAGGGTCCTATGATTGAGCCCCATTTTGGGGTTTCCCACTCAGCAGGGAGTCTGCTTGTCCTTTTCCTTCTCCCTCTGCCCACCCCCCTGCTCATGCTCTCTTTCTCTCAAATAAATAAATAAAATCTTTAAAAAATTACTAGAAATAGCAAATTAATTTAATGAGATTGTTGGATTAAAAGTTCAATATACAAACATGAATGGAATTTCTATAATATATTAAAATAGCAAAAAAAACTCTGGAAAATGAAACTTTAAAATTATTTATGATAGTTTCAAAAATCAGAAACGTAGGAATAAATTTAACACACATATAAAAAGTGCACATTGGAAACTACATAATATTGCTAACAAAAGTTGAAGTTCAAAATAATTTAAAAATATACTAACAGATTGGAGATTTTAATTTTTAAGAAATTATTCTCCTAAATTAATTTTTAAAAGATTATATTTATTTATTCATGAGAGACACAGAGAGAGAGGCAGAGACACAGGCAGAGGGAGAAGCAGGCTCCATGCAGGGAGCCCGATGCGGGACTCCATCCCGGGACTCCAGGATCGCGCCCTGGGCCAAAGGCAGATGCCAAACCGCTGAGCCACCCAGGCTGCCCTATTCTCCTAAATTAATCCAAACTTTCAATGCAGTTCCAATAAGAATTTAGTAAAATTTTCTATGGAAATTGATACATAGAATCTAAAGTTTATGTGGAAATGAAATCCATATTATGTACACCTTGACTAGCCAACACAATCTTGAAGAAGAAATACATAGTTGGAGGATTTTCCTACTGGGTTTCAATACATATTGTGAAACTAGAATAATTAAGACATGATCGCATTGGAATTAGGATTAAAAAAAAATATATATATATATATCAGTGGCACAAAATAGGCATTCTAAATCTAGGTTTACAAACATGCAATCAATTGGTTTTCAGTGCTGGAACAAATAGATAATCATATGAAAAAATAAACATTGATCTTTTCCTCATACACATAAATAGTAATTAGAGTTGGCTCACTGACTAAAATATAAAATTTTAATTTATATACTTAGAAGAAAATACAAGACATTATTTTTACAAATGTAGGATTGGGTGAAGATTTCTTGGACTCAAGAAGCACTAAATATAAAAGAAAATATGGTAAATTGGATTTAATTAAAATTGAAAATGTTTGCTTATTGAAAAAAGTATTAAGAATGTAGGAATCAAGCCACAGAGTAGGAGAAAATATTCTCAAAATATATATCTGACAGAGGACTAATATTAAGATTATATGAAGAATGCCTACAACTTAAGAATGACAGGAAAAATAATACAATTAAAACATGGAAAAAAGAGGTGAACAGATATTTCACCAAATTTTAAATAAGAATATCCACAGAGCATATGAAAAAGTTCTAGGTGCTGCTGGATCACTGGGAAAATGCATGGAGAAACCCACTCAATATTTGTATATTTCACTGCAGGTAAATGATACGTCGATAAAATACTTTGGGCATTTTAAAAAGAGGAAGAAAAGTTAGTTAGCAGGATACTACTGAAATCCAAGTGAAAGATGATGGTGGCCTGCACCATTGTGGAGGTAATGGGAATGGAAAAATTCATGGAGATTTAAGGGATATTCAGAAAGTAGTATTGATAAGAATTTGTGATTAATTTGATACTAGTGCTTAAGATGGCACATTCAGCGATTATTCTTATAACCAAAGTAGGTGTAAATGTGATGTTTTGTTAAAACCAAAGAGGGAATCCCAGAACTGGGTCTCACATGGGAGACTAACCATTTTTCTGCTGCGTTTAGACCTCAGAAAGTTCCCAAATAAGAGGCTGGAGATGATTTTGGAAGAAGCTACAAACAGAAGGAAAAAGGTAGGGAGGAAAAGTGGGCTTTGGCTGTAGGACTGAACATCCTCTTATACCCCAGCCTACACATACGCTTCTCTTTGCAGGTCCATGCCATGTTTGCCTATTTGTGGTAGCCTTTTGGCTAGGAATGGGAGCTTGTCTTTTTAACCAGGCTTCTGTCATTTATTAAGCCTTGATTGCTCCTTCCATCAAATGTAGAACAAACAGCTGGTACATCCTCTTTCTCATCTTAGTTTCTGCCCGAACTTGTCCTACTTGATGAAAGAAAGGATGATGTTATGTTATTGTACAAAGAAGGCTCACATCACTGACTACCTCACACATGGGGTCATTCTCCTACTGTGGTGAGAAGACCAGGCTCTTGAGACCTCTTGCAGAAAATGCAACCATGTAAACATGCTCTTTCTTAAAATTTAGACTATTCAAACCAGTTTGCTTTTAGTCGGATGGGCAAAGGTGAGGACTTGCCTCATTTGTAAATCATTCTTGTGCCTTTAGTGATTAAAAGATATCCCACATCATGAATTATACAACCTTTAGGTTTTAATAGATTCATCTCATGATTCTTCTTTTGCATCTCATTTTTCTTATCTTTTTTTCCACCTCCGTATAGGACTTATATATTCCTTAACTGATATTCCTGTAGGGTTTTTCACTCCATTTTATGTGTGACATCATAAAAAATTAAAGAAAAATATAAGTTACTTAATGATTGGTTATCTGACTTCTACCCTGAGAATTTTTTTTTTTCTGGCTTAAGTTTTAGATACAAGTGAAGAATATACTATAACATTTCTAAAAGGATTAACTTTAAAGTAGATTTGTCACTAAAGAGCAGATTATTGCTGATTAGGTTTTTATTTTTCAGGCTTACCTAAGTGGGAAGACTCATAATTTTAGGATACAGTGAATCTTTGTTCAAGTGTACCAAACTTATTTTTAGCATGGAAGAGGACAGAAACTAATAACAAGCATCACTGAATATTGAAGATCCACAGAAACTGAAAATCATCATGCATATGAAATAAAAGTCTTCACAATAAAGTAAATAATATAAGACATCTTATACAAAGAAAACCACTTGTGAATTATAATAATGATTTCTGACATGTAAAATAAGTGCTTGTATGCATAACTAGATCTTAGCTAACTATGAGTCATGAGGAAACATTATAATAAGAAAATTCCTATATACTTGGCAAGCTTTTGTTAGCCACTGTATCAATCATTGTGACAATCCCTTTCAGGAGCCGGATTCTTCTTATTTCTATCTCCTTCATTATTTTTGGTGGAGAGTCTAATGAGCAGTGAAATGTCCAAAATGTAGGAAGCAGGAAGAAGTGAAAGTCCTTAATAAGTCAGCATGGGAAAGTTAGTTCCTTCTAACATTTCCTGAATCAAACCAAAAGAGCCAATTATGGAAAGGATATGATTTTTATCACAATGGCTTATAAGGATTCACTATAATTTAACATACAATTCTTTCTAGAAATACCCTTAGGTAAATAAAAATCATTTAACCTTTTAAACTAAATTTAGCTTAAGTAAAATCACCAGTTAATTTTTTAAGAAAAAATGACAAATAGCATCTGCATTATTACTGCTATCAGCGGGATCTGGATAATTTAAAAATAAAGAAAACCAAACAACTGGAGGATTAAAAATTTATCTGGGCAGGAACCATCTCTGGAGATTTAATGATAAACTCTTTGCCTTGAGACTCAGATAACGTCACAGTTCTTCTGCTGCAGATGTAGAAGCTCTCATTGAGACTTAAAAGTCCCAAATATAATAACAGCCAAGTTCACCTTCCATATTCATGACAATTCATATAATAAGACATGGCAGGAAGGGACATTCCTTACACTATCTTTTTCGAGGAATCTTCTTCCCTTTGATAGGCCATGATAAGAAACTCAGTGTCCCTCTGTCATATATTCCAAGTTCTAAAATATATCCTATACACATCAGACAGGTGATATAATAACCCTCGCCTTTTTTCAATATGTACTTCTGTTTACAGACCTTATCGCAGGTCCCAGCTAAATTGTTTCCAACCTTGAAGGAGAATGTTCTAAAGAAAATCTTGAGGGGGGTAAAAAAGTATAAAAGAGCAAAGTCATTATACAATGTAGGGTCATTCAAAGCTTTCCTGCAAGAAAGAGATAAGGTATGAAAACGAGAGAAGGAAGACATTTAAACTTTTCTAGCACATCTAATATTATTTCCATGTTTTTTGATAATACCATAATAGTGTAGCTATTAATGTTTTCTTATATTCACACACAATGTTCAACATATATCCCCTTTTGCCAAATCAAAAAGCCCTCCATTTTTTGCTCTGTGCTTATATTTTTATTCCTTCTGGATGATTTCAGATATTTAGGCAGTCATCTCTAACCTAAAGAAGCATACAATCATTTTTTTGGCTGCTTCAATTACTTAATAAATGGTCAGATAGCTGGATTAAGAGTACTAGAGGCTTTTCTCTAAAATACCTCCTCACTTCACTAGTACCCTCCTCATTTGAGCAAAAATCTTATGAAATTTCAAAATATTTAGTGACATGATTTTGTGGAGCACATTTGATTCCCAACCAGCAAAATTAGAAAATAAGCGGAAGTTCTGAGAACTCTAAGAAGACATGGTGTATATCCTTGCAAATTTAAAAGAACAGAACTGGTACAAAGTGTGTTCTTAGAACGCAACTGAATTAAATTCAAAATCACAATAAGGTGGCTAGAAAATCCTAAAATATTTGGAGATAAAGAACATTTAACTAACAAAGAATACTCAAGAGAAATTAAATTTAAATTTTTAAAAATATTTTGAACTAAATGAAAATACAACTTATTAAAATTTATACGATAGAGCAAAAACAATACAGGGAAATTTATAGCATTAAATGCATTCATTGGAAAAGAAGAAAAATCTAAAATCAACAATTTAAGCTTCAACCTTAAGAACTAGAACAGAAAACCAAATTAAACCAAGGTGAACAGAAGAATAGAAATAATAAAAAGAGGCAATCATACTGATCCCATGGACATGAAAAAATAATAAAGGAATATTATGAAGAATTCTGGTCAAACAAACTTTATAACTTAAATGAAATAGACTGAAAGATAAAATTTACTAAAACTCACATAAGGAGAAATAGATAATTTGCACAGGCATTTATCTATTAAAGAAATTGAATCAACAATTAATCTTTCAAAACAGAAATCACCAGGCAAAGATGAATTAACTGATAAATTCCACCAAACATTTAAGGAAGAGATTATACCAAGTGTCTCCAATCTCCCAGAAAATAGAAGTAGAGGAAATACTTTCCAACTCATTCTAAGAGGTCAGCATTACATAAATATGAAAATCAGAAAAAATATTACAAGGAAGGAATGTTACAGACCAGTATCTATCATGAACATAGATGCAAAAATCCTCAACAAAATATTAGCAACAACGTATTAAAAAATTATACACTCTGACAAAGTGAGAGGTATTCCAGGTATGCAAGACTGTGTCAACATTCAAAAATCAGTTAATATAATCCATCATATCAAAAAGCTAAAGTCGAAAAATCATATGATTTATGTCAATAGATGCAGAAAAAGCATTTAACAAACTCCAGCACTTATTCACGATAAAAACCCATAGCCAACCAGAAAGATAAAGGAACTTTTCAGTGTAATAAAGAATGTATACAAAAAAAACCTATAGGGATCCCTGGGTGGCGCAGTAGTTTGGCGCCTGCCTTTGGCCCAGGGCGCGATCCTGGAGACCCGGGATCGAATCCCACATCGGGCTCCCGGTGCATGGAGCCTGCTTCTCCCTCTGCCTGTGTCTCTGCCTCTCTCTCTCTCTCTCTCTCTCTCTCTCTGTCATAAATAAATAAAAAATTAAAAAAATAAAAAACCTATAGCCAACATAATACTTCATGGTGAAAAACTATATGCTTTCTCTCTAACCCTGGCAATGAGACAAGGATGTTCCCTCTTTACTCCTATTCAACATTGGACTGCAAGTCTTAGCTAATGTGATGAGCTACACACACAAAAAAGCAAATAAAATGTGTACATATTGGGAAAGAAGGAATGGAACTATCTTTGTAGATATGACTGTCTATGTAGAAAATTCCAAAGACTCAACAAAAACCTGGAATTAATAAAGAAGATTGCAACATACAAAAATTGGAAACAACCAAATTGTCTTCATATAGGTGAATGGATAAACAAATTGTGGTACATCTATGCAATGGAGTATTCCTCAGAAATAAATGAACAGTCACAAAATTACATAGAAGAACCTTATTGCATTTTGCTACATCAAAGAAACCAGTCTAAAAAGAGTATATAATGTATGATTTCAACTAAATGACATTCTGGAAAAAGCAAAATTATGGAGAGAGTAAAAAGATCAGTCGTTGCCAGAATTTTGAGGGAAGGAAGGGATTATTATTATTTTTTAAAGATTTATTTATTTATTCATGATAGAGAGAGAGAGAGAGGCAGAGACACAGGCAGAGGGAGAAGCAGGCTCCATGCAGGGAGCCTGACGTGGGACAGTATCCCGGGACTCCCGGATCAGGCCCTGGGCCAAAGGCAGGTGCTAAACCGCTGAGCTACCCAGGGATCCCCGAAGGAAGGGATTAAATAGGTGGAGTATGGTAGATTTTTAGGGCAGTGAAAGTACAATATGTGATACTGTGATGGTGGATACATGACATGATACCTTTGTCAACCCCACAGAACTATGACACTAAGAATGATCCCTAATGTGAAATATAGACATCGGTTAATAATAATGTGTCAATGTTGGTTCACCAATGGTCACAAACATACCACACTGATTCAACACATTAACAGTAGGAGAAACAATGTATGGATGGTAGAAGGAAGATGAGATATATGGGAAACTTTGTATTTTCTGGGCAGTTTTTCTGTTAATCTAAAACTACTCTAAAAAACAAGTATTTTTTTTTTTAATGTGGTAATTGGTCTAACATTACTTGGCATTTAAGGAAGTGTTTACTCATGTGATAATATGGTTGCTTTAAAAAAAAAACATGCAGGGGTGCCTGAGTGGCCCAGTTGGGTAAGAGTCTGCCTTCAGCTCAGATCATGATCCCAGGGTCCTGGGACCGAGCCCAACATGGGCTCCCTAGTCAGTGGGAAGCCTGCTTCTCCCTCTCCTCCCAGCTCATGCTCTTTCTCTATCTCTGTTGCTAGCTCTATCTCTCTCAAATAAGCAAATAAAAAAAAAAAACATGGAAGTTAATATGTCCAAATGATGGATGCCATCAAGTAACTGCCTCTTGAAGTAGTATACCACCATATGTCCATTGCTCTAAGATTTTCACAGAAGTTGAGGTGGTAAAATTTTGCAGTAGGGTAAGGTGGAGGGATCTATTTCGTTTGTTCTAGATCCATTTTCCACCTTTCCCCACATTGCCCTGAAGGCTGTTGTAAAAATCACATTAGCAGACTGTTTTGCCCAATAACATGCTCTGGCTGGGGGTTGCATCCAGTAGAGACTGGGTTTATGTCCTGTTTCTTTCATGTGAGGTCATCTTTGTCTGGCTTGGTCCATTAAAATGTCCTACCAGGTAGATGGCACTACTTTCTATGTCTCTCTATCTCTCTCTGTCTCCAGGTTCCAGTTACTGCTCCATCTCCCTACTCTTTCAGGCTAAAAAGCTAGATTTTTCCTTGCTCTTCCTAGCTGCACTATTCCTGACAATCTCAATGCTCTCACAACTTTACCAGTTGTCTTTTTAAGCAAACATGATAGTACTGTCATTTTCTCAGTAGCAGCAGCCTTTCTGATAGAGAAGTAATATAGGAAATTATCAGCATAAGCCTTAAGATAAATATTAAATGATTTAAAAATATTCATCATATTGTTTGGGGAATAAGCCCTTTTGTTTCCGACAATAGTGTAAATTTATTGATATTTGGTAACATACTCCATACTTCTTTCCTAATACATTATTCCTATGATGCTTTATATGTTATACTGCACAATAAATAAAAATGAATTTAATATTCCTTGTCTAAACCAAAGAAACCAATGTACTTTCCTTAAAATGGAATTTTTCTATGTTTAGGAAGAAATTAGGCAAATAAAAAGTGTGCCTCTGTGTGTGTGTTTCTTAAGGAACTGGTCAGATAAGGAGCAAGGAATCTTACCTAATAGATATAGCAGTGATTTTAATAAATCACTAATTACTATTGATATTTTCTATATAATATTGGCTTTAAAACAATTATAGAGTTGAACTCATGAAAACAAAGTCACTTCCTTAAGAGGAGTAGACTACATTGTTTATTTTTTTTTTAGTTTTATTTATTTATTCATGAGAGACAGAGAGAGAGGCAGAGACACAGGCAAAGGGAGAAGCAGGCTCCACGCAAGGAGCTCGATGCAGCACTTGATCCCAGGATCACGGGATCATGCCCTGAGCCGAAGGCAGATGCTCAACCACTGAGCCACCCAGGTGTCCACATTGTTTATTTTTTAACAGTCAGATCATCTGATATTTAATGTCTTGGCCCATAGAAATAATGTAAATTTATCTATGTCAAACTTTTTGAATTTTGGTGATTTATTCCTCCTTAATCTTATTACAGAATTTAGGCTTTTCACTAGAAATCTGTAACAGCAATTTGAAAGACTCAAGAGCTTATTTTATTCAGGTCATCTTTTGACCTTACTTAGGAAAAGTAAGCCAACCTAATTACTCTTATGAATATGTCATCATTATAATATTTTAAATTGGTACAGTGCTTTGCCATTTCAAAATGTTTTTATATACATTAACTTATTTATTCTTACAATGGTTTAGAGAGAACTTGAAATGATTTTTTTTCCTGGATTATAATGGGAAATAAAAGTCCAGCTAAATTAAATGAATTTTCTAAGAACAGAGAGTTTCCTAGGGAGAAATTGAATTTGGATAAAATCTGAATCTTCTAATCTTAATTCTAGTGCTCATTTCAGTCAGTCTTGTTTAAAAAATAGCAGCCACATTAAACAAGCAAATCAAAATAAAATACTTATTCTAAAATCTAAAATTGCCTGATTAAAACTAAACAAACACACAAGTGAGCAGCAGCCTTCTTTTTAAGAATTCGTATCCATGTTATACTGGTTGGTTATATATGCTGACAGAAGGAGGGCATAGAATGTTTACCCCAAGGAC
This sequence comes from Canis aureus, assembly GCF_053574225.1. Lineage (NCBI taxonomy): Eukaryota > Metazoa > Chordata > Mammalia > Carnivora > Canidae > Canis > Canis aureus. The sequence goes on along the minus strand of NC_135621.1, from coordinate 60,919,042 downwards.
GCTAGCCTAATGACCTTCAGTGAGGCATTTAACCTCTTTGCATCTCAGATCCTTCTACTAACTAAGAATAATAATTTCTTAGAGTAGGGTTTGCCAAATAGAAGGCATTCCATAAATGATAGTGGAAGTTGTCATTACCATTTTCACTACTATTTTTCCATCTAAATCTGGATTGTCTTTTTATGCAGAGAGCCAGCATTGTGCTATTTGTTCTTTGCTCTGAAATTTCAATAGGAAAGAGATGACATAGTCTAACTGCATTCATTGGGTTTCTTGTTGAGGATGCTTTTATTAGCTTAGCTAATTCACTTGAATATTTTAAGGATTTCTTTACTAAGCTATAAAATGGGAATTCTATTAATATGTACTGTTGAGAATTCAACAATAATGTATGTAAATTTATTTTGGAAAGTGCACGTTATTAGTCTATATGGTTGTTTTGATGAAAAATCGTAATGCAAGCTAAATAGTCATTATCCATTTATTTTTTAATTTTTTTCTATTTATTTATTTACATTTTTTTGTAAATTCAATTTGTCAACATATAGTATAACACTCAGTGCTCATCCCATCATGTGCCCTCCTTATTGCCTGTCCCCCAGTTACCCCATCCCCCTACCAACCTCCCCGTCTGCAACCTTTTTTTTTTGTTTGTTTGTTTCCCATAATTAGGAGACTCTCGTGGTTTGTCTCCCTCTCTAATTTTTCCCATTATCCATTTAAAGATTTATACCAGGGATGCCTGGGTGGCTCATCGGTTGAGCATCTGCTTTGGCTCAGGGTGTGATCCCGGGATCCTGGGATCAAGTCCCACATCGGGTTCCCCACAGGGAGCCTGCTTCTCTCTCTGCCTGTATCTCTGCCTCTCTCTCTGTGTCCTCTCATGAATAAATAAATAAAATCTTTTAAAAAAGCCTTATACCATTGTTTTCATACATTCATAATGAAAATATGTGTTGTAGACAATACATTAGGAGTCAAATGGAAAACTGATACATGACAAATAATTTGCAGTTGGTAAATACTGTAACATGGACATGGAAGAAAATGTTGAAAGTCATCTGTCCTCATAGTACACACAGAATCTGTACCCTTGCTTTAACCTTCCTCAAGGCGAAAATGATAACATTGTCTCTTATTCTCCAATCTTTGAGGCTTTCAAATTAATAAAGTCATTTTCAGTCTGGAATTTTATTGGCAGATAAAAATATATCTGAAAGTGGATCAGCGAATTTCAGTTATTATAATTCCTCTTGATTTTCTAAGTCTATAAAATTAGACTTCTTTTTGCTTTTTCCAGTCATAGCAAATTTTGACACCAAGATACCCATGATATTGATACCTTCTATCCACTAGATGTCACTATTTTCAAAGTAATAAAATGGAATTTGTGCCATGATGTCATCAAAAAGCTGTAATATCTTCAATTTGCTCCTTTCAGTCTCTTTCTTTACCCTACCCTTCCTCTGCCTCTATGCTTCTTCCTGTGTCTCTCTTATTCTTTTCCCCCTTCAGCACGTGAATTTTGCTTTAAAAATAAATATAAGTAGATTTCTAAGGACTATTTGGAAAGTAAAGAAGATTGATATGCCCAAACGTATACATCATCCTTTGATAATGATTATCATCCTGATATGTTGTGTACTGGAAGGAAAAAATACAGAAATAGAGCAAAATAAGTGGGATGTTGCCAAGTGTTCTTTATCATCTCCTAAACAAACACAAACCATTTGTAAAGAGCAGGTCTGAGAGACAGAGGTAGTTGTGTTAGCGTGAAAGAAAAATTTCCCGGTTACTTTTTTCTTGTATGACAATTTAGAGAAAATCCAGCCTCTGCATTTGTATAAATAAAAAAACTCAGGCATATGATTCTTCTCTGGGAAAGATTCACTAAACAGTCTGCATTACAACAGAACTCATAACCCTACTTTGGAAAAGAGGGGGAAAATGGTCTATAACAATTCCATTGGCTAGAAAAATAACATTTTTCAGTACTAGTTTTCAAGGAAAGTAAGCTTGAAAAGACATTATATATTTAGAACGGCTAATGTATAATCGAAGGTATACCTTATGCAATTTTTATATTCTTATTTCTGATTCTCTGTATTTTACAAAGAACAAGTATTATCTTCTTGTTTGAAAAAATATGTATAAACTCCACAATATGCTACTGTAAAAAATTAATAACATCTCCATCCTCTCTCTGGAATATCAACAATTGAGAACTCATCATGATGCAGCATGAAGCTCTGGACCTGTGGAGCTCACCAACCATTAACCTGGTAGAAGAATGAACGACCTATAATGTTGGGAGAAACATCAAACATGCTTTGCTTACCTCACTTTTCTCTCAACTTTGCCTGGTTCTGCTTGCAAACCCAGGAGGCATCTGGGAAACTATTCGATTATCCAGCAAGAAAAGTCACTTGCCAACAAACTTCAGTGATTTTCTAGACCTTAACTTTCAGTAAGAAAGAGAAATAGACACAAGCAGTGTTAACATAAAGCAGTAAGGAAATCACAGACATCAGCTGTACAATAACAGAGCCTCTAAAATGGAGCTGCTGTGGCTCAATTGTGGCCACATTATTTCACCAGCATCCACATGGTTACCGGACTCACTCACTTGAGGGTGATAAACTTTACATTGTTACTTCTTCATAATTTTACTATGCCTTCTGTTCTCCTCTCAAAGGGAATTAAAAATGTACTGGTCCAAAAAATGAAGTTTTGTTATTACAATTTCATGAAAAATATTTCATTTTTGCTGATAGGTTAGATCTAAAGTTGGTCTATGTTTTTCATTGCTTGTTGAGGAGTTGAAGAAGTAATTTTCTTCAAGTGTAATGAATGAAACAAATCTTTTTAAATAATGATTCATTCATTCATTTACCAAATGTTTATTGAGCAACTTACTGTGTATTGGTGTTATTTTATGGACTTAAAACCACTTTCTGCTGTTTTCCCATGATCCAACTGTGTAATCTCTGGTCAGTGATTTCAGGTTTTAAATAATTTGTAAGTGTTCAGTTTCTACACAACTTTATCATCTGCTAATATATTAAAAATGCTGGGATCCATATTTAGTTTTATAAGCTTTTCCCTGTTTTTAGTTTTGTTTTGGGTTTCAGGCTCATGAATTTTATTTATGTTTGTCAATAAGAAATGTAAGAATGGAATGTTAATAAATTTCTTTAGTTCTGTAATGTCAAGAATTTAAAAATTTTAAAATGGATTGGTTAAAAAAAAGGGAAAGGGATAGAGCAGTGAATGATAGAAGGAAGTAATCTGTGCCCTTGTGAGGCTTACATTATAGTAGAGGAAATCACAGGGAAAATGTGTAATTATCTACTTTTATTATTTTTTAATTAAACCTAATTTGGTTATGATATTTTAAAAAATTCCTCCAAGTAACATTTATTCATTATTAATATCTATAAATACTTTGTTTATGAGCTATCATGTAATCAAAAGAGGATATATCTTTATATAGATGTACATACATTATATGTATGTACCTACATTATATCTACATATATATATACATATAAAAACAGACATACAGCAAAACTATTTGATTTCTTGATAATTTTGTCATTGGTAAATTATCCAGAAACTATTCTCTATGTCAAGTTATTTTGGTATCTACGAAGATGGTCATATTGTTGGTATGTTTTCAATAGAAGTTAAAGCTATTTTTCCTGGTTTTTAAGTTTCTTTTTACCTTTAGATCCCCTTCACCCATTTCTCCCACTCGTCACCCCCTGCCTCTTGCAACCACCAAACTGTTTACTGTTATCTATGAGCTTGCTTTTTTCCTCCCCAGATTCCACATATAAGAGGTATTATACAGTTCTTGTCTTTCTTGGCCTGACTTATTTCACTTAGTATGGCCTTTAAATCTATCCATACTGTCACAAATGGCAAGATATTTGTATGCCTGTGTAATACTCCATTGTATAGGTGTGTGTGTGTGTGTGTGTGTGTGTGTGTGTATACACATCATATATACATCATATATATGTAACAATTTCTTTATACATTCATTTGTCCACAACATTTAGATTGTTTCCATATCTTGGCTATTGTAAACAATGCCACATCTATCTTTCCAGTTACCTTTTGTTTCCTTCAGATAAATACCCAGAAGTGGTATTGCTAAATCATATGGTAGTTCTGTTTTCTTTTTCTTTTCTAAAGGATGTAATCAGCTTATCAATATAAAAAAGATTTCTTTTGTATCTATAGAAATTGATGATTTTTTTGTAATTAAAAAATCCAGTGGTCTTTCTTCAGGCTTTTTTTTGGTTTTGTTTCTACATTTTATTGTGATATTAGTAATGAATAATCTTTTATTGATATTGTATATCTTTAAATGTGCTTGCCAAAACTGAGGCATAAATATAAGAAGTGAAGAACAGTATTATTGCATAGAAGAAAGTCATTACATAGAGGAAAATAGTCCTTTATATCAAGAGAATTTTACAATTTTATAACTCCCTTCAATTCCTCATTTGCCAAGTTGATTTTACTTTTTAAGTAAGGTTGCTGGATTCAGTAAAAAAAAAAAAAATCGAATTCCTAGTTAAATGCTAGTTTTGTATTAACAATAACTAATGTAATGTGGTTGTGTTACATGCAATTTGGGAAATACTTATCCTAAAAATATTTTTTATTGTATATCTGAAGCTCACACATCGTTTTGTACTTTACTTGGCACCTATTACCAGGCTTTTGTGGAAACTGAAGTATATCTTTAGTTCTGCCTTTCATCTCTCTTCATTCCAGTCATCCATTTCATTGTTCCACAGAGCTACCAAGATAAATCTTCTGTAATGATTTGTGAATGGGGTTGGGGGCACCAACCATGTTTGTAGATAGTCATTTCCTTATCCATCCAGCTTGCTGCCCCTGAAACTCCTGCTTGTAGTCATTCATGGCCACTCTGCTCACAGTTGCACTGCGAAGAATAGTGCTTTTGTGGTGCATTTGTGACCTTCATTTTGTCTCCTGGAAACTGGTCAAAACACCTGCCCTGAAAATGACATAGTTTTACATTTTTCACACTGCTGTGCATCTAATTGTTTGGTGTATTTTTATAGTATTTTGCATGGGACCTTGGAGATACAGAGAGACTATATGGACCGCAAGAGTCATTATCCTTCAATGTGTATCCACAGCTCTTATTTAGAATTGTTCATCCAACCTCCAGGAAAAAACAAAGTTTAAAGAATTATTTCAGAAAATTCATAAGTTCTGATTGCACTTCTTTCAGCTGCTAACATATTTTTTCTGCTGCAGTTTACAGAAAACTCTTCAAAAGAATTGTTCAGGGGATCCCTGGGTGGCTCAGTGGTTTAGCGCCTGCCTTTGGTCCAGGGTGCGATCCTGGAGTCCCGGGATCGAGTCCCGCGTCGGTCTCCTGGCATGAAGCCTGCTTCTCCCTCCTCCTGTGTCTCAGCCTCTCTCTCTCTCTTTCTATCTCTCTCTCTCTCATAAATAAATAAATATTTTAAAAATAATTAAAAAAAAGAATTGTCCATATTTTTTGTCCCTGAACCTCTCTGCCATTGGATTGTGAATCAACTCAAATCAGGCTTTCATCCACAACCAATCAGAGAATCACTTTCATGTGATTTTTCCCAAATAAATTTAAGATGAATTATTTACATAAGAGTAAAAGTATTAGAAGAAAATGTTAACTAAATGTTCAAAAAATTTGGGAGTAAAGGAAACATTCTTTTTTTTTCTTTTTAAAGATTTATTTATTCATGATAGACAAAGAGAGAGAGAGAGACAGAGAGAGAGAGAGAGAGAGAGAGAGAGAGAGAGGCTGAGACACAGGAGGAGGGAGAAGCAGGCTCCATGCAGGGAGCCCAATGCGGGACTGGATCCCGGGACCCCAGGATCGCACCCTGGACCAAAGGCAGACGCTAAACAGCTGAGCCACCCAGGGATCCTCGTAAAGGAAACATTCTTAACACAACATAAAAGGCATCCTCCATAGGGAAAAATATTGATAAAGTAACCAAAAAAATGAATACTTTTGTGAATCAAAGAGAACATGTCTTAATCCACCTAGCTGCTGTATAACATCCGTCCCATAGACTGGTGGCTTAAATAACAAAAGTATTTCTCACAGTTCTGGAAGCTGGAAAGTCCAAAATCAAGGCCCTGGCAGTTTCAATGTCTAATGAAGACCTATGTTCTGGTTCATAAATCACTATTTTCTTGCTGTGTCCTCACATGATGGAAGGAGCAGGGGAGGCCTCTGGGATTTCTTTTATAAGGACATCCCATTCATAAGGGCTCCACTCTTATGATCTAAACACCTCCTCCAAATCCTAACACTAAATACCATCCCCACTGGGGATTGGATATATCAATGTATAAACTTTGGGGGTCACAAGCATTTAGTATTTAGCAGAAAATAAAATAAAAAATTAAAATGTTAGGGAAACGTGTAAGAATTATTGACAAAGAATTATAATAATATGTAATTAATATCTTAAGGATCAGTGGAAAAAGATGAAATAGCAAAATGGACACAGGGCATAATCAGGCTTGCTAGAGGAAGAATGTGCAGAAGGTTGTAAACAGATCATACAAAATTGTTTAGTCTACTGATAATCAGAGAAAAGTAAATAAAATAATAATTTGTTCAATTTCTTGCCTATTACAGATACCTAATTCCTTTTTTTTTTTTTTTTAATTTTATTTATTTGTGATAGTCACACACAGAGAGAGAGAGGCAGAGACATAGGCAGAGGGAGAAGCAGGCTCCATGCACCAGGAGCCCGACGTGGGACTCGATCCCGGGTCTCCAGGATCACGCCCTGGGCCAAAGGCAGGCACTAAACCGCTGCGCCACCCAGGGTTCCCCAGATACATAATTCCTTAAGAATGTTAATATTCTGGAAGAGGATAAATGTATAGCCTTTGATATGCATGGCTGATTACTTAAAATAATAAAAATAAAACTTTCAAGAGGGAAAATGGCAATACATAAAAATAAAAAAGCTGTATAATTTCTAAATATTTTGCTTGGTCTATGAATTTATTCTAAGGAAATAATAAAATAATGAGAGAAGTGTGCAAACATATATTCAAGGATATTAACTGTAATATTTATAATATAGAAATATTTACAAATTGACAAAAATAGGGATTTGATTATATAAATCATAGTCCATCTTTACCATAGTATATAATTCAGTTATTAAATTATATAAAAAGATTTAGAATCATTGCTTTATTATCTCAATTGTATTACTAAGTGAAATTAGCTTAAAAATAGTACATGTAATTGTTACAAAATAGTATAAATGATATGAATTTAAATTTTTTTCTTGTCTTCTGAAGCTTCATTTTTAACAAGTGTGAATCCTATTATTTATCTCTCCTATCCTTTCTCTCTTCTCGATCCCTACTATCAGTGAGATTTTTTTTTTGTATATGTTTTTATTGGAGTTCAATTTGCCAACATATAGCATAACACCCAGTGCTCATCCCGTCAAGTGCCCCCCTCAGTGCCCATCATCCAGTCACCCCAACTCCCCGCCCACCTCCCCTTCCACCACCCCTTGTTCGTTTTCCAGAGTTAGGAGTCTCTCATGTCCTGTCTCCCTCTGTGATATTTCCCACTCATTTTCTCTCCTTCCCCCTTTATTCCCTTTCACTATTTTTTATATTCCCCAAATGAATGAGACCATATATTTGTCCTCCGATTGACTTACTCTACTCAGCATAATATCCTCCAATTCTATCCAATATCAGTGAATTTACTGAAACTTTTCCCAGTTGTAGTAAGATAGCTTCTCTTTTTAAAAAAAAATTATTTAAATTCAGTGAATTACCATATAATATATTATTGGTTTCAGAGGTAAAGGTCAGTGATTCATCAGTCTTATATAATACCCCGTGCTCATTATATCATGTGCTCTCCTTGATGTTCATCACCTAGTTACCCCATCCCTTCCAGCAACCCTGTTTGTTTCCTATGATTAAGAGTTTCTTACGGCTTGTCCTTCTCTCTGATTTCATCTTGTTTTATTTTTTCTCTCTTCCCCTGTGATCCTCTCTTTTGTTTAAGTTTCACATATAAGTGAGATCATGTGATAATTGTCTTTCTCTGATTGACTTATTTTGCTTCCTGTAATACCCTCTAGTTCCATCCATGTCACTGCAAATGGCTATTGGGACTTCATCAAGATAAGAAGCTTTTGCACAGCAAAGGATACAGTCAACAAAACTCAAAGACAACCTACAGAATGGGAGAAGATATTTGCAAATGACATATCAGATAAAGGGCTAGTTCCCAAGATCTATAAAGAACTTCTTAAACTCAACACCAAAGAAACAAACAATCCAATCATGAAATGGGCAAAAGACATGAACAGAAATCTCACAGAGGAAGACATAGACATGGCCAACATGCACATGAGAAAATGCTCTGCATCACTGGCCATCAGGGAAATACAAATCAAAACCACGATGAGATACCACCTCACACCAGTGAGAATGGGGAAAATTAACAAGGCAGGAAACAACAAATGTTGGAGAGGATGTGGAGAAAAGGGAACCCTCATACACTGTTGGTGGGAATGTGAACTGGTGCAGCCACTCTGGAAAACTGTGTGGAGGTTCCTCAAACAGTTAAAAATATACCTGCCCTACGACCCAGCAATTGCACTATTGGGGATTTACCCCAAAGATACAAATGCAATGAAACGCCGGGACACCTGCACCCCGATGTTTATAGCAGCAATGGCCACGATAGCCAAACTGTGGAAGGAGCCTCGGTGTCCAACGAAAGATGAATGGATAAAGATTTCATTTTTTGATGGCTTCATTATCCATTCATCTGTCAATGGAAATCTGAGCTCTTTCCGTAGTTTGACTATTGTAAGCATTGCTGCTATAAACATTGGGTTTCAGATTCAGATCACTACATTTGTATCTTTGGGGTAAATACCCAATAGTGCAATTGCTGGGTCACAGAGTAGCTCTATTTTCAACTTTTTGAGGAACTTCCATACTGTTTTCCAGAGTGGCTGCACCAGCTTGCATTCCCACCAACAGTGTAAGAGGGTTCCCTTTCTCCACATCCTCACCAACATCTCTCATTTCCTGACTTGTTCATTTTAGCTATTCTGAGTCTAAGCTTCAGCAATAAGATAGTTTCTTTAATCAGTTTATATGACTCTCATTTCTATTCTACCACCAAAACAGCATAATACTCAAATCTGATCATTCAAGTCCCTCCTCAAAATTCATCAGTGGTTTTCTATAGCACGTCTGCTGTTTGCTTCTCTCAGTCTACCCATGACCAGTATTGTGGCTGGACCAGTCCTTGTGGATCTAATTATGATTGCAAAATGCCCTTCAGCAATAACCATCAGGAAACTTTGTGAAAAACAGAAAAGTTTCTTATTTACAAGTCTTGGAAATTAATAACACACTTGTGGCCACACAGGGTGGGATGAGGATGGTAGGGGGAGAGAGAGGACGAGTGAGCACTGGGCCTGGGGTTTTGCTTCTATTGGAGTTGAGGGTAAGGGCCTAAAGTTTCATGGGGTCACTCTTTATGAACTTAAAACATACAAACAGGAATGCAAAATTAAGGAAGAGAGAAAAAAGAAAAGCTGCCCAAATGGCCAGTTACAGAAATCAAACAAGATCTCTAAAACAAAGGAGCCTAAAGATGAGGAGGAGGCTTGGCTCTCTATCTAGTATATAGCTGGCAACGTGTTGATGGAGAAATCCACATTTGAAGTGGATACCTCTTTGAAGTGGATGCCTGGACAAACAAGGCTTGCCAGGCACTTGGTTTACAAAAAGGAAAAAAAAATCAACTGTCAGGGCTTATACGACAATGCTGGAAAATGTTCAATCTGCTGAACATATAACATCCACAAATCTTTGCTCTGAAGCCTAGATACCTGTGTAGGCTCATGCCTTATCATTGTGCTCCTTAATTCCTTTCTGTATTAGTTTGCCAAGGCTGACGTAACAAATTACCACAATGTTGGAAGCTTAACAGTAGAGAAATTTATTCTTTCCCACTTCTGGAGGCCAAAAGCCCAAAGTTAAGGTGTTGCCTGGGTTGGTTCTCTTTGGAGACTCTAAAGGAGAGTACTCACAGTTCTCTTCTGGTTTTTGATGGCTGCCAGCAACCTTTGGCATTCCTTGGCTTAAAGTGGCATAATGATAATCCTTGCATCCATTTATATATGGCCTGCTTTTTCTTTCTCTGGGTGTCACCTTCCTGTTCTTGCTCTTATAAAAATGCTAGTCATTGGCTTTAGGGCCCTCCTTAAATTCAAGATGATCTCACTGAGGAACCCTAATTGCATCAGCAAAGACCATGTTTCCAAATAAGGTCACATATGTGGGGACTGGGAATTAGGACTTGGGTATATCTTCTTGTAGCAGGAGTTGGGGGACAAAATTAAACCCACTTGACCTTCCTTTCTTATGCTTTAGTATTACTAAAATTTATGTAGCTCCCATACTTGTCTTCTTTCTTTACATACATTGCAGATGAGATTCCTTGTGCCTGGAACTTTTTTCCTCATGTGTTGACAATTTTTCACTCATTTTTCTAGTTGTATCTCAAGAGCTAGTTTGTATAAAATTTTTGTAACTCTTACATGAAGATTTAGTAGCTTCTCTCATGCTTCTAGTGATCTAATGGCTAATACATCGACATACCACTGCATTAAGGTACTTTCACCCACGAGTCTCTACTTAACTAGGACTCCTTATAGACAGGGACCATTTATTTTAACCTTTGCATTCCTAGGATTCCTATTAGTCAGTAACTTCTTTTGGTATGACTTTGTAGCAGACACTGTGCCATAGGATGCTGAAACCCATGCAACAGATATTATTGAGCACGAATTCCTCTATATTACATGGTACTCAGCACTGAAGGAACTGCCAGAGAAATGGAAGACATAGCTTTGACCTTTGGCATTTTGTTATAGAGTAAAAACAAACTTTGAAAGGATTAAATAACTATTTGGGAGCAGCAAATAATTAAAACAAAAGAAATGAAATGAATCATCACTGTAAGTTGGTAGGCTTCATAGAAGATGCAAATTAGGTTGAATCTCAAATCTCAAAGTGGAGGACACTTCAAAACATCCTTTAATTGATCAGATCATGGGAGGAAATATTTCGTGCAAATAACTGAATCTTCAGTTAGTTCTGTTCATTTGATAGCTCTTTTTTTTTAAGATTTTATTTATTGATTGATGAGAGACACACACAGAGAAGAGGCAGAGACACAGGCAGAGGGAGAAGCAGGCTCCATGCAGGGAGCCTGATGTGGGACTCCATCCCAGGTCTCCAGGATCAAGCCCTGGGCAAGGCGGCACTAAACTGCTGAGCCACCCAGGCTGCCCATTGATACCTCTATCTATGAAGGCCTCTCGTGAGAAGGAAAATGTCATATTGGGCAGAGTTTTGAATTACCTGTACTACTACCTAACTATGTGACTCTTTTTTCTATACTTGTGATGCCCTATATGGCTTATATAACAGGCAAATTCCAACATATTGACAAGAGCTACCTGAAGTGCAGTGTTAAGGAGTCTTAATGTAGGGTTGCCAGATAACATTTAAGAATGTTAAATTTGGATATCTAAAATATAATAGACGCCTTAAAATTTCTTAAAAATGATTTGATTTATTTATTTGAGAAAGAGGGGAAGAGAGTGCTGGAGCAGGAGTGGGGGAGGTGGGACAGAGGGAGAGGGAGAAGCAAACTCTGCTGAACGGGGAGCCTGACTCGGGGTTCTGTCCTAGGACCCCCAGATTATCATCTGAGCTGAAGGCAAACTCTTAACTGACTAAGCCACCAAGGTGTCCCTAGAGACTTTTTACTATAAGATTGTCTTGTGCTATATTTGGGACATAATTATTAAAAAATATTTATTGTTCATTTGATATTTAAATTTACCTGGGCGTCTGGTACTTTCGTTTGTTAAACCTGGCCATCCTACTGATGGTATACCCAGACTAAACAGGGGATGTGTTGTGATTGATTTGCTAGGTCTGCTGGTGAAATGGGTTGGGGATTAATGGCTCCATACACAAAGAGTGGAACAATCTTTGTATTGAAACTGGAATTCTCTATCAGCTCTTCATTCACTTTCAATGTGGGGAGGCTTCTTATCAGTAGGGGAACAAGAGGACATATTTTCTGTCATACTATACCAACCACTTCACTGCAAACAATTTGACATTCATTACCTGGAATTCACATGGCATGGGACGTGAGATGAGGAGAATGTTGGCAGCAGCTGCTGTGATAAGTGTTGCATCATTTTGTGCTAATGGCACTTAACAGTGGAAGCCGTCAGCTGCTTTAAAATTAGGGCAGCTACAACTCTGCCATCAAGTGACTGTTTGTCACTACACTGGTCTCAGCCTCACAAACAGTGGCTTCGGAGAGGGCCACATGATGATGCATTTGCACTTAATCTGTGGCTTTGACCAAACGCTGCTGGGATTTTACAGCAAAGATATCCTTTATTCCATCAGCTCTGAGTCAGTGTTTGAATAGGTCCCCTGAAATTTTCTCCAAACTGAGTATGTTCTTCAGTGAAGCTCTATGTTCTTCTATATTCTGAAATAAAAATATAAGTCCAGGGATACACTTACAGTGAAATGCTCTTTATTACTGAAAAATGGCTAGTAAGAGCCATCAACATAAATTTTGGTTACCTGGACTCAGATCTTCGGTAAAGAAAGTGTTGTTTTCACTTTAATGTAGAAAAGCACACTCTACTCTGAAAAAATGTATATTCTAAGATAAAATTTGTCTATTAAATTTTTAAAAATTGACACAATATGGACTTTTGCTTCCAAGAAAATAAAGGAGGCATGCTTTTCCCACTTCCTCCTGCTTTACACAAGTAAAAAAAAAAAAAAAAAAAAAAAACCCAAACAGATATTATATGTATAATAAACATAAGAAGTTTCTGAAAGTAGAGAGAGACAGACTATGGACTCTGGGACCTAAGGAACACCAGTGTGAGTTTTCTCAGTTTTCTTTTTGCCTCATATATTCCAGATTTGAAGCAGATGGAGGAGGTAGCTTGAAAATACCATTGGGCACCAAATAAAAAGAAACCGTAACAAAAGCTTTCTGTCTCTAGTCAAAGGGCCAAGGAGAAGAGGCAGCAGTAGCAGGGCATCCCCCACCCTACCCCTGTGGTGGTATCAGAGGAAACCCAGTGGAGAGTCAGGACTCGCAACAACAGCTGCTACATGAAATCACTCCTCCCCACTACCCATGGTGAAGGCCATGAGGGGAGCAACAGGGCATTTCTGTCTAAGTCAGACACATCAAGGCTGGCCATAGAGCTCTGGGGAAAAAAGAAATACAGAGTTTAGGAGCCAAAACTTTGGACTAGCTAAGCTCTAATTCAGTCTGTACTACTTGGTACCTATGTGGCTTTAGTCAAATCACTTAATTTCTTGGAGCATCAGTAGAAGCCTAGTGGGGAGGAGGAAATCAAGCAATACAATCAACTAAAAGAAAGGAAAATACAACATAACTTATCAAATGATCATTTCTGGTACATAGCTAAAGCAGTGCTGAGAGGGATGTGATAGCATTAAATGAATACATTAGAAAATAGGAAAAGCCACAAGTCTATAATTTAAGCTCCTATCTCAAGAACCTAGGAAAAGAAGAGCAAAATAAATCTAAAGCAAGCAGAAGGAAAAATAATAGTAAAAATAAACCCAGAAACCAATACAATTCAAAAAGAAAAACAATACAGGAAAGTCAATAAAACAAAAAGCTGTTTGAAAAGATTGATAATATTGATAAATTTGTGACAAGATTGACAAAGAAAAAAAGAGAAGACATAAATTATCAATATCAGAAATGAAACAGGGGAAATCACAACAGCCTTTTAGATGTTAAAAGGATAATAAAGGGAATACTATATACAACTCTGCACACATAAATTTGACAACTAGATGAAATGAAAAACACCAATTACTTGAAAAACACAAAATGCTACACTCACACAATATGAAATAGATCAGTTTAATAACTTTATAACTATTAAGGGAATTTAATTTGTAATTTAGAAGCTCCCTAAAAGAATTCCCCAGACCCTAGGGGTTTCACTAGAACATTATGGCAAAAATTTAAAGAGTTAGCACCAATTATGTACAATCTCTTCTAGAAAATTGAAGAAGTACAACTTTCTTTTTTGTTATATGTTGCTAGTATCATCCTACTGCCAAAACCAGACAAAAACAGTACAAAACCAAAGAAACAACAGATCATTAGGTCTTTTGAATATAGATTCAAACATCCTTAACAAAACTTTTGTAAATAAAGTTTAGCAATGTATAAAAAGAATTATATGCCATGGCCAAGTGAGACTCCTTCCAGGGATGAAAGACTGGTTCAGAACTCAAAAATCAATCAATGCAATCCATTATACTAACAGGCTAAAGAAGAAAAATCACATGATTGTATCAATTGATGCAGGCCTAGTATCTACAGGATATAAAGGACTCACAAAACTCAAAAATAATCCAGTTAGAAAGTCAGCAAAATATACAAAGAAATATTTCTTCCGCAAAGGAAATACAGATGACAATTAAGCTCATAAAAAGATGTTCAATGTCATTAGCTATTCGGGAAAGGCAAATTAAAACCACCATATCACCATGTACCTCTCAGAATGGCTTTAAAAACATGACACTAGCAAATGCTGTCAAGGATAAAGAGAAACTAGATTATTCATACATTGCTGGTGGGCATATAAAATCCTACAACCACTCATGAAAATAGTTTTACAGTTTTTTAAAAACAAATGCAACCATAATATGTTCCATGCTCCCAAATTTGCACCCCTGGACACTTATCCAAGAGGAAAAAAAATTATGTGTGCTCAGAAATAAACATAAATGTTATGCTGCTTTATTCATGATAACCCCAAATTGGGAACAACCTCAGTGTTCTTCAACGGGTAAATGATTAAACAAAGTGTGAGACACCCATATCACAGAATACCTCCTGACAAGAAAATGGACAGGACCATTGATATACACAACAACCTGCATGGATCTCCAGAGAATTAGGCTGGGTGAAAAAAAGTTAATCTCCCAAAGTTACATAAATTATGTCTTATATAACATTCTTCAAGTGATAAGTTTATAGAAATGGAAAACAGATTAGTATTTGTCAGGGATTAAGGAAGGGATGGGGGTGAGAGGAAAGTAGGTATGGTGGGGGAAACTGAGGAAATGTAAATCTCTCTGTGAGTCTAGAATTATCTCAAAATAAAAAGCTTAAAAATTATACATCGGGTAATTCCCTGCCATTCAGACTCAGCTAATCTTGAAGTAAGGACTATCTGTCACCATCCTATTTAATTTTCATAGCAGCAGGTAGATAATAAATATTTTACTCTTAATGATAGTAACATTGGTGCTCTGACAAATTACATAATTTTTCTAAGGCTATGGTTTTGTAAAAGGACTACTTGCAATTTCTATGGTACATAAAAGTCACAGCCAAATTCAAACCAGGATCTTCTAATGTCACATTTTAAATTCACTTCTTCCTCCTTTTGTATGATTTAAATAGTAAATATGAAATCCAACCCACTGGAGCTAATGTCACTTACTTGTCACTTGTATTCAGTTTTGAAAGAGGGTCATCCCGTCCAGTCTACTGAGAAGTATCTATCCAGCTTTCTGCTTCCTTCAGCAGAATAACCTCAGCTAAGGTCAACATTTTCTGTAAACTTCAGTCCCATAACAAACTCTTACTTGGTTTTCCCACTTCTGATTTGTATCTCTTTTAATTTCTTCTTCCTCCTAAAGTCTTTCAAATATATACACTGAATGTTCTCATTCCTCTGCTCCGTGGTACGTTTTATTATCGCTCAACAACTATTTCTGCCTTCTCTATTAGGGTCTCCCAGTGGGAGGATTTTGTTTTTGACTCTGCTGTGGTCAGGCTTAGCCATGTGAGTTATTTTGGACAGTGAAATGTGAGAAGTAGAAATGGATCACTTTGGAAAAACCTTTTAAGGGTTTTTGAAGGGCTTTGTCATTACTCTTTTTCCCTTGGTCACGTAGCCAACATGCCTTCTCTTTTAGCTCTGGTCCTGCAGTAAAGGAGATAGAGGGCAGAGGCCCAGTGGAGCCATATAGACATTTCACATGAACAAAAAAATATACCATTGTTTTGATAACCACTAGAACTTTAGGATTTGTTTGTTTGGGCTGTCTGCTACATGGGCTACGTTCTCTCATAGTTTACCTGTATGCTTACCATAAAGTCCATAGCAGCCTTTGAGATAATCTAAGCCTCCACTAACTCCTTATCTCCAACCACATTTCTAACCCCTGAAAATTCTCCAAATGCAAATGTAATGTTATTTTGTTTATTTAATACATTTACCACAATGTTGCTGTTGTGAGAAGTACTTTTTCCTTCACTAAGTAAAAATTTTTTGATTCAAGTATCATTTTCTCAGAAAGCCCTCCATGACTACTTACAATCTAAATTATGTCTCCCTTTTACACAATCATAATTCTCTATTGTTGAGAGTATTCTTTTTTTAATTTTAAAATTTTTAATTGAAGTATAGCTGGCATACAATACTATATTTGTTTCAGGTGTACACATAATGATTCAACAATTACATTATGAAATGCTCATCATATGTGTAGTTACCATCTGCCACCATATGAAGTTATTACAGTATTATTTACTATATTCCTTATGCTGTGCTTTTCATCAAATAACTTTTCTTCTACAAAATAAGTGTCGTCAGGAAATTGTGAGGCAGTTGCAATGTTGTTGTCACTATTCTAAAGAGAAAAAATAAGGAACAGATTGTGATGACTTTGTTGAGGTCTGCTTTCTCAAGTTTATCAGAGTATGTTTCTGAGAAAACTTGCACAATTAAATATTTCTATATTATGTACTTGAAGCATAATTAATAAACATTAAATACAATTTATTGATTAATAGTTTATTAGGTTTTGAAAATTGAACATTGAATGTCTAAGAAATTATATATAAACAATAAATGCAATCTTAGTGCAGTAGAAATATCATGAGTTCCATGCTCCAGAATCCATATTACTCTAAAAAAAGAACTAGTACCTGGGTCAAGCTAGTCTTAGAATTTTGGATCTCAAATATCCACAGATTCTAGGGAGTCTGGAGTCATAGAAACACAGGATTTGTAATTTTAACATTTATGTTTTCTACTTAATATCATAATGTATTTTCCCCCACTTGACTGCAAACTCAGCAGAGGCCATAGTTGTATCATTGTATCCACTGTGCCAAGGACTGTACCTGACACAATGTAGAAATTTGAATAGTAGCATAGTAAAGATTTCTTTTCATAGAAATATAGCATAGTACAGATTTTTGAAAAAGATTTATTTATTTGAGAGAGAGGGAGGGAATGCAGTGAGGGAGGGCAGAGGGAGATAGAGAATCTCAAGCAGACTCCCTGCTGAATGGGGAGCCACAGGGCTCAATCCCATGACCCTGAGATCATGACCTGAGCTGA
This sequence comes from Canis aureus, assembly GCF_053574225.1. Taxonomy (NCBI): domain Eukaryota; kingdom Metazoa; phylum Chordata; class Mammalia; order Carnivora; family Canidae; genus Canis; species Canis aureus. The sequence goes on along the minus strand of NC_135621.1, from coordinate 60,901,466 downwards.
AATCAAGAGTAGGACTCCTAACCACCCTGGCACGCAAACGATTCCTTTTTGTAGAACTATAGCACAGTAAAGATTTTCTTTTAGTAGAAATATGCAGTCCACCTGAATTATCACGTGTAATCGAGTAGCAGTGACATTTCTGCAAATATAGTGAATACTCAATAGTAGTTCTTCCTATGGATACCTAAAACCACAGAATGCTTGGTGTTTGTTTAGGAAAATAATACTCCATAATTTTTATGAAGGTTATCCTCTATGTTGACATGTTGTTTGATCCAATAATGGCTATTATTTATTACACACATCCTACCTCAGGCACTGTTGAAAAGTATAATATGTTTTATATTATTTAATCTTTACAATAATTCTGTAGCATATTTTGATTTCATTTGACAGAAAAAATTAAAAATCTGATGTTCAGGGAAATTAAGTGATTTACCTAAAGCTACATAGGTAGCAAGTTGTACAGATTGGACAGGAACACACCTCTGTGTTAAGTTAGTATCCTTGACTCTACACTGCCCACTTCCCTACAGCTCCAAGGCCAACCTCTTCATGTCTGGTTTAGATTTCTGACTGCTTATTTTGGAGGATTACAGGTTGCTTATATTTTCCTCCTTCGATGCTAAATTGAAATAAGAGATTACATCTGTTTTTTACTTTAATCTCACCACACAATGATAAAATCAGAAAAATAATGATGTTGAAAATGCTAATATTTCATGATAAGGAGTCTATATGGACAGTTTAGTTGATAACTTAATTAATGCTTTTATCTACTGTGAATATAAAGCAGCCAAATTCATTATGTAAACTATCTTCTGTATAACTTGACAAGATCAATATTCTCTGAAATTCTAAGTTTCAAAGAGAACTAAACAATGAGAAGTTGATAAGTGAGGTGTACTGTTATCATTGAGAAACTCACATTTTTTAAGGTCTTTTTCTTCTTAAAAAAATGTAGATGGGACATTTTTAAAGGAGTAACACGAGGTGCCTTAGGATCAGTGAGTAAATGAAAAACACACCTACTTGGAGTGATATGGAACCCTAAATTCCTATTAGTACCTTCTCCTCCTCCTCTGCTAGGAATCCTGCCTAATTTTAGAGACATTTTCAAGGAATTATGTTAGCATTCTCACAAAATGCTTTTATTTGCAATTTATTTTAAAGCATCCCCTCCAAAAATATCATTGCCAGAATACCAAAGACCCAATCCCATGTTCTGTATAAGAATGACAAGAACCTTCCAGAAATGTCACACACTCTAGCAACAATTCATACAGAACATCGTGTCATAGGTGTTAGTGCTAAGAGAGGTGAGTGAAAGACATAAATATTTAATAATTCCACCTCTCTTTACAGAATTCCTGGGAACAAGGAGAATAATATTTAAGATCTCTTTCAAATGCCATTTAGTGAAAAAATTATATCATCCATTCTAACTGTATTTATGAAAAATATCCTTTATAAAGAGCTTACATTTATAAATCATATGTTGTGTGTCAGGCACTGTGTTCTGCACTTCAATTTTGATTTCATTTATCTTCACAGTAACCCTGTAAGGTAGCTATGATGATCTCCATTTTCAGTTGAGAAAACTGATGATTTTAAAGATATCAGTGTCTGAAATCACCCTTTTGGCAAATACAGAGCCAGAAGTTGAAGTAGGAGTTTGTAACTTCAAACTCTGAATTGCTTCCTACTAATGCCTATCATGTGCAGAATTTCTTACCAGGCATATGAGACTGCTCCTAAATCGAATGGTAGGACCCCAGAATTCCTGGGGTCTTGTAGATATACAGATTCCTTGGAGACATTTTGAGAATTTCTGATATAATCATTTTGGATAAGACCTGAAACAAAATATCTTAGCAAGCATTCTAGGAGTTTCTGATTAGCCAGAGTAACTTCCAGGATATAAAGAGAAATGTAATGGGATTCTACTCTCTAAGGTGATTTGACTGTTGCAAAAATTATTAGCCACTGACAGTGGGAATACATAGTTTGAATTTATTTTGCCTCTGTAATTCCACCCTTAGTAACCTTTAATAAATTATTGTTCATGGGCAGCCCGGGTGGCTCAGTGGTTTAGCGCCGCCTTCAGCCCAGGGCATGATCCTGGAGACCGGAGATCGAGTCCCACATTGGGCTCCCTGCACGGAGCCTGCCTTCCTTTGCCTGTGTCTCTGCCTTTCTCTCTCTCTGTCTCTCTCTCTCTCTGTCCTGTTTCTCCCTCTGCCTGTGTCTCTGCCTCTCTCTCTGTCTCTCTCTCTGTCTCTTGTGAATAAATAAATCTTTTTAAAAAAATTCTTGTTCAATCAGAGAATAAATGCATTTTTTCCTGATAATTATTGTTTTCAGGATGAGAGGAAAGCAAAACGGTTTCAAATGAGCAAACACTCTTGGTGCCCATTTTAAATTCCAAAATATCCAGGTTCGTTTTGTAAATTTTAACCTATTTAAACATATGTTAGTAGCTATATCAAATGCCACCATAACCATTGCAGGATTCCATTAGTGAGTGTTCTCACAACTTAGGTGGAAAAAGTTCTGGTTTTATGGGGTCTTTTAAATGTCTTTATTCTTTTTTTTTTTTTTTTTTTTTACTTGTTGTCTGTATATTCATCTGCTCTGGATTTCCTGAGGCACTCTTGTTATCCATATGTATTATGAAATTAATAGTTAATACCTATTTAAGCTTCCTATGGACCAGTCACTTGTTTTAAGCACTTTACTTCAGTACTTTGAATGTATCATGCCACTCTTTACTGGCCTGCAAATTTTCTGCTGAAAGATCAATTGATTGCCTTACGGAATTTCCCTTGTATGTAACTTTTTCCTTTTCTCTCGCTGCTTTTAAGATTCTTTCTTTATCATTAATCCTTGCCATATTAGTTATTCTGTGCCTTGGTGTGGACCTCCTTGGATTGATTTAGTTGGGGCTCTCTGTGCATCTTGGATCTGGATTTCTATTTCCTTCCTCAGATTGGGAAGTTTTCAACTCATATTTCTTCAAATAAATTTCTGTCCCCTTTTCTCTCTCTTATCCTTCTGGGATCCCTATAATGCCAATGTTATTATGTGTGATGGTGTCATTAAGTTCCCTTAGTCTCTTTTCATTTTTTTTTTCTCTTTCCTGTTCAGCTTTATTACTTTACATTCCTCTCTTGTCTATGTTACTGATCTGTTCTTCTGCTTCCTCTACTCTACCATTTATTTCCTCTACTGTATTTTTAATTCCAATTATTGAGTTCTTCATCTCTGTTTTTTTTTTTTTTATGTTTTCTGTCTTTTCATTAAGTGTCTCACTGAGGTCCTCCACTCTTCTCTCAGGGCCTGTGAATATCTTTACGGCCGTTACTTTAAATTCTCAATCAGGCATATGATTAATCTCCATTTCTGTTTCATTTAGGACTCTAGCTGTAACTTTGTGTTGGTCCTTCTTTTGGTACATATTTCTTTGTCTCCTCATTTTGTTTAAGTCTTTGTGTGTGTTTATATGTGCTAGGAAAGTCTCCTGCTCTTAAAAGTAATGGCTTTATGAAGAAGAGGTTCTGTAGTGCCCTGCAGTGCAGGGTCTTCTGTTCATCAGAACCTGGTGCTTCAGGGGTGTCTCCTTTGTGTGTTGCATGTGCCTAGCTATTTTTTACTTTCTGTTCAGTTATCTACATTGTATCTCTTTGCCTCTCTAGTCCCTGTGTTGTTAGTATGAAAATTTGGGGTCACCTTGGACTTAAGTTGAGTCAGACTAGGCATTTGCTAGAAATGCAGTAGCACTGAATTGCAGGGTTCTTTCCCGTGTTTTTCCAGGAGAAGTTTTAGTTAATGGGTAGGGGCTGCAGTCAGACCAAATGTGTGCTCCCAACCCACTGCTGGGGCCACAGTATGACAGGTATGTGTGGTTATCTTTCCTTCTCTCTGGGGGCAGGAGTCACTTTGGAGTGGTGCTGGATTCTGTTGGGGCTGCTTACACACTACCAAGCTTCTGGCACCACTTTGGATGGGGTCTAGCCAAGGGTGGGTTGGAGGGAGAAGGTCCACAGAGAACTCAAGGTAAGGCAAATGGTATTAGCAAGGTTTGCACAGGTCTGCATTCAGAGGGGACCTAGAATTGATGTCTGGCTAGAGGAGGCATGTCTGCAGGAGAACATGGGGGTGGGGTACACAGTTAGCAAGTTACATAGAGAATGCTGGCATAGAGTTGGTTACCATGAGTGTCCATGTGTCTAGGCTGGGAGGCATGAAAGGGAAATGGTGCCTGCCAGCTCCTTTGTTCCTGAAGAAGTCCCCCCATGATCCCTGCCCCTCCAGCACACTCTCTGAGGTTAGTAAGCAAATTTCCCCCTATATACCCTAGGCATTTTTCAAATTGCTGCTTCTGTGCCTTGCCACTGCAGGCCTGTTTGTTGTACTATCTCTTCAAGAGGGGAGAGGCAGTTTTCCATTGCCCTCTTGACTCTAAGCCTGCTGATTTTTAAAGTTGCAGGTGTTAAGCTCCACTAATTATAAGAATTCAGAAAATTCTGCCCGTCTGGTTTTCAAAGTCAAATGTTATGGGGATACATCTTTCCCATGTGGGTCCACTGTGCCTGGAGTGCCTGGTGTGAGGGTTTGTTTTCTCCACTTTCTAAGCCTCCAGCCTCCCTCCTCCCTCCCACAGGCATCCCTATGGGTTTATTTAGCTTCCCATCTCCTCCTTGCCCTTCCCACCCTCGGGTGTGGTCTACATTTAGCTGTGGAGAGGTTGTTCTGCCTTGAGGTCAATCTCTGGGTTATTTACCCTGATGTGGGTGTTACGTAGTTGTAGCCATGGGAGGAGGTGAGCTTAGGGTCCTCCTACTCTACCATCTTCCCCTAAAATCTGTCTTAAGCACATTAAATATACTAACTCATTTAATCCTCAAAACATCTCTTTGCAGTAGCTTCTATCATGATTCCCATTTTACACATAAGGACACCGAGGCACAGAGTTACCAAGCACATACCAGCGATCTCTTGCAATTTTAAAAATTGCAGTATCCACGTATGTAAGAAGAATAATGAAATCCCCTATTTCAACTTGGGGACATTAATTTTCTAGATTCTTCAACACTGGATTCCAACTGAAGAAATTATTTGTTTACTGAGCTGCATTATGACTCTTGGAACTTAGCTCCCATCAAGCAGTGGTTCAATGGTCTACATTATTTACTTATTAACATGGGCATTGTGTAAGATTTGTTTTTACAGGGATGAGGCAACATTTAGTATCTACAGTGAATTAAGCTAAATTAGCAATACTCATAAAATCAAGAAATTCTCAGTTGAATTTTCTTCTCATCAAGGTATTTACACACCATGACTCACATTGTTTTCCTTGTGGAATTTTATGTATAATAAATATGCATATAGACATGGGATGTACGTATGATAATTACTGTTACAACTAACATTTATAGAGCAGTTTCTATGTGGTAAAATATTTCTTATGGATTATTCCAATTAATTCTTGCAACTCTCTTGATAGGTAATTTCTTTATTCCAATTTTACAGTTTAAAAAAATAACCGTTCTAGAGGTGTAACATATACTAGGTCTAATAAAAGACAGAATTGGTGTTTGAGGGTAGACATTTAATTTCAGAGATGGCCTTTTCAACCACCATACTCAGATGGAAACCAAGGTATGCAGATGAACCCAAACATTGAATATTGGCAGTTGTTGGGTGACCACCTTATCCCTCCACCAAATAAATCATGAATATAACTGCAGGAAAGAGAGATTTCATTTTATACTGGTTTAGGTGAAAACAATAATAGGTGGTATTTTTACTCAGTCATAAGGACAACTGCAACATTTTCAAAAGTTCATATTACTTTAAACTGTGCTTCTATCTGGATTTAATTCACAGAATGTTTAAAGCAACCACCAAATATCCAGCACTGTAGTGCTAGATTTAGAAAATTTTGTAATATGAACTCACAGCTTCAGGGAACTTAGAGTCCTACAAGGTTGAGAGAATTTGTCTGAGGCTTGGACAAAAAATGATATGTCTTATAACAAGAGTCAACAAATACTATCTGAATCTCAAGATGAGATCAGTACTTCTACTGCATTGGAGAATAACCTGGAATGTTTTTAAAGTAGACATATTATTCAGAGGAGAGTTTTAGAACTGGGTAGATAGAATTTCACTAGGTTGAAGGGCAAACATACGGAGGAAGAAACGTGGTATAATTGGGGAACCATTCATCTGATGGTGCAGTGAGCCTGGAGGGTAGATTGGGTTCTTTAGATTACACGGGGCCCAGAGTGCCCTGCCAAAGAGCTTGGACTTTATTCTGTAGACAGTAAACAATTATTTTAAACAGGAGGTTATGACTACTATGAAATATAATTAGGGCAGTAAATGATGGAGCTAGAGAGAACAGCTGCAGAGCTGACACGACAGACCTTTATCCAAAGCGCTGAAGCACTGAATTTAAGAGGAGGAGGAACAGGTTTTGGGGGAAATAGTTTGATTTTATATTAGGGGGTCTGAGGTGCACACAGACCACCCAGGTGACACGTTTGGCGAGCAGTATCAAGTGCAAGTTAGAGGCTGGAGCAACAGATCTGGAAAGCAGAGGAGAGCTCCTCAGCTGTCCCTTTTTGGGAGTTGCAAATTTTGATGGCTGGGAAGTAGCACCAGTACTGCTTTGCATTGCCTAGATTACAGCTGGATTAAATATTCAGTTCTATTTGTCACCTTTTAGAAGGAACAGGGGAAAATCCCCTGAAGGCAGCTAGATGATGAGGACTCTAGACCTACCTTTCTTAAGATACACCTTTAGTCTGGAAAAGAAAATGCACGAAAGAAATAGTAAATGTCTTCCACTCTTGGCAGGGCTTCTGGAGACCATCTCAGCAGAAAAATGTGGCTCTAAGTCGAAGGTTCCGCCTCAGCAGGAGTTTGCACCGGGAGCTGCAGCCTAGGAAACAATTAAGTGAACTGGTCAGCCGTCTGGGCTCTCTGCAGCGGGGCAGAAGTAGGGAGAGAAGTAAAACGGTAGCAGGAACAACAGAATCATTACATTTGGGTGTGGGGAAGGCAGCTACCACCAGAGGGCAGCCACACCTTGAGATGCCCAGCAGGCCAAACAAAGCCCCTAGACCTGAGATTTTGACGTGCAACCCACGGCTATGAAGGAAACGCTGCATAACATCAATACATGGTGGGGCAGGAGGTGAGGCGGAATTTGGAGCCTACACATTCCCAGGCTGGCAGGTAATTTGATCCACTTTCCCCGGCCATTCAGAATTAGTTGGTTAATTTCTCTAAAGAAAACTTGGCTTTTTTATTTCCTTCTCTAATAAGGGAAGCCTCTCACCCCTTCCAGAACAGGGAGCACTTGATGAACTAGATTTAGGTAGTAACAGCTTTTGTATCTTAAGAAACTGGTGATCTCAGTTACTAGCCACTTTAGAGTTTAAGAATATGGTAGAGAATAAAGGTGGAACCAGAAAAGGTGAGGCAGCCTCTCCCAGCACAGAGATATTTGTGGGGTTTAGCTATAGCTAGCCTTTCTGGAGTGTGCAAAAAACGAATAGGGGTTTTCTCTTTCAATCACCCTACAACGATCCTGCAAACTATGCCACATTACTTTCTTGAACAGATGCATAAACCTCAGAGCGAATATCTACTGGATTTAAGGTGTCACAACCAGAAAAATAGGAGGACTGAGATTTGAGCCCATATGTTTTGATCCAAAGCCCCCATTCTTCATTCTCCTCAAATTTTCTACTCTGCATTCAAGGCCTTTCCCAAGAACAGCAGGGAGAAGGGAGGAAGAAGGTATGAAAGTTTATCCAGGAAAGTATTAGGGATGTCCTGATGTCCTCCAGCTCTGATGCCAGAACAATGAAAACCCCCTTGGCAGGGAGACAATGGCAATGCGTTCTGACCTTTAACAGATGAAATTTGTGCCACAGCTGATATTTAGGTGCTGTCACTGTTCATCTTAGTCTGTTTGGCAATTAAACCACATATTTTATCAGCCATTTTGCATATGACTTTTAACAAACCTAGTCATCTCCAGGGAGGGGAAGAAGGAAGTGTCTGGAAGTCAGCACTAATGAGCATGCCATGGAGGAGAAAATAGATTAAATCCTGCTCTTGTTGTGCCAGACGAGGAAAGTCAGGGCAGAAGCCATGCTCTGTCCTAAACTGGTTTGAAGACCTATGCCCCAAACCACTCAGGGGAATTCGAGAGGGAGACAGAAAGTGTGTGTCCTGTTTGATGACTTGAGAGGCTGAACTGCCTTGGAGTCAGAAGATGATGATGACACTGGAACTCTTTATTGTTCAATTTGGAAGCTACTTTCTAGTAATAATAATAATATGATGTACATTATAATAAAAATAATAATATAATAATAATGATTCCCATGATAACAGGCACCATCTCAAAGTTAAACACAAAGAACATATGCTTTCTTTCCACAATATTGAACTAATGTTAAAGGCTTGATGCTCTCAACTGAAAACAACAATTTTAAACAGCAATAATAACAGGAAAATAAGCGTGTTTTGAGATTCTCCTTTCCCACCCTGTTGGGTGCCCCTGCTTGGTGCTGTTTCAGTACATCGAGCACCAGCATATGCAGCTCTTCACTTGGTATAAATGTTTTGGAAGCTGGCGTTGCTAAGCTATGGCTAATTTCAAATGCAAAAATATACTTCTCTTGGAAAATATGCTTGCTACAACCTTCATGCCACCTTCAACTATTTGTGCAGCTCCTAAGTGGAATGTGTTTGGTTTATGCAAAGCTGAAGAAAAGGAAAATGGAACAAATAGCTAAAAACACGTTGCTTTTTCTTCCCTCTGTACCTTCAAACAATCATGCCTTTAGTCATAAGAGACTCTGAACAAGGTCATCACATCTAGAGGACACTGGCTTTTTTTTTTTTTTTTGAGTTGGTGATATATTGATCATATTTTCCTTCACAGAATCTGAATTTTTGAAAAGCAAGAATTTATGTATTCCTTATTTAAACTCCACGTGCATGTCTATAATTTACCTGTTATTTCTGTTATTTCTTCCATGATGTTACTCATTAGTTTCCATATCGCAATTATGCATCGAGTGTCTTTTCTATGTCAGGGGTGGCCAACAGATGACCAAGTTTGCATTCCGACTCTCAAGCCCGAACTGTATTGCAGTTCTACTATTCACAATGAGAAGTTTATGATCTTTTCCTTGGACCCTTTCTTTTGACTCATTATTAGTTTTCTATTGCTGCTGTAACAGATTTCAACAAGCTTAATAACTTAAAACAACACAAACTTATTATCTTAAAATCTTATGGGACAGAAATCTTAAAATCAAGGTGTCAAGGTGTCAAAAGTGTTTCCTTCTGGAGGTTCCAGGGGAGAATTCATTATCTTGCATTTTCTTGCTTTATGGTCCCTCTTCCATCTTCAAAGCCAACAGCGAATCTCCTTCTCCGCGCCCCCCCCCACTTCTCTTTCTCTCCTCTCTTCTTCTGTCTTCACATCCTCTCTGCTACCTTCTTATAATTATGATTACAATGGCGCCATATAATACAGGATAATCTTTCCATCTCAAGTTCCTTAACAGAATCACATCTGCAAAGTCCTTTGGAGCAGATGGAGTAACATATACACAGGCTCTGGGTATTAGGATGTGGACCTCTTTGTGTGCATGGGGGCGTTAATCCACCTAACATACTCATATAATTACACTCTTTAGCTCCTTTTCAAATTTCTCTGCTTACACTATTTTGTGTATCCCTGAAGTGTCTTTTTAAAAATGAAGTATTTTTGAAGAATTTTTTAAAAAAATAACATAAACAAGCTTACATCTTTTGGGTCTTTGCATAGAATTCAGCATCAATCCTCTGGACACAGGGGCAGATCTTTTAAGAAGTAAATTTATTTCTGACTGTTGCAGAAGGAGACTGTTCATGGAATCCAAATTTCCTTAGCACAGACTCCAAAAAGTTCAGTTTCTCTAGCTAAAGGTAAAGGCTTTTTGAATTCTACAGGATGGTACTTCTGGGAATATTTTTTGTGTGTTGAACACAATTAAAACTGTAATTCTGTTATTGCATATATGCATATTAAAATAGAAAATCAACTTAGTATTTTGAATCTTAATAAGGTTCCCCCAAAAGGAAATCATTACTCACAGTTCACACAGTGTGAAAACCATGAATGTATGCCTTTGGCAGACTGAGACATAACTGTGAATCTGTTTCCATATTGAATGCAAATTCATTTAAAAATGTATTCATTCTCTGGGGTGCCTGGCTGACTCAGTCAGTGGAGCATGCGGCCCTTGATCTTGGGGTTGTGGGTTTGAGCCCATGTTGAGTGTAGATATTGCTTAAAAGTAAAAATCTATGAAAAAAAATGTATTCATTCTCCTATCTTCCCTGCACTCAATTTTATGAATGAATAAATGGGGGCTTAACAATTCTAAGGGTATTGGGTGAAGATCATATGGATTTGTGCCTGCCAGAAGGATCTTTAGGGGCAAGAGTGTTCAATTAGTTCATTCCATGTTTTCTAAGATGAGGGAGAGGCCAGAGGCCAGAGGGCCGCATTCTGAGCTCAGAGGTTTTAAAACTTTTGCTTTCCTTAGACTCACAAAATATTTGCTTTCTGATATTGCTTAAGCTACCTGCTGAGGAGGAAGAGAGAAGTGGTGCTCAGTCTTGAGTGAAAAGGAAGAATGGATAAGAAGGCATGGCTGGGGGATTCAGGTCCATGATTCCTAGACTCAGCTGTAACCTGGTTTCCTCTGAAGGTGGAGACACTGTAGCATGGACAGTTGAAGTAGGATCTTGTTCTCCTTAGAAGATATGTCCTGCAAAGTTTTGGATGAGCGTGAGCTAGTTGGAAGAAATCACATACATATGCCTCAGTATACACACATGTTTAAGTTCATATTTTAATTAGCCAACTATACAATGTCTTATTATGAATACAGTGGCCGTAAAGGATGAAGGGATGGAGTGAGGGAGAGGTTTCCTGAGCCTCAGAGTCTCTGGGAGAAACTCATAGCTGTTGATATTATTGTCTCTGCAAGGAAGAGTTTCATGTGCTCAAGAAAACTCAATTCTTGGTACAATTAAACTTATATCATAATTCAGGGAGAATATACCTTCCATTTGATTAAAGGTTTTCAAATATCAGAACTCCCATGTTCTTTTTTTTTTTTTCCCATGTTCTTAATCGGAGTTCAATGTTAGCAAAGCTTAAGAGGCTTTGCCTCTTCATCAGTTGTTTCTTTCTTTCTTTCTTTCTTTCTTTCTTTCTTTCTTTCTTTCTTTCTTTCTTTCTTTCTTCTTTCTTTCTTTCTTTATTTTTATTTTAAATATTTTATTTATTTATTCATGAGAGACAGAGAGAGAGAGAGAGAGGCAGAGACACAGGCAGTGGGAGAAGCAGGATCCCTGCAAGGAGCCTGATGTGGGACTCGATCCCAGACCCCAGGATCACGCCCTGGGCTGAAGGCAGACACTCAACCGCTGAGCCACCCAGGCATTCCTCATCAGTTGTTTCTTTACTTTATAACACCTTTTATATTAGTTATCCTTTTGGGCAACATCATGAACTTAAGTTCTTTAACTTATTCCATGTTACTAATAGGCAGCAATCTTTGTTTGGTTTGATGCTCCCGTTGTCATAGTTTGACCAGGACAAGCCACAGCAAGCTAAGCCAGTTCTTGTAGCCATTTTCATACATCTTTAAAAATTAACCTTGCTTTCCAATAACATCAAACCATTCTAAGATGATCTTGAGTTTTCCTATACTAACTGTGGCCTCAGTGGCTCTCTACAATGCTCTGATTCTCTTTAGTGGACACTAATTTTTAAAAATCAGACTTTTTATACTAGTGTTGCAGATTATAGTCTGCAGATTATAGTTTCACAGGAAATTTGGGAATAGATCAAGGTGACAATAGAAAAGAGGAAATTTAAGTCAGAAATAATAATTTCCTATTCCACAAAAATCTCAATTTATCTTAATTTGCTCTTTATGAATCTTATTGCCTTTCTCTAGTATAAGGGCTTCCTAATTCCCCCCTCTCTTTTTGCACAACTTTATAGTTTACAATTATCATTTGATAGTTATAGTTTGATAAACTATTATATATTATCATACCAAACTGGTGCATTAAGAATACAGGTTTACCCCCACCCCCAAATATAGAACTTTCAATTTTCTTTTTCACTCCTGGCTAAAGCATCTTGAAATTGACCTCATAGGATGTAGGCCAAAATCATCCAACATTAATTAATCTTACTTGGGACCAAATGTATACAAAAAAAATAAGAAATGGTATTTTTATAGAGCAATATCACAATCAATGAATCAGAATATACAGAGATATAGGATCTGCATAAAATTATGTATATTCTTTTGTAGTTCTATTTAAATTTTGCTTTTAGTACTCTATTTTGTGTACACTATTATTATCTCTTATCCAAAGTTTGTATAATGTTGATTTCTGCTTTTAAAGAGACATTTAAAAAAAAAGAGACATTTAGATAAATATAGATAGTCATTATTTCAGTATTCTACTAGTTTAAATTTCCCAAATCTAACTATAATATCAAAATAAACAAAGTAATAACACAAATTATCAGGCATTTTAGATGTGTTAACCAAAAGTTTTATGTGAAACAATTTCTACAGGGCTATTTAATTGCTTAAATACACAGGCATGCACACACACATGCTCACACACACGCACACACAGACAATATATATCTCACATCTGTACATTTGGATTGCAACACTTTTCACAGACATTTTTACACTTCTGTATTTCTTTTTTTTAAATTTTTATTTATTTATGATGGTCACACTCACAGAGAGAGAGAGAGAGAGAGGCAGAGACATAGGCAGAGGGAGAAGCAGGCTCCATGCACTGGGAGCCCGACGTGGGATTCGATCCCTGGTCTCCAGGATCGCACCCTGGGCCAAAGGCAGGCGCTAAACTGCTGCGCCACCCAGGGATCCCCACTTCTGTATTTCTTGATTTCAACTCAGGAAGTAGTCTACTTGAGATCTGATATTTTCCCTAATGTAGACAGCATTTTCACCAAAATATAAATGGGCCAGCTAGACTTTCCATATACTAGGTATGAAACTAATGAACATTAAGGCAGTTTCACGTTTTGCTATTATAGACACTGCTGCAAGGAACATGCTAATACTTGACTGCTGACAAAATACAAAAGTTCCTCTATGTAATATTCTTACATTTTATGTTATATTTATTTTCAAATTTCCTGGAAAAATCTCAAGTTGCTTTCTGAAGTGGTTGTACCAATTTATATTCCTATCAGTGATATAGAGAACTACTTCACATCCTTGTTGATACTAGGCATCATCAGACTTTAAGTTTTATTTAAACACTATTTCATTGGGGTTTTAACTTTCATTTCCTTGATCACCAGTGACCTTGTGTAGCTTTTCAAATGAACTTTTTTTTGCCACTCGTGCTTCTTACTTTGTGAAATGCATATTGGCATCTTTTACCAATTTGCCTATTGGGCTATGTCTTTTTATTTATTTATTTTTTACGATTTTATTTATTTACTTGAGAGAGAGAGAGAGAAAGAACGAGATCATGAGCAGGGTAGAGGAGTAGAGGGAGAGGAAGAAGCCGACTTCCCTTTGAGCAGGGAGCACAACGTGAGGCTGGATCCCACGATCCTAAGATCATCATCTGAGCCAAAGGCAGACACTTAACCAACTCAGCCACCCAGGTGCCCCTGTCTTTTTCTTATTAATTCATTCTTAACTGCCTGTGGATGTCTCCAGTGGAGACTTCCAATACTACCTAAAATATCTAAACTGTTTCAACTGTTTCAACAGTTTTTTTTTTTTTTTGTAATGCAAAACCGATTTATTTCCATGTATGACAATGAAGATTGGGATACTATTAAAAGTAAAGCAGTCTTCTGTCAAATCTGATCCAGATTTTTAAGTAGCTTCTTTTGGAAACTACTACGATGGAAGACTTGCTGTGTTGCCTTCGGATGTTAAGCCTGTCTGCCTGATGCTTCACCAAACTGTTCCGAGATGCCTTCCTTCGAAGTCAGCCTTTCTAATTCCTTCTGATAGCTATGCTGGTATTCCAGATATTCTATGTTCCTCTTCTGTTTACCCACGAACCTTTTCAGGAATTCTAAGAGATCAGTTTCATTCTTCTGAGAAGCCAAGTTCTGCAGGTCTTGCAGGAGCTTGTGTAACCCGTTTTCCAACTCCAGAGCCATCACTATAGCTTGCACATTCGTTCCCCAGTACTCTTTGTCAAGCCTCTTAACCACTGGAAGGCAGACTTTACTCTTACGCTCCTTCAGGTATCTTATGAACTGCCTTGCGTGTCCTTTCTTCACCTCAGCTAGAATTGCCACCCCACAACCAGGCTCTGCTACTCTCTTATCTCCAAAGACCTCCTACCTCCCTAGGAGAGAAGTCCAGGAGGTCCAGGTCCTCCCTTCCACCTGTCTTAGGGAAGACATCTTCTATCAGGGATTGAATGTTCTCACAGATCCCTAATCTCAGCCTAGAGTCTCTCTTTCCTGACTCTCTGGATCATCTTTCATTTCCAACAAGGTAGAGAGAGCCTTATTTTTGACAAGGACTTGTTTGATTCCCACCCACCTGTCCCTCTTGTTGCCTCTTTCAGGTTAGCAAGGTTTGTCGCTGGGCACTATGTCCATTCCCAGTGAAGGCTGTGGGCACAGGCCTCTAGCTGTTGGTCATTCGTACCTCTAGCTCTGAGTGTAAAGCTGCTTTCATGCTCTGCTCTTCTTCCACATGATTAGTACTTATTTCCTGTGTAGTTCAAAATGATGGACAGTCACCCATCCTTCTCAATTCTCCCCCACTAATAGTAACAGTTTACTAAATTTGCTGATTTCACATCTTCTTACTAATTGATATAATAGTTATACTCTTCTATTAGATTGTATTTCCCCTCTGTAAAAATCTAAAATGACTGAAAGGTGAGAGGGGAAAGGACTTCCTCAGATCTGTAGCCTTGCCATCAGCCATTCACTTTATGTCTACTTAACTTCAATACAATAAGGTTTTCTTCTCCCCAAATAAGATCTTGTTCAAAATACAATAGTTACTTAACACTTTGGGATTGCTCTTGAAATTATAAAGTTCTCTATGTTCACCCACTCAGCCAAATACTTTTGGCCAAATTCCTATTCATTCATTTGTTTCAAGCAGAAATTTAAAAGAGATATGCATACACCATTACCAATGAAAATATTTAAGGAAACTCTGAAATTTCTGGCCACTATTTGTATTCTGTACAAACCACAATATGGCAAGGCAAAACTTTTCTTTTAGGGGAAAGCTTAGGTCCACATTTATTGTAGACTGATTTACAGTCAAAAAAATATTTATTGGAAAGTCTCTTGGGCCACTCTTTAAGAAGAGATAAACAGAAACAGATTTTTCCTTAAATTATAACTACCCATGTGACATCGAAACCTTGGCATATATTTAAATTTCCTTGTTTTATAGTCCCCCCCTCCTCCTTTCTCTAATTTAGCCTTTCTCCAGCAAAATCAGTTGGTACCCTGTGGTACCCTGCTTCTACGTTTCTACATCCATCCAATTTTTTTCCTGGAAAGTTGCCTACTCACAGTCAAAGAGAGTCTTGAGAGAGTTCTTGGAGCTTCCCCTAATTCCCTTACATTTCCAACTTCCTTTCAAGATCCTCAAGTGTCCTTTCTGTCATAACTAACCAGGGTAGGAAAAGCAAGGGTATAGGAATTTGGGTTGATCTGCCTCCAGCTGTCCACTGGTGGGCCTTCCAGAGGTGAGGAAAGAAGGAAAAAGCCCTTTTGTATGGCTCTCTCTTTGGAAACAACTACCCAAAGTTTCCCTTCTCTGGCCTATTGACCACCTGTACCTCATGGTTCTCTTCTTCATTTTCCCTATACTTACACCCTCACCCCTCATCCCACCCAACATCTTAAAATAACTTTATTTATTCTCATATATGACAAACATCAAGGATCTTTCAGTGGTTTAGTTAGAACAGGAGCAGATCCAGAGTATCTCAGAAAGATATTCCCTTGTCCCTTGATTCAAAAAAAGATCAAAAGGGTGCAAAGCATCTGGTGACAGTCACCCAAGAGTCTTAATTTTGAAAAGGCAATTATTCCTTTTTCCTGTTATACTAGAGGCTTACATAAAGCATTTCAAAAGAACACAAACATTCTGTGATATTTAGTTCAAAGACATATTTACAAACATTGGCCTTTCCAGTGTCCTGAGCCAAAAAAATACAACTGTATTCTTATGTGGAAAGAGAAAGCAGAGACAGTAATTACAAATGCTACAATGATTTCTGTGTCTTATTTTACAGCTTTTTGGGCAGTCCATTTTCCTCTAGTCAGTTTCTTAATTCTTATTAGGTATCTTTTCACCTGATTGTTTCCGAGACTGAGTTTAGTCTTATAACTGTGGCCAACAGGCACTTACTGTACATTTCCATATGTTCCCTTGGAGACTTCAATAGGCATATTATCTCTTAATTGGATATAATAGCTCACATATATTGAATTCTATCTATGTGTCAGGCTGGGATGTAAGTGCTCTGTAAGTGCTATCTCAGTAAGTAACTCAACCTCCTCTCCCAAGGTGTGAAATGGTAAAGCCAAGATTAAGCCCTGGTGAGCTTGCTGCTTGAACCCTAGCTAAACCACTATTCTCCACCGGGTACATATGTCCATGGATGATCTACTGCAACTTCCTTGAGAGGAAGAACTTTGCCTCATGCAGAATCCGTGCTTTGAAGGCTTCACATCTTGACCTTCTGCTTACAGTAGCACTTGGTAAGTCATCTCCACTGTGGTTGCCTTTACATCTTCAGTGGACAGCCTCTCTATATAGGAGAGGAGGTCCCAGCAGTCACATTGGCCAGGTCATGATTTATATTTATCACAAATGTTTTAAGATGTAGTCTCATAAGAGGGCTCAATTTTTCACAGAATAGGAGCTTCTGAACTATTTGCTGGGTGAAAGATACTTCAACTTAATCCAAAGAGCAAATCATTTCTGGAAATAGAATCATGGTATTTTTTTTTTAGCCTCTCATTATTGTTCAGTTCACCTGTCTGCTTCGCTTCACTGATTCCTAAAAGAAGACAGAAAAGGCAGATTTTTTTCTGAAATAGAAAGAAATGCAGAAAAACAAAAACAAGATAAATGGAGGCTTAGTGAATAGTTGCACGGACCCATATCCATAGAGAGCAGATGTGATTGACAACAGAAAAATTAGTGAGCTGTAGAAACAGGAAACTTGCATGCATTTTGGAAAGAAAAAAATAATGAAATGAGAGAGAGAAACTAGGAAATAGAATAGAATAGTAGCAACACAGGGAAGAAAAATGATCATGTCAAAAATAGAGAGAACCAAAATGAAGAGTTAATGGAAGAATTTCTAAGGGAAGGACTGGAGCGTCACCCAAGGAAAGATAAATAACATCAGGGGTCCTATCCATGGCTGATCAGGGTGAGATGACTGGGTCCTTTGGTTTGGATTTTATGTTAGAACACTGGCAAAGGGTTGAGTATTAGCCCTTATTTTATACTCCACTAAAGTATATTAGGGTTGGCTTATAGCATCAGGAATGCTTTAAAACAATTATGTTAGATCTTTCCATTTTTCCCTAAAATCCCATTTCAGGGCCTAAAGAATGTTTTTAGACAATATATTTTATATCAAAGACTGACCCAGAGAGGAATATAAATAACCACAGTGCGAAATGCAATTTAATTATTCTTCTTCATAAAACTATGGAATTTTCTACAAATATAACCTTTAAATAAATAGAGACCATAGCCATGCTTTCATTTCCAGAAAAAATACATGTCATGCATATGCAGATAGAAGCATGTGCTCACATGCATGTGCAGGTGCACACACACACACACACACACACACACTTCATTTCTATTATTGACCCTCAAGAAGAAAAATGGGGCAGAAAGAGCTGGAAAGAGAAATAGGAAAATGTAAGGCAGATGGGAGTGGAACAGATATAAGTGGTCTGAGAGACCCATTGTCTTTCTATTGAAAAAATTTGATATTCTGGCTCACTTCCATGCCTCTACTTTTGCACCCCCTAAGCCACCATCTACACTGATGTTAGAATTATCTTTGTACACAGATCTGATTCTACAATTGCTTCATTACTTTCAATGACTTTTTATAGTCTCTTGAATAAAGGCAAAAATCCTTAGCTTGGCCTTTCTGAAAACCTACTTTTCTTTTTTCTACTATTTTTTTTTTCTTTTTCGCTTTTCTCTTTTTAACCATCACTACCTTCTAGCATCTAGCTACAACTGGAGTAGTACATAGCTACTTGTCATTTCTTTCAAGCATGCTGTTACCTCTGTGCATACTATTCTTTTCTTGTTTTTTTTCTTTAACTAAGTTATGCATAAACATAAAGAGCAAAATGCTTCTGTATCACATATTGGGGCCAGATAAACTTTTCTGCCACTCTCCCGGCTTCCACTCGAAGGACAACCCAGTTTTCATCTCTATTTATTAATTCCTTTGGTGTTGGTCTTAGTTTCTCAATAAAATGCTTTTGTTGTAACATCTTGATTTTTTTTCCAGCCTTAATCATTACTAGCTGATCTCTCCCTTTACCTAAGAATTTAGATGTTTGTAGTTTTCCCATTGCTATCCCCACCACACATGAATGCTCTTCATATTCCCTTTCCAGTATTACCGTGTAGAAATTTTTAAAAGATGCTATTCAGTATGCTGATTTTCTGAATCTCCCCTGAGAACATTTAGTTATTTTACATATTCTATCCATTTCCTCTTCTTTCATAGGTGCCTCTTCTAATCTGATCCAGTTGCTCTGCATATTTGAAACTCAGCTGTCATGCCAGACTCTCCCTTCACATGTATTCAAGGGTTCCCTCTACTTCTATCCTATGTTTGATTTCCTGTTTCCTGTTATTCCAGGTCTTCCTTTTTCTTAGTTTATGTCCTCATTTGGCAGAGCACATCCTCCTGTAACTTCCTGTGACTGTGTGCATGGGAGGTAATTTTTTGATACCTTGTATGTTTGAAATTACTTTTTCTTAAATCTCATCCTGCTTCATAATGAAAGTTTAGACA
Source organism: Canis aureus (assembly GCF_053574225.1). NCBI lineage: Eukaryota > Metazoa > Chordata > Mammalia > Carnivora > Canidae > Canis > Canis aureus. The sequence continues at coordinate 60,882,296 of NC_135621.1, read as the reverse complement.
TTTATAGAACTCTAGGTTGGAAAGAATCTCTCTTCATAATTTTGGATACACGTGTGCAGTTAAACACACCTGGGAGAAGACATAAAATCAAACTGACTTGTCTCACTTAAAATTCATGGCTATGAACCTCAAATGACCAGAGAATCACAGTGTATTTCCAAAATCCATTTATTCTCCCACTCTCCTTTTTAAAAAGATTTTATTTATTTATTCATAAGAGACACACACATAGAGAGAGGCAGAGACACAGACAGAGGGAGAAGCAGGCTCCACACAAGGAGTCTGATGTGGGACTCGATCCTAGGATTCCGGGATCATGCCCTGAGCCAAAGGCAGATGCTCAACCACTGAGCCACCCAGGCAACCCCTATTCTCCCACTCTCCTTAATGCTTATTTCACACCCCTTCTTTCTCCTCACATCCTCTGTATTGCCTCTCTCCTCTCTTCAGCTGATGGCCTTACTGACAGCTTCCCTGAGAAATCTGAAACAATCGGCAGAAATGCCCTACCGTTTCCCACAACTATGCCTATGCACCTACTGGCCCAACTACCTGGCCTTCCTGCTTTGCCCCACAGAGGGACTGATAAACTATCCGTGCTCTGGTCTAAAGTCTTTTCCTCCACTTACATGCTAGACCCAATTTTCTCTATCCTAGTCAAGAATATCTTTAAAAAAATTGTTCTCCCTCTCTCCTACATAATCAAATTCCCTCTGAACAATTTAATTCTGGCAGCATAGAAACATGCTGTTTCTCTGATTTTGGAAAAAGAGAAAGAAACTTTCTCTTGATCCCATTGCTGATTCGAGCTCCTGTTCTTGTTGCTGCCCTTTACAGAAAAACTCCTAGGAGACATTTCCTACTTACACTGTCTCCTATTTCTCTCCTCATATCATTATATGATTCCCCTTCCAATTAGGCTTTATCCTTTACCCACACCTTAAAGTCCCTTTTTTCAATATAAATTATAACCTTCATGTTGCTAAATCCTCTTGTCAGTTTTCAGGTCTCATCTAACTTGATGTATCACTCCTGCTTCTTTGACGGTATTTTTTTTCTCTTGGCTTCAAAGACACCATATGCTCTTGGTTTTCTTCATTCAATCAAACTCTGTGCCTTCAGTCTCGTTTGTGATTTTTACTCTTTTGCTCAACCTCTTAATGTTGAGGTCCATCTTTTCCTCTTTAGTTACACTTCTCCAACTCAGTGGCAAATCTAACTTTTCTGTGGATTAGGCTAAAGCTTTGGTTTCAGTCTTGGCCCTTTTCCTTATACAATCCATATCAAATATAACCAGGAATCTCATCAGCCATACCTTAAAAAAAGACACAGAATGTGAACATTTCTCAACACTTTATTGTCACTACCTGCTCTGAGACACAATCGTCTCTAGCCTGATTACTGCAAGTCTTCTAATTGGTCTTCTTGACTCTTGCTGTTCTTTGAGTTATATTATATTCTAAATACAACATAGAATGAAAGTCAAATGATGTTACTCTTTTACTCAAAATGGTTATCATTTCACTCCTATAAAATCCTGAGCCCTTTAAGACTCAACGGGACCTCTGCAGCACCCCTCTAGTGTGCAGCACACACTATCACTCTGCCAGCCCCCACTTTAGTCTTTGCACTAGATGATCTCTGTACCTCACATGCTCTCACTGCATCTCCTTCAAGATCCTGCTAAAATGTCACCTTCGTGGTGAAGTTGACCATTGCCATCTGACTTCCTATTGTGTTCAGTCTATCTCCTTGTCATGGCAGGTATCCCTAAACACTGCTCTATATCTCATGGCTGTTCTTGCTATAGCATCCCTTCTAGGGTATAATATAAATATTGTTCTATTATGTCTGTTGTGCATCTTCATCCTGTTAAAATGTAAGTTCTATGAGCATAGGATTCTTCATATGTTTATCACAAATGTGTTCCAAACTCATACAACAATGTTTGATACATATTGAGGGTCAATACATATTTTTTGTTTCTTAAATGAAGGTATTGTTCCACTGCCTTCCATTTCCAGGGTTGACACTAATTTCATTCTGATTCTTAATGGTATAAATAGATGGAGACTAGAGATAAGAGAATGGTTGACCTCAGGTTTAAATAGTAAGGGGCACATTGATTGTAGAGTATTTAAAGAGAGAAATATAAAAAGCTATGAGTTAGTCTTTTTTTATTTTAAAGATTTTATTTATTTATTCATGAGACACACAGAGAGAAAGAGATAGGAGATACAGGCAGAGGGGAAAACAGGCTCCATGCAGGGAGGCTGACACGGGACTCCATCACGGATCACCAGGATCATGCCCTGGGACGAAGGCAGCACTAAACCGCTGAGCCATGGGCTGCCTGAGTTAGTCTTTTCTTTTTTCTTTTTAATTGTCAGTATAGAAAGACAATCCTAAACAATGTTGGTTAAAATATTTTCCTTCCTAAAAGAATAAATAAATAAATACAAATAATTTCCTTCCTTCCAGGGTGGGTCATTTTTATTACTGTTCCTCCTTACCCTTGGTATACCCTTGATGGCTCTTGGTTAGTTTTATATCTTGCTTTTTTTTTTTTTTTTTTTGGGGGGGGTTATTTGTTTGTTTTTAGCTCTGTGTACTTTAAGGACTTTTTAAAGAGATTTTTTATTCATTTATTTTGAGGGTTGGGAAGGGCAGAGGGAGAGAATCTTCAAGAAGACTCCCTGATGAGCATGGAGCCTGACAGGGGGCTTGATCTCACCACCCATGAGATCATGAACTGGGCTAAAATCAACAGTTGGACGCTTAACCCACTGAACCACTCAGGCATCCCCTTTAGGACTTATTTTTCAAGTAGTGGATCTCTTGGTTGTTTCCTCTAATATTTTTATTTCTCTTCTGCTTTCTTTCAGTTTGTCTTTTGCTCTACTTTTTGTGAGATTTCTTAAAGTTTACCTGCCAATCCTGCTCTTCTATTATTATGCTATCATATTAAAAATGGTATTTTCTTTTTTTTTAAGACTTTATTTATTTATTCATGAGAGGTACAGAGAGAGAGAGACAGAGACAGAGACAGAGACACTGGCAGAGGGAGAAGCAGGCTCCACATAGGGAGCCTGACGTGGGACTCGATCCTGGGATCCTCTCTAGGATCAAACCCTGAGCTGAAGGTGGCACAAATCGCTGAGCCACTGGGGCTGCCCCAAAAAATGGTATTTTCAAGACTATTGTCCCCCTGTATTATCCAGTTCTAAGTTTGTGGTTGCAATTAGATTTCTCCTCCCTTTGATGATATTAATGATAGGGTTCAATTTTTATTTTTTGAAAGTTAATTTCTTTTCTTCCAAATGTTCTTTCTGAAGAGCTTCTCTTTTGACAAAGTTGCTTTTATTTTCTTTTTTCTATTTCATTTTTTGATCTTGATATTTCCTTAGAAATCCACTAATCCTTTATTGGCTGCATGTGTTTTAGATTTGTAGGACTAAGTGCTGATTAGTAGTTCTGAGCATATATATGACTCAAGAATAATATTCCTTTTCCATTTAGTTGGGGAACCTTAACACCTCCATCATGAGACTTCCACATGAGCCATGTTATCTTAAGACTCTGAATCTCCATTTTGGTTAGTTGCCAATATTCTTGTAACAAAATGAAAAAACAGGGCTGAGAACCTCAGCATCCATTATGCACATGTTTTTTAAAATACGTCTGTTTTAAGTACACTACACCCACTCTCAATTTGGTCTGTTCATGTCCCAGCCCAGAAAAATCTCTGTGTTATCTATTTCAGCAAATAAAACATCATTCTAGCCACATTTGGAAAATAACTTGCAGAGGGGTGAAAGAGATCCAAGAATTTGTTCACTAAACAAACTTTCAACAAATCATCATTATTTCAGACTCTCTCTTGTCCTTAGTCCTTCAGGCAGCCCAGACAGGGTAAAATATCACAAATGAAGTTTGCTTTGTTCTCTCAGGTTTAAGAGAGGAAACTGGGATCTGGATTGCCACTTTCTCCAGACCAAACGCAAGAGTGAGCAGCAAGGGCAAGAAAATAGACTGCACATTCTTACCTTTCTGAAGGTGGCTTTTCCTTGATTTCCATTTGCTTTATCGCTATAAACCTTTGATTGTTTCCTGGAGTTTCTGTGGCGTTAATGCAGCCAATTTCTTGTTTCTGTAGTGGAACAAGAACTTGGAACTTCCTGGTTCACCATTTTGCTGATGTTCTGAAAAGCCAGTTCTTCATCCATTATCATAGTTTTCAAATCTCTAACCAAAATATTTTCTTTTAATTTCTTGCATCTATTTATCATAGTTATTTTAATGCCTGCATCTAATGAATCATTATTTTTAAAGATTTATTTACCCATTTTCAAGAGAGAGAGAGAGAGAGAGAGAGAGAGAGCAGGGTGGGAAGGAGCAGAGGGAGGGGGAGAGAGAGAGAATCTCAAACAGACTCCCCACTGACCACAGAGCCAACATAGGACTTGATCACATGACCCTAAGATCATGATCTCAGTGGAAATCAAGACCTGGATGCCTAACCCACTGTGCCACCCATACACCCCTGAGCCTAATGAATCATTATCTATAGTTCCTATGGTATTTCTCCAATGTATTTTTTTCCTCTTGATTTCTATCAAAACTTGTCTCTCTAAAAACCTGTTGTTTTTAAAAATTGAATCCTAAATTGTATATGAAATGTGTCAATATAGTTTGAATCCTAGAGTGCTATCTTTATTAATTAAGGATTTACTTTGCTTGCTTGCTTTGCTTATGACTGGCACCTCAACTAGGGACAAATCTAATCAAAGATCAAGACAATAACTGGGGCTTTATGAGGTTTATTCTATTTCCTTGCATGTAGGGAGAAGGCCTTCAGGGTCCCACTAAAAGCCTAGAATATTTGTCAGTATTCTATTTTTGTTCATAGCAGCCTGGAACTGCAATTTTTGTCTCTAGCCCCAAGAGGCCAAAAGTGATTAATTTCTCACCCTCTTCGCAGCCATTGTGATAATTTGTGAAACAAAAAACAAAAATAAAAACAGGGCCCATTTTTCCAGGTTTTGTGCCTCTGGGGATGATGTTCCTGCAAATTATATTTGATATCTTCAGAAACACATTTTTTTTTACTTTATTTGTAAAAAATTTTCTATCTTTTCTAGCTTTTCTCAGTGGGAAGATCGGACCTTCATAACAGATAAGAAGCTAATCTGCCACTGTCTGTAGCAGAACATTTGATTTTTGGAAGCTTTAGAAAACTGCATTAGACAGGTAACTTAGCTTAGTCACAAGAATATCCAGAATATACAGAATTTCTAAAGTCCTAGAGTGTTTTGAAAATTTTAAAATAAATTATATTTTTTGATGAAATCATTTCCATAGGCGTTCTGAAATCTGACTAGTGGAAAATCTCCATAACAGTGTCTGTTGAGTTACAGAATAATTATTAATATTGACTTTTTTTGGTCTAAAAAGTATCCCAGTCTGGATTAAAAAGTATGTGGTCACCCTGTATATAAATTAATAAACAGATTTCACTTAATAACTTTATGCTGTCAGAAATGGAAATACTTGATTTTGCCTATACAGATATATTTTGAAATAAGTGTTCTTAATTTATGGATAGCAACTATGTCACTTTTTCTTGCTTATGATGGAGTGTGCATCTATTCATCTTTCAATGTCTTTGCTAGCTACCTTCTATCATGAGAAAAACTGTAAAGTGTAAGTTTTCACAGTCCTTTTAAAAAATATAAATAACATTAGATACTTACACATAATAAGTAAGTGATATTTTTAGTTGTGTTGTGTATGTACAACCAAGACATTGGGGTAAAGTGTCACAAGTGAATTATGTTAAAATATGATGTTACTGAATTAAGTTTTAATTGGGGGACACAGATTTATCCTGCATTACATTATTTTAATTGGAGTTCAATTTGCCAACATATAGCGTAACACCCAGTGCTCATTCCGCCAAGTGCCCCCCTCAGTGCCCGTCACCCAGTCACCCCAACCCCCCGCTCACCTCCCCTTCCATTACTCCTTGTTCATTTCCCAGAGTTAGGTGTCTCTCATGTTTTGTCATCCTCACTGATATTTTCACTCATTTTCTCTCCTTTCCCTTTATTCCCTTTCACTAATTTTTATATTCCCCAAATGAATGAGACCATATAATGTTTGTCCTTTTCTGATTGACTTATTTTACTCACCATAATACCCTCCAGGTCCATCCACGTTGAAGCAAATGGTGGATATTTGTCGTTTCTAATGGCTGAGTAATATTCCGTTGTATACACAGACCACATCTTCTTTATCCATTCATCTTTCAATGGACACCGAGGCTCCTTCCATAGTTTGGCTATTGTAGACATCTGCATTGCACTTTATTAAAATTCAACCATTTCTTAAAAAAGAACAAAAAGAGTATATGGGCAAACTCTATAAAAAGCTGCATAAATAAAGATGCATCCAATTCCCAAAGATCATAAATACTTCATAAGCCAAATGGTTCAAGTTGTTGGTATTTCTCATAGGGGAAATAGTTCAATTTTTTAATGCACTTGAAAAAAATTGCATTCTAAGTCACTGTCTCTCAACCCTGGTTTTACATCAGGAATCTGTAGATGTGTGTGTGTATGTGTGTGTATCAGATTATTGTAGGTGTGCTACTGAGGGGCATGTGTAGTTTTTAAAGTTTATAGTTTTGACTGATGTGCATCCAGAGATGGAAGCCTCTATTGCATGAGTCTGTCCAGTCAGCTCCTCTACTGAGGAAAGTGGACACAGGTGAGAAACCATGTTTGGGTCATATTACTTCTCTGAACACAGAGATTCCAGTAGCTAAAGTGAATCATCTAACATGTATGTCACTAAAAGCAGGTGCCGAAGAGAGGTGGCATGATTTGAGAACTCCTAAGAAGAGAAATCTCCCTTTAGGAAATTTGAAGATGAACTTGCCAGAACACATATATACATACAAATACACGGAGGTAGAAAGCTGAATCTAGCTCAATGAACAGAAAAGTAGATTACAATACGAGAGGCAAAATGTCAAACAGAAGAGTGGGGAACAAAGATGTATGAGAGGTCTTAGCCGTAATTCAGAGAGCATCAAATACCCACATCTCACTGATTGACATGATAACCACATCTCCGGATCTGCACTTGGGTCAGGAGAGTGGCAGTTTCAACAAGGAAAGAAATAGATGTTATTCTAGGTCTTTATAAACCCTGTGTAAAGCTGCTTGACTAGCCTGGGGCATATATTTTTTTTATCCTTGTGTATTTGTATATGACCTTAAATAACCTGGGTATACCTCTATTTTTGCAACTTACATGACACTAATTAACAGAGTTATGAATGAATATGTCTTTAAAATTAGAAAAGAGTGTTATGTGGGAAGAGCAAGAGGCAGCAGATGTGAAAATACCAAAAGGAAGCAATATTTAAATGAGATATTTTACATTTTGCAGAGAATCTGTCTTAATTTAGAACAGAAAAAATTCATATTGCTTTGTAATAAATCACTGGGTCATAATTTTAATAGGTAAAATATGACAGTTCTGCCTCAAAAATATGTCCCCAGTGCCACTGCTATTTTCCACTTAACACTTTGTCGTCGTCCTGGTACAAATTACATGGTCAATCGCAGCCGAGTGCTAGCTAGTCTTATGCTTCCTCTCTTGCCCCCAGAGTCTCTTATTCCTATGGGAATGAGAGTGCTGCTTTACATTTACTTATCAGATTATATTATTTTCAGTTACTTGATGTTCACTTTGGAACAGCCTACAGGCTCTGGCCATAGTCTGACATGTACTCTCTAATCCAGTACCTGTCCTTCTCTGTGACCTTAAACCCATACAATTTTCCCCTTCTTCCTTACATTCCAGTCTTACTGATTGTTCTATTTTTTTTTAAGTAAGCTCTACACCCTATGCTTGAGTTCAACCCAGGGGATTGAACTCATGACCCTGAGATGAAGAGTAGCTTGCTCTACCAACTGAGCCAGCCAGGTGCCTCTGTTCTTTCTATTTTATTATATACCAACCTTACTATTGCCTTAAAGCCTTTGTTTCAGCTTATCTATCCTCCTGCATTACTCTTTCTCTAGATCATATCATGACTGGTTTCTTCCCATCATTCCATCTCCCTGGAGAAGCCTTCCTGACCACCACAACTAAGGTGCCATCCATCCCTTCCATTCCATTACTCTTTCTGTGTATTCATAGTGTTTATTACTATTTGAATTTATTGCACTTATTTTTATGTGTTTATGTATTTTTTCCTCTTCTAGAGTATATACTCTAATAGGATAGGAACCTTGTCTATCTTCTTCATCAATATAATCACTTACCTAGAATTATAACTGCATAATTAAAGTTTAATGAAGGTTTCTAAAATGAAAAACATGTAAGATATTAGTTTGCTTATATTCATGTCAGGAATTCCTATTATAGCTTGGTTTTCTCCCCTGTATTTCTAAAAATTTTTTTTAATTTTATTTATTTATTTATGATATTCACACAGAGAGAGAGAGAGAGAGAGGCAGAGACATAGGCAGAGGGAGAAGCAGGCTCCATGCACTGGGAGCCCGACGTGGGATTCGATCCCGGGTCTCCAGGATCGCGCCCTGGGCCAAAGGCAGGCGCTAAACCGCTGCGCCACCCAGGGATCCCCTCTCCCCTGTATTTCTAATTGCACTCTCTTTTTTCATTCTTTATAGAAGACACATTTGCCTTCTTCATGACTCTAAGATAATCTAGTATATTGAAAAATGTGATTTATTGTGTGCAAGCTTTTCCTGAAGTTTATTTCCCACAGAACACTCTGTTATAAATTGGGTATGTTACTTTCTAGGTTGAAGTACAGATGTTGACTTGGAACATCTTTTCATTATTGTCCTGGATTAAAGTCAGTGCTTCGTATTTTCCAAATTTTTTATTTCTTAGATTACTATTCTTCTTTTAAAAACAGATTCTTAAACAGATATTATAAAATTTTATTTACTTATTCACATGATTGGAAAGTGTAATTGAAATTGCAAATCAAGGTAAACAAGCTATTTATAATAATACTGCCTGTCAGAAAAGTTCAGTCCCATCTTTTTAAATGTATTTGTATTAGGGAGTACTTTTTCATGATAGCTTTAACAATCTGCTCAATACTTTCCCCACTATTTTCATAAGATTTCTCATTCATTAAATGCTATGGCAGTGTTCTTCATAAATAATAACCTCCCTTTCTGGGAAAGCACATGTACTTTGTAATGGCCCAGAACGAATCCTACAGATATTGTTTTTTTCCTGAATTCTTCAAATTTGGCAAATGTGAACAAGACTCTGAAATTCCAAAATTGCAGTTCTATCTACTATCTAGTTTGTAATCTGTAGAATATCTCCATGCTCTATGCTTCTATACCTCTCCGTACTTCTTCACCACTTGCAGAATATTGTGCTTTTATTGTAATTACTTGTTTAGTATCACAATCTAAACGTTTATTTCCTTCAAAATTTAAGTCCTAAGAGGACAGGGGCCAGGCCAGTTGCACAATATATAGCACTAAACACAGGCTTTGGAACATAGTAAATGTACACACAGAATATCTACTAAATTATCGAAGATGCAATGGATAGATAGGTAAACTCTTGCTGTTTTATTATTTTGGTATTTATGACTTTAGCCAGTATTTCAGAGGCATCCTCCTGGTGAGATATTGAACAGTTTAAAGAAAATGTTAGCTATGGACACATTGTAAATCCAAAGACAGGGATTCAGTAATTATTAAAAGCAGTGTTAAGCCTATTACTACTAAAGCTGAAAATAATTATCTTCTGATGCCTATGATATTGCTAACATGAAAATGTGGAGAGTGCTAAAGCATACAGAGAAATTCAGAGAAATATAATTTACTAGTAATCGTGTTACTATTTATATGAGGACTTGTATTATAACCACTTTAGCTCAAAGAGGATGTATTCAGGGCATGTTCCTCTGGATCAAAGTTCATCTACCAGGGAGCCCAAACCTCCTGTATGACACATTTCTGCAGACAGTGTTAATGGGGATGCTCTTCTCTTCCACTTCCCATTCTTCCATATGAAAGGCGGTTTATGGTTAGGTTTTTGTAAACTAGTTTCTGGTCTCCAATGAGTACTCAACATAAGAGACATTTTCAAGAGGATCATTTCATCTTTAGCTGCTTATAGAAGGCCCCTAATGAGTTAGCTGACTCAAAGAATTGGGAAAACAAACTTACCTTGCCAGCAAATGGGATCAGATCTGTCAACAATACCAAATTGCTCCACATGCTGCCGCACCTGCTACAGTAAAAGAAGATATAATATAATTGCAGTTGGGAGGAGATGCCCAACCAGGGATTGCAGCCAAAGCTTCAACAGCTGTTGGTAATGGAAATCTGTCATCTTCTATCTGTGCTCAGTGCTTGGAGACAGTTACACAAATGACATTCTCTTAGGCTGTCTCATAGAATTAGCAGTGCTTTCCTTTGGAAACTTTACCAACATGTCCCTATAAGGAGGCATATTGAGGAAGTTCAATAAAACTGCCTTAACGCTAGTGAGCCCCTAAAAAGGAATTGATAGTTTGGTTTCTCAGTAACCAGTCAAGAATTAGTCTGCAATATGGAGTACTAAGTCATAATTCAACTTTTCATATGTTTACATCGAATTTCCATCATTAGATCATAAGCAACTTTAAGGTTGGATGTGGTCTGATCCATCTATGTGTCCATCTATATCATCTAGCCTTTCAAGTAGTACATGCTCAATAGATATGTCAATTAGATTTTTGCCATAAATAGAATGTACTGTGACATTCTTTTATTAATTTTAACACCTGTTTTTTTTCAGGCATGCAATCTGATTGTCAGTATATCTGATACCAAGCTGTATGTAAAATTGATACCTTCCTGTGGTTGAAATGCAGTAGTCTATTTGTAAAGAGGAACTACATGATTTGCTAAGTTTGATTTTTAACCCAATGTCTAAAATCAGGTGACATAATTTAGGGAATATTTTAAATAAATGCTATGGCCCCAATCCAGCAGACTGAGCGCACAGTTATAATAAGTAATGAAAGAATTTAATTATGCCAAACCTATAACAAGTTTCATTTTTCCATTTCCCATATAAGCAGGTGAGTTTTAGATAAAATACGAAGCCATTAAAGTCAGATGGTGGAAATAGATCTCAGTTATTCTCTCCATCACTGCTTGGTAGGCCTCTGATAGACTTCTTTGCTGTACTCTCCTCACCATCTTATAGCAAGTCTGTCACTATACATCTAGGTTTCTTACCTAATGTTGTTAGCAAATGATCTTTTCTCTAGCAAGAAAATAAATCAAGCATTTAGCTGCAATTTGATGGGAGATATCTGTATCTGAACTGTCCACTGATAGCAGAAAAATCACATACAATAAGTACATCCAAATTCTCCTGTTAACAGAAAAATAATGTAATAAATACCAGACTTTTGAAAAGTCAGGAAACTTGTTCACTCTGAATAAATTAAAGACACCTGAGGTGTAGAAAAGGTTAGCTGGAGAAATACCTGGATTAGATTTCTCTTTTTCTTTCCATGAAATGAAATGAATCATCATTAATATGACTTTTTATTTGTTCCGAGATCAAGCATCAACTTGATGCCAACCACTTCAAAAGATCACCATTCCTCAGTTGTCTCATGTATAGGTAGGGATTCAGAAGAGCAACTGCAATGAAAGCTCAACAAGTACTCAATCTTCTTTGCTCTCTAGTTCTTGTGAAGTGCTTATGGTGCCTTGTCCACTACTTGTCTCTGCTGCTGCAGTACCATGGATGTCTGCTTTGTCACTGCTCACCACTGTAGGAAACTGTTCTTATGCACATACACTTTTATCTTAGTTTTGAGCATGGCTATAAATATTTAATTATAAAATATTCAACAGCCTTTCTTCCTATAGAATATAAATTCTTTGAGATTGAGACTTGTTTTATCATTGTATCTCTAGTTTTTCAAATAGTTCCTGGTATGTAATAGGTACTCAAAAATAATTGTTGAATAAATCAATTTATACATGTATGAATGAATAAATAAATGGATGGATGGATGATTTCTGTTAATTTGGAATGAAGATAGTTGTGATATTGTGGGTGTTTGAAGAAAGGATATGGCTTAGGAATACAAGTATCTGTTCAGGCAATTAAGCTTTTTGTTTGGATTGCCTGGAGCAAATCTAGAAATACTTAAAATGTCTTCACCCTGTCTCAAAAAGATATCAAAAACAGAAGAGAAAAACTTTGTCCTTAGTACAAAAAAACCTGATTGTGTGTGTGTGTGTGTGTGTGTGAGTGTGTGTGTGTGTTCCTCCAACCATTTTAAGCTTCTGAGGACAAAACCTTTGGTATGCTTGTGAGGTGCAATGGGCAAGCTAGGTAGACTATTCAGCCTTGAGTGGGAGAAAGAAATTTTATGATTTTATTAATATTAAATTTGTGAGTTTCACAGATGACTTTGGAAGTATATTCCAAATTAATTTATTTTCAATGATAGTGGTGGGATTTACAGAATCTAGTTTAAAAAAGAAACCAATAAAGAATGGAAGTAAAATTCTAGGGCATATCTAAATTGCTCAGGTTCTCATCTCATCTATATATAAAATATAACCTGCCAATCAGTAAAAAGAATCTAATGATTGATATATAACCAACAGACTAACTATTTAGATCCCATTTATACAATGGCTCTTTTGTGACTTGGTTCACCCAATCTTAACTTCCTACAAGACTTTGTCCTAAACCCTGTCTGCTTTGATTAGTTGACATTAAGTGGTACTTATTGGGAGAGGTTGCTGAGGTTTTGATAAATTTTCTACAACACTAAATATAAAACAGCAGTTAAAACTTCACATTTGGAGACATTTTAAGTAAGTTGAACATGCAATTGATTAGATCTGTGATCTAAGTACACTTACCATTCCTTGCTTTTCTATTTCTTTTTAATCCTTAACAGATGGTACAGAATTCATTATGGCTCAGCCAGAATTACAGAAAATTTTTCCTTGTCACCAGAACAACATGCTTAATTCCTTAGAGAGTGAGGTAACTAACTTCTGAAGTCTCTTAGAAAAGACTTAACTTTTAAGAAGGCAATCATCAGAAGATGCACCTAAGCTTATATATTCAATGTTTTCTTCTCGTCCTGCCAATCTAGAGGCATTTTAATTTTAATAAATTAAAAGTTCTATTAGTCAACAGCTATTTATTGAACAGCTATAATGTACTTGGCACTCAAAATATATGAGGTGCCTGGGTGACTTAATTAAGGACGAACTCTTGATTTCAGCCCAGGTCATGATCTCAGGGTCATGGGATTGAACCCTATGTGGAACCTGTGTGCCTGTGTGAGTCTCTGTGCTCAGTGGGGAGTCTGCTTGATATTCTCTCTCTGGATCTGCTTCTGTCCTGCCCCCCAACTCTCTCTCAAATAAATAAATAAATCTTGAAAAAGAATAAAATATTTTGTACTAAAAGCTGTGATAGATATAAAAACAAGGACTTTGCAAGTGTGACTAATTCCCCTTTGGGCAGGGTGAAGCAGAAAGAATCCCATCTGTTAATTTTTTAAAATATTATTTGCCAAATATGAAAGTGTTGTGTTCTAAAGTTGCTTAGTTGCTATCTGTTTCTATTGCAAAAGAGGATAGGATTACTCTTCCTAAAAAGTTATTTACTGATTTAAAAATATCATGGTTTATTTCCACCCTTAAAAAAATGTATTTGATATATTCATTAGGTAACTCATTAAGAAAACAGGATGACTAAAGACATTCCTGCAATGTGAAGAAAAAGCACAGGATTAAAAATATCAATATTGAAAGGTATTTGATAAAATTCAGCAACACATTTCTTATTAAAAAAAAACTAACTGCAACAGAGAAGTGAAACATATTTATCTGTAAGTGGTTACCAACAATAGGAGCAAATACTATCCCAAAAATAAGATGTGGATTTACCTCAACTAAAATCAGAAATTGTTCAAGATGTCAGAATCACAATTATTTGACATTTATTGGAATAAATATAAAAAATAAAATAATTTTCCTAACAGGAAAATTTATTTTAAAATTTATAAGAAAGAACAAATACCTAATATTTTGTGGGAAGGAAAAAAAGTAGCAATGTATATTAAAAGCTAGATATTAGAATATAATTTAAAGCTACATTAAAAAAGTAGTGTGGTGTTGATGTAAATTAGCAATAGGTATATTATTCAGTGGAGTCCAGCAGTATTCAAAAATAGATCCCAGGATATAAATGTGAGAATTTAATACATAACAATTTTGATTTCTTTTTCCAGTGAAGAATGTGTGGTTTGTCTAATAAATAGTGTTAACATGGTAGGGGAATTTCTTGGGAAGAAAACATATTCAGAAACAAATTCCAGTTTCATTAAATAATGTCTGATACCAAGAGCATTTATCAGTTATGAAGACAGGAAGAAATAACCAAGTAGAAAGATCGAGGGGCAGGGAGCTGAGACAATTTGGGAAAGAGCAAATGACCAATATCCAAATGAAAAGATTCTTTCTCTAGCCAATTGTCTGAAAAATGAAAATGCATAATGTATCATTTCATGCCACTTTATATCTATCAACAAACATATTGATGAATATAAAGAAAAGACAGTACTCTTGGTAACAAGTACTGTTCGGAGGATGTGAAGAAATGTATATTCTTACATTGACTGATGGAACTGCAAATTGTACATTTTTAGGGTGTTATCAGGAAAAATTTATTCAAATTCAAACATATATATATCTTTTAATCTATTAATAACCCATTTTGAGAGCCCAATCCATGGGAAAAAAAACTAATATTTAAGGTCATCAGCACAGTGATGATTATTTCAACATTTCCAATGATATATTCCAGTGATAAAAATGTGGAAACAAAGTGTTCATCAAACACAAATTCTAGAATACATTATGGTATACTTACATGATAGAATAATAAATAATAAATAATAATCAATAATAAAAGAATGAATTACAGCTCTGGTCATTTACTAGAGGAATTTTCTAAAAATATTTATAAGAATGAAAATCAAGATGCAGAGAAAATGCACATAGTATTATACCATTTCTCTTTTTTAAAGATTTTATTTATTTATTTGAGAGAGAGAACATAAGCAAGGGTGAGGGGCAGAGGGAGAGAGACAAGCAGACTCTCCACTGAGCAGGGAGCCTGATGCTGGGCTTGATCCCAGGGCCCAGAGATCATAACCTGAGCCAAAGGCAGATGCTTAACTAACTGAGCCACTCAGGAGCCCCTGTGGTACCATTTCTTATAAGCAAACAGTAACAATAAAGCCTGTATATGCATATGCATGTGTGTGTATGGTTAATTATATTGATGATATATTTTGTGTGTATGTGTGAGAGAAATTATTTGAGTATATTTGTGTGTATAGATAAATAGATATTATGTGTACATATATTTTCAGAAAAAAAAAGGGATATATGGGCTTAGAGGTATCTGGGGTTGAGCTGGGGTAGTGAGATGATGTAGGATGAGGGAAGAAGAGAAGAAGCATAAACAAGTAGAAATTTTTAAAGAATGATAATATAAAATACCCCAAATATATGTTATTTTATGCATTTATAAAATTACATGTGTGTATATGCATAAATATTTTAAAAGAAATTCCTAATATGGTTACAGATTAGAAAACAACCAAATTACGTTGATTTGCAATTAAATTCTCTTTGCGAATAAAGTTTAATGAAACATATATTGTTAGGCAGTAAGGACCATGATTTATATAATCATTGGGGATATTTTATTTTGCAAATTGTCAGGGAACATAGACCCTCCCATTGAATGAAGCTTATATATGAATGAAATAGTCTATTGAATTGCTATCCCAAATGTTTGGCAATTTATGGATATGTAGTAAGTGATAACATTTTTTTCAGGAACTTAATCTTTGAGCATGGATTTTGGCATCCGATAAAGCGCAATTCACATTGTAGTTTAGCTCCTTACAACCTCTATCAACTAGAGTGAGATATTCGAGCTCTTTAAAACTGTCATTTCTGTAAAATGAACATCATGATGCTTAACCCTTCTGGCTATTGTGAGGACTAAATAAGATAACACATATAAAGTTGCTAGCAGAGGGCTTGGTATAGAGTTAGTGCTTAATAAATACTCCTATGAATAGGGCCTCATAATACAGACTGGTGGTACAGTCATATAGTAGTGAAGAGCACTTTCCAATATCTGGTGAAATGTATCAAGCCAAAGAAGATGGTGGTAAATATGAATGAGTTTTGGGGTATGGCTTTTGTTGCATTGAAATGAGTGAAAGATAGCAGTGAACCTCTCTTTCAAATGCTCCTCAGTAGAAATTCACTTATCATGAAGGGACACCTCATTTTAGTTAGGTCTTCAGCAGAATCAAGTTAAAGTTATTTGCTTTAACAGGATATTACAGTTATTACTGGGATGTCAGAACACTCTGAATTAGAAAAACTAGATCTGTAAGTGAATGCAAGAAAAAAATAACTCTTGGATTTTTCCTTTCTTAGCTCTCATTCAATTTCTTTTCCTCCAATCCTGACATGTTGAAATATGACACAGTGTGATAACATATCTTATTATGAGAGAGAAAGGGAAACAGAAAGAGAGGGAGACACAGAGAGAGACAGAGAAAGAGAGATATCTGAATATGCTCATTTACAGTCTTTTTTAGACACCAGGAATGTCTATGTTGTTGGCACTGGTATCTCAGCTCATTTTCACATGCATTGGCAAATCTCTGTTTAATTTCTTATTCTGTACAGTCTGTGTAAACGATGGTTTAAAAGATCTACATATGACTCCTCTATTACCAATAAATTGTACATTCCTTGAATAGGGTGTGCATAAAAATGGGAAGAGTAACTGGACTGGAAGTAAGTAACTTTTGAGTTCTCATATCTGATACTAACTCGCCATACGACCTTAAGAAGTATTGACTATAGTCAAGACCCTTGAATATGTTTGCATAATTAATTCACACAATTACACTTCAAGGGAGATGTTATAATCCCCATTTTACAAATAAGGAAACTGAGGCTTGGATGAGCTATTAATTTGTTCCAAGTCGCGGCGTTTCCAAGTGGCAAAGGTAGTATTTCTACCTATGACTGCCTTAAGGCCATAACTCTAAGTCTTCTCTTGATAAACTTATTCTCCTCTCCCTTCAATTCAATTCTATCTTAAGCAAAAAACAAACAAATAAACAAACAAACCCCCCAAAACCCAAGAAACAGTAGCCTATGTGAACTATTAACTCCCTTTATTGATTATAATTCTATTCATACCCTAGAATTTGGTTATACCAAGTACTGAGTGCCTCAGAATAAAAGGTTTTATAAAATAAGAGAGGAATGAAAGACAAAATCTTGAACATTTAAAATTTGCTACTAAATTCTAAAGTAAGCAGTTTTTCAGAGTGGACAGTTGGGCACTGTAACAGAATTAAAATCTCATATAGAGATTTTCGTTTGGGCATAAAGCAATTGTTCTTGGGGAAGGAGGATATTAGGATAACCTGACTTTGGTACATGTTTATCCTCAAATTCACATCTTAAGTACTCTCCTATACAGTGGCCTTACAAAAGTTAAAAGAAAGGTAGAAACCAGGAAAAATTAGTGACCAAAAATAGGACTTCTCTAATGAAAAGAACAGAAAAATGGTTATTTTAAGATTGAAGCGAGAGCACACAATTCAGTTTCTAATCTTGATTAGATTTCTTTACAGCCTGAGAAAAACGAGCCTCAAATTGAGGCAATTACAGAATATAGAATAAAACTATTCTTTAAAAAAAAAGTGTCTTTTATGTAAGGAAAGGTCTGAAAGGGCACCATCAAACTCTAAGATACTTGGCTGCCCAAAGTAATCCCATAAGAAATAGAACTTGAATTGGGATAAGGAATAAAAATGAAAAAAATAGCATTATCTTACTAAAAATGCCCCATACAAAAAGGGAACATTTTGTAAAAGGAATCACAGCTGTCATCATAAGATGCTTTATTTCCTTGTTCTGTCATATACCTATAAAATAGCTGTTATAAATAGTGGCATTTATCTTAAAGTTTCAAAGAAAAAAATATTGCCTTACCATTCTTTGTCATTTCTCCTAGTTGTCTATTTCAGCTAAAAGTCCACTGATGATTACATGTAAACTCTCACGTGATAGGGTATATGTTGCACCGTACGTCATCGTTAAATCAACATTCAGCATCCCTACCTCTACACAGGAAAATGAATAAGCAACTGAGCAGATTTGGTAAATTGAGTTATTCTACGTGCCTCCTTATCCATGCCCCAATGTTTTATCCCTCCTGTATCCAAGTCTTTCACCATATATTTTGCAGCCCTTCCCATAAAAGGGGAGATGTTTGTTAAAAAAAAGGGGGGGGGATGATATTTATTTCCCTACCCAATAATGTTGAATTTAGCCTGAAGACTTTCTTTCAATAAGATGAGACAGATGTAGCAGTGTGCCACTTCAGAGCTCAGACCTCAAGAGTTCATGTGGGCTTCTGTTTGTGTGGTCTCACTTCTGGCCCTTGTCATGAGAAAAACTTTCATTAGATGGGATCCAGGAGGAGAAGGAGAAAGAAAAACGTGAGGTAGAGAGCTACCCCAGCCAACCCCATTGAAGCCAAGATAAGCGAGCATTGAGGACTGCTCTTTTAAGTCACTACCCTTCGAGTAGTTTGTTATACAGTGTTTTGGCCAGTAGATTGTTATACAGCAGATATACATGAAATCTGATACATGAGATGAACACACACATCTACATACACTCAGCAACTACTGTGTTTTCATGCCAGCAGGATTTTTACTTGAGGTTTCAGAGCTTTCTTTTTTTTTTTT
Source organism: Canis aureus (assembly GCF_053574225.1). Taxonomy (NCBI): domain Eukaryota; kingdom Metazoa; phylum Chordata; class Mammalia; order Carnivora; family Canidae; genus Canis; species Canis aureus. The sequence goes on along the minus strand of NC_135621.1, from coordinate 60,863,386 downwards.
TTCAACTCAACTACTTAACATGTATTGATGCTATGAACCCAGATATGAAGTAAAGTCAAGTTTTCATTTACTTTCCTCTAAGTGGCAAGAGTGCTTCTTATATAATAATAAGTGTGTCAGTCTATTGATGCATACTCTCGAATATCCTGTAAATCCCCTTCTTGACACATATCACATTTGTAATACACTATTAATTTCATTTAGATTTCTGCTTTGCCCACTAGGATGAATAGCTACAAGGCATGGTGGCCTTTGATAATCATACAGTGGCATAAGGAGCTCTTAATATCACCATTTGAGATGAAGAAACTGAGATCCAGAGAGTCTAAGTAAACTTCCCAACATCACACAGCTGGGAAGTAGAAAACTGAAGTTCAAATCCAAGCAGCTTGGTACTAGAACCCTTGCTCTACAGCATTGATCGATAGCACACTACCTGGGAGGTCATTATTCTATCTCTAACACCTTGCCCAGAACATCACATGCGGACAAGGGACAGTGGTTGAAAGGTGTAATGGAGCATGTCTGAGCTAAGGTAGCATATGTACTATACAAGGAGGAAAACTAATATCATGTTGAAGTCAACTATCTTATTTCATTAATATTTTTTAGTATAAGTGAAGCAGCTGCTATGACATGTGGTGCTGAATTACAAGCTGGTGAAAACTGACAGGCATAGTACCTGCTCTGCTGGTGTATACGTTCTAATTGTTGGAGATAGAAATAAACAAGAAGTGATAATTACAAAATGTGAAAGTGCTGAGAAGGAAACAGATACTATGATGACAGAAGATAATGAGTATGAACAAGAAACGTTTTATTTTCTTAGTGGTCAGAGAAGGCCTCCTTTTAAGAGGACACATTTCATCTGAGAGCCAACAAGTGGACCTTGAATCCAGGAGTGAGGGGACGTGATCATCCAGGCAGAACATGTAAGGATCCTGAAGCAGGAAAGCTCTACCAACCCACTTTTTCTTCATCGCTGCTTCCAGTGTTCTGTCCGCCTTTACTCTGTTCACTTCTCAATATCTTCTCAACACTAGTCACAGTGATCTTTCTTTCTCAGGTTGTTCTGTTATTTTAAAGCAGAGAAGACTATTTCTTAAGGCATGCAAGTTTAGCTCAGGCCTTTTTCCCAAAATTCACCTTGTTCTGTTTTGCTTTCTGGTCTAGTCATTTGTCCTTGCATCTCTGTATCTCTGTCATGCTTTATCATACTTTAAATCTGCACATTTATGTGCCTCATTTTCTGCCTGGGTCCCTCTTTGTTAGATAATTTGTGCTAAAGAGTTAGTATCACAAAAATCCTTATTTCCTACCCATATAAAATTCCTATTTGAAGACACACACAGCACAGTTGACATTTTATAGGCCTGTGTGTTTGTGTGTGTGTGTGTGTGTGTGTGTGTATGTGAATATTGGATAAGGGTAAATTTAACAAAGTTAGGAACCATGTCTTTTTGTAATTACCATAATATCCCCCAGTGCTGTGAACAATACTTGATACAAAATAGATGGTTAATACATATTTATTTTGTGCATTGAGTAAAAGTTGTTGAAGAATTTTAGGCAGAGGAGTTACATAATACAATCTATACTTGAAAATTATCACTTTTGCAGGTTTGAGAAGAATGAATTGGAGGGGGCAAAAGTGAAGGAGAAAAGAGTTCACAGGTTGCTGCAGGGGACCAGGTGAGACAGAAATGTGGGTGGTATGGAAGCAATGGCAGAATAGATCTTAAAAAGTGGTTGAATTACAGATGATTTGGGGGAGTTTGCAAGTTTTACCAATATTGGCTGAGAAGGATAAAGAAAAAAAATGAATTAAGCATAATTCCTAGGTTTCTGAAAGCATAGTGATATTTCTGGTAATGAGGAAAATTCATACAGATAGAACAGTTTTGGAATTAGGGACATTAGGACTGATTTTAGCTATGTTAAATTTAGGATGTCTTTAAAACACTCAATGGGCACCGTCAAATAGACAGTTGAATTGATTTATCTTGAGGCCAAGGGGAGAGTGTTCAAATGCCGATATACATAAGGGCATAATCAGTATTTCGAGTTCATTGAAAGTCAGGGGAAAAGCAAAACCATTTAAGAAGAGAGGGTAGTAAAAGACGGCTTAAGGCTAATTCCTGAAGAATATCTATATTTAGAAATAAGAAATAAGAGTTTTAAGAAGGACAAAGTAGGAAATATTTTAAGCAAAGGATACTGAAACATCTGGATAACCATGTTGCAAAAAATAAAAAAGGAACTTTGATCTCTACTTCTTTTTATATAAAAACTCATTCAAGTTAGATCATAGACCAAAACAAAAAACTAAAGCTCTAGATGCTATAGAATAAAACTCAAGAGTGTATCTTTCCAACTTTGGGTTTGGTAAAAAAAATCTTTTTGGCCAGGATCCAAACAATGCCACACTTAAAAGGAAAAGAAACTGATAAATTAGACTTAAGACTAAAAGCATTTGTTCTTTGAAAGACACCATCAATGAACTGGATAAACAAACGACAAACTGGAAGAAAACTTTCACAATTTATATACTGACAAAGAACTTGCAGAATATAAAAGGAACCTATACCATTCAATAATAAAAAGGCAAACAACCCAGCTTAAAGTATTAGCAAAAGACTGGAAAGATACTCCATAAAAAAATACAAAACGTTTGCCTGCAAAAACTCTACCTGATGTGACTTTTGCCTATCTCTCTGACCTCATCCCTCACTCACTGCATTCCAGCCACCATGAACCTACTCCCATGATTTGAACACACCCTTTTCTGCTTCCACAACTTTGTCCCTGCTGATCCCTCTGGCTGGAACATTTCTCCCTTTTATCTTCACAACATCTAGCTCCTTTTCATCTCGCAGGCCTCAATTTTAAAGTAATTGCTCCTGAAAAGCCTTGCTGACCCAGCCCAGCTAAAGCTGTTCACTCTACAAACACTATCTAATGCTTAATCCCACTTTGTTTGCTTATAGCACGTATCGTGTACCAAAATTCTCTTATCCATTGTTTCTATGTTATTTCTTCCCTCTGTTGGACTCTCGAGTTTAAAGAGCAGAGACTGCATCTGACTCGTATTATCCTGGTGTCCTCGCCTCAGAATATGTATACCACAAACATTTGTCGAATAACAACTGAATGACAGAAAAAAACAGGAATAAATGAAATGAAATCAAATGAAATATTATAATAGCATGCATTAGATTCCCAGTTTCTCTAGTTGGACAACTTAGGGCAGATTTCTTTCCCTCCTAAAAAAAAAAAAAAAAAAAAAAAAAAAGGTGAACATACTAACCCAGCAGGTCTGTAGCAAAGATTCTTGAAAAGTGTCATGAAATGAGCCCAGAACAGTGATTAGCAATAAGAGTATCCCAAACACACAAAAAAAGCTTAGACTTGGAATAAAGGGCTGACAATCTGGGGCCAGACCACTTGCGTTTGATTTCTGACCCTCCTACTTCCAGACTTCATGAGTTTAGGCAAGTCCTTTATCTCTATGTATCTCAGTTTGCCCTCCTGTAAGTATCTATACTTACCATTTGAAGTGACTGTGGGGATTAGATGCGTGAGCACATGTATAGGTCTTAGGAAAATGACTGGAAACCGTAAATGGTCTAAAAGTGTTTGCTGAATCTGCGTTGGTCTTCCTTGAAAACATCTTTCACCTGGAGGGTATCAACCTGGACTACTTATTAACAACTCCTGGCATTGGTTCTGATATTAGCCCACCTATCCATGCCCTACGTTGTTTAATTAAGTAGATATGCAGAGTGAATGTGGCCTTGGGATGGTTTTCTCTGAGCACCAACTCCCCAATTTCTGTCCCATACTCTTCTGGGTCAGCAGCTTCCCTGTACTCCTGCCCCTACGCGCATGCGCTCATGTAATAGAGCTGCTGGCAAGCTCTGCAATGCTCCCTCTACCCAAATTGGACCACGGAGACCCATTCGTCGCTATGCCGACACCCCAGTGTTTTATTATGAAACTATCAGACTTACATAAAAGTTGAAAGTATTTTTGCCTTGAAAACTCACGCATTCACTAGCTAGATTCTTCTATTAACATTTCTATACATACCACATACTCAGTTCATCTGGCTGTTCATCCATCATTCATCTTGTTTTACATATATTTCAAAGCAAGCTGCAGACACCAGCACTCTACACTCCTAAACACTTCAGCATGAATATCATTAACTTCATGTCAGTATCTGATTAGCATTTTTAAATTTTTTTCTTTTGATGTAAAGTTTTCTTACGAAGAAATACAAAAATTAAAAATATGCTGTTCAATGACTTTTGACAGTTGCATACAACTATGTAACCTAAACCCCTATCAATATATAAAATATTACCACTACCGAAAATTCCCTAATGTTTTTTCCAGTCAACCTTTACCTCACTCCCTAATAACAGCCATTGTTCAGTATCCCACCACTTGCCCCCTCCCCCCACATAGATTACATTTCTTGTTCTAGAACTTAAATGGAATAATTTGGACTAGACTTCTTTTACTCAGCACAGGTTTTGAGTTTCATTCATGTTTTTGCATGTATCAATAATTGCTTATTCATATTGCTGCGTAAAATTTCATTGCATGAATATGCCACAGATTATTTTTATCTATTTACCAGTGGATGTACATATGTATTTTTTCCAGTTTTGCCCTATTACAAATAAAACTACTTTTCTTCTACAATTTCTTTTTGTCGATATATGTTTTTGTTTCTCTTCATCTACATCTAGGATTCGAATTGCTGGATTACAAAACAGGTGTATAAGATTTTGGCCAGAGTGATTATAACATTTATAACCGAAGTATACCAGAGTTCCATTTTTTTACATCCTCTCCAACATCTGATGCACACTATCTCATTGATTTTGGCCCTCTGTGTCACCTGTCAGGTACATTCTTTCTTCAGATATTTATGTGGATTGTGCACTCACATACTTCCAGTCTTTGCATGGCGACAGATGGTAACTAAACTTGTCGTAGTGATCACTTCATAATGTGTATAAATGTTGAATCATTATGTTGTACACCCAAAACTAATATTATACAACTATACTTTGATTTTTTTTAAAAAAGTCATTTTGTCACTGCAGCTTTTCTTTTCCATCATATTTTAAATTGCACTCAGCATCCACCTTGCCAGACACCAGCAACATTATCTCCCCTACTCCTTAATTTTTCCAGAGAGTTTATGTACTTGTCAGTTTTTCTATTCCCCCTAGTGGATTGTGAGCTCCATGAATAGTTGGGAATGTTTGCTGTTTTTCCCATATGTGTTAAAAAGAAAGTGTATTCTGATATTGTAGGGTGGATTGTTCTATAATATAAAATATAAATTCCTGGCTCACAGTAAGCACTTAATATATACTTATTGAATGAGCAAATGCCTGGAAACTCTTGTGAAGTGGATAAAGCACAGAATGAGTCTCCTTGCAAAAGTGTACTTCTAGTCCAAAGTCATCTAGGGACAAATTTGAAATACTTGAGTTAAACCTGATCACCTGATTGCCAATTAGAATGTGTCATTCTTTTCCTTTGCTTGAACCTAAAAAGGGACAACAGATGTGATAGTAATTCATCATGACTGGGAGTAGATGCTTCAATGCCTAGCAATGAAGGAATATCTTCCTCAAAGCCAATAACTAAAACTTTTAAGAGAAGAAGTAGATAGTTTTCCAAACCAATTTTAACATCTCTTAAAATGGAAGACTTTCATGGTAAAAATAAAAAGTCTGTGAAATGTTTGCAGCCCTTACCTCATTATGTATTGTGTATCACTCATACAGAAGAAACACATATGGCAGCTTAATTGTATATTGTTTCTTGAAATTGTTTTAAGATCTTCTTATCTTCCCAGAATTCTTTGCCTTGTTAATGAGGTTCTCATTTGAATACATTGAGAAAAGTTCCAGAATCGGTACAGCTGTTCAGTGAAACACTGTTAAACTTTTACTTCTATCTTTTTCCTCTCCGCGTTTTATTTTCTTTTGGATGGATTGCAATTTTGACTCTTTTTCATTATAACTTTGACTCATTTCATCAGAATAAGACCACAAATTCTCAAGGTAGCCTTAATAAGGATATATAATAAATATTGTATTTCCTTTAAAAATTGTTTACATTATTGAACACAGAAGTCCTTCTACTTCCAAGTGGTTAAGTTCTAAAAGGAAGTTTGAGAACACATTTATTTCTAAGTCTACAGCGTTTTCAAGGCAGGGGAAATGGGGAGTTAAGCTTGCAGTCTGTGGATATACTACTGACAGTTCAGAAGTCTGTTGTCTCCTTAAAGCTTTAAAAATAGCTTTTTAAATATCTTAAAAATTCTTTTCTTCCTTGATGATAAAGCAGCAATGACATTTTAAAATCATTAATGTGATTTTCTTACTTGCCTTTGTGAACTTACAACCTTGGACCTTTCCTGCCAAAGACATCCATTACTTCCGGAGAAAGTGAAGATATAAAAGAAAGAAATGGTTTTATTAAGGAAAGAATGTATAGAGAAATATTTAAAAATACTAATAGTGACATTATTGTCCTTGGGTAGATTTTCCAAATTTTTTCCTTTTTCCCTTTCCTTTTTAGGATATCTAGATCTGAGCCACAATGTAGACAAGATACCCCTTTATTTATTTATGGCATCAAGACAATTTGTCTCATTGAAGGAAATCACAGCTTAGGAGAATTAAAAGGGAAAGCCAATTTCCATTCCTGAGAATTATGGGAAGATGGAAGGAGAGAGGAGATGACATAGGTATCCTTTGCTCTACCTTAGGAAACATTCTAATTTTTTTTAAAAGGTTTAAGTCCCATAAGAAGACTAGCATTTCATGTAATGAGGATAAGAATTGGATAAAATTTCAAGCACCATATATTACAAGGAGGTCTTCAATGAGAAAGTTAGATCAAAGATTTAAATGCTTCCTAAAGAATAAGAGCCGTACTGGTGTGTGGGAAGGTGGGTGCTGGTGAGTTCATGTGTGGAGTAGTCTTTTGATTACTGCAAGGCTGGTGAGCCCATTTCTCAAGTTTGCATAAGCAGATTCAGTTTTCTGAAATAGATATGATGTACAGGCTTTTGTGGCTATCATATGTCCCACAGTTAAGATTACTTTTCAGAAGATTAAAAAAAAATCTTGATATTTAACTGCTAAATGACTTGAAGGAACTTTTGCCCTTTTCTTTTTGAATGAAAGAATATGTAAGGAACTATAATCACAATAAAAATAAATGGAGCATGCTTCACTTTAATTTTAAAGTATTTTCTTTAGCAGTACCCTTTGTTCTCTATGCTTCTGGGATCATCAGATTGTTTATACTGTAAAACTCTGCTATAACTTACATAGCAGGAACATAGACTTAGGCTATATTGTCATTGCTTCCAGTCCCCTGCCAGTTCTGAGAATGAGGATTGGAAACAGGCTAATGTTCTTATTTTAGGGGGTAGGATATGAGAAGGAGAGTAAAAAAGGCAATTTAGTCTTGTCAAAGAGAGATCTCCAGAATTCTCCAGGCCCAATTTCCTTGACAGAGCTAATGAATTTGGTTCAGGTTTCCAGGTTTAACACTTAAAAACACAGGATCACCTGTTAAATTTAAATTTTAGATACACAATAAATAACTACTTAATATAAATATGTCCATGAAGTTATTTGGAACATATAATATAAAATTTATCTGTCATTTATTTGAAATTCACATTTGATGGGGCATTCTGTATTTTATCTGGCAGTCCTGCTTAGATGCCAACCTACCAAAGATTCTTAGGACTACTGGCACTGTCCTGCAAATTACAGCTAGCCACAAGGCTCATAAATATCCCATCAGTACTCTCGTTCCACCTCCAGCCACCCCAGGCAGAAAAGCTCTGGCCACTTCTGCACATCTGCAATGGACGGCCGTGCTAAAGAACTCCAGCTTCCTGATCAAGAAGAGCAAGCAAATGTATACCACCAACCAGTTATCTGAAGGCCTGCCATTACCTCTGCAGCTGGCTGGTTCACCTTGTGACTGTGTGTGATTGTGGAACTGGCAGAGGACCACAAAGGTGTCCTGTCCGTCATGAAACAGGAGATGAGGCCAGTAAGCGTACTCGTGGCCATCAGCAAGAATACTCAGGCCACCCTCAGCAGCATCTGGCACATGATCTGCAAGAACAAATACCACCGGATCTACAAATGGCCACATAGAGCCAGTGCCAGCCTGTGTGGCCACAACCATGTGATTATGAAAGGGAAGTGAGTCACCCACCAAGAGATCTTGAGCAACCCCCACCCCTACCCCCCCGAGCAATAAAGATGTCTGCCAACTTTTCTAAAAAATAAAAATTAAAACGATGCCACCTAGTCATTCTAAACTGCAACAAGAACAAAGATGGATTTGGATTATGAAGGAGGTTCAGAATACCAGGGCAACTAACTATAAAGGTTTGCCTTAGTGAATTAATTAATTTCACAATGCAATTCTGCATCTTCATATTTTTGCATTCCACTGTAGCATGGCAACCTTCTCTTTCCTATCTCACAGAAAAGGATGATAATTAGCTCAGTTTGTATTAAGGACAAGATTATTTCCATTTAGATGTCTTTTTAAGGGAATCCCTGGGTGGCTTGTCAGTTTGGCGCCTGCCTTTGGCCCAGGGTGCGATCCTGGAGTCCCGGGATTGAGTCCCACGTCGGGCTCCCGGCAAGACCCCTCTGCCTGTGTCTCTGCCTCTCTCTCTCTCACTATGTCTATCATAAATAAATAAATAAATAAATAAATAAATAAATAAACAAATAAACAAATAAATCTTTAAAAAAAGATGTCTTTTTAACAAACAGCACTGTGATCTATAATTTCTTTTATTTATTTATATTTTTTAAAATATTTTTTTATAATTTCTTTTAATTAAAATGAAGAATATTTACAATTTAAGGCTTATGATATAGATTGCAAAGACTAGAGTGGGAGAGGCATATCTGATAAATGACGATTTTCTTGCCTTCTCATTTGGAAATCTGGGAAATGGCTTCCTTGAAAAGCTGCCCAGGGGTTTTATTTCATTAAATCAAATGTGTCAGTGCTAAGGAGGAGCTGTGAGGTTCAACTTTCTCAGCTACTCTTGGTTTCTAAGTAGCAATGATCCAGAAGTAACTGGTATCTTAATGGAGAACTTGCTAAGGGGTCCCATTCAATAGTAAGATGACCCTGGGTTGAAGGTTACAGAAGAATGCACCTGAGCAAAGCCAAGAGGAGCCATAATGGGAAGGCAGAGGGGTCTGTATTACCAAATGAAGAAGTGGTTGAGGTCCTTCTTTTGGTGGTAAATTTGAGGTATTGGTAAGAAAAAGACGAAGTCTTTGAGTTACACCAGCTGCTGACTCCTAGGAATATAGTGTCATAGGTGTACAAACTACATCATCCAATGATCAGAAAACCTACTTTTATCCCTAACAAATTCACATAAGCTCCACCTTTCCCTCTCATATGCAGTCAGCAGTGCAGGAAAATAAGCATAGAAAGGGGAAAGTCATTGAGGAACTGAGAACTGTTTTCCAGAAACTCCCTTATCCCAGTGCCTCTGTATCACATACCTTGGATTTATAATATATATCAAAGTTCCTTTATATACCTTTGTTTTTAACATGGTTGTGAGATCCATAGTGCACCTGGGTGGCTCAGTCGGTTAGGTGTCTGCCTTTGGTTCAGGTCATGATCCCAGGGTCGTGGGATCAAGCCCTGCTTCAGGCTCCAATCTCATCAGGGATCCTGCTTCTCCCTCTCCCTGTGCTCCTCCCCCTACTCAGTGTTCTCACTCTCTCTCTCTCAAATAAATAAAAATAAAATCTTTAAAAAACAATATGGTTGTGAAATCCTTGAAGGTAAACACCGTGCCTCAGTATACTTGGTAAAATGCCTGGTGAGAAAAGACACATCTAAAAAGGTTGAATTGCACAAAAAATATGGTAGCAAAAAAAATATATATATACCAAAAAAAAAGATATACCAAAGGCATCCATAGCTAGATCTCCTTCTCTCTTTTATCCAATATCCATAGAAAATTCTAGAAAATATAAGCAAACAAAAATCAATTAAAAAATGAAAAATCACCTGTAATTCTATTGTTCAAATGTGTTTCCTGTTAAAGTTTTGTCACACCTGCCCCTACTGATTGTTATGGAATTATATGAGGTATAATGGTTATACTCTTGATTTATACTTATAGGTATAACCTAAACAACCCTCTTGGATAATGGACTCAAATCTACATATATTCTTAATGGCATAGATTTCTAAAAATCTTTAATATTTTACAGATTAAACTAGCCGTTTAAGTGAATTTTTATTATTATTTTAAACAATGATGTAATGGGAAGCCATTGGTTTCCATAATTGGTTGTGTGGTGCTTATTGCTTTCTTTTATGAGATCATACTTCATTATTTTTTTTATCTCTATTTCATGTTTTTTCCATATGAATGCTATATTTATTTATAAAGATTTTTTCCAGACTCTCATTTGTATTAATTTGGAAATATCCAAATTCTTCAGAGTATTACATCTTCTTATTTAATTATTTTTTCATTTAATAAACAGTTTAAGACCTCCTACTTAGTTGACACAAATGAAGATAACAAATATGACTAAACATTCTAGTGGAAAGAATCGTAGAAAAACACAGGTAATCAGAACAATAAATAAGTGTTTTATGTTTGCAATGAGAGTTATGAGATAGTTAATCCAGTGAATAGTCAGGGAAGATGTCTTCATGAATGGAAATTTAAGCTGAGACATGATATATGCAGAGTGTAGGAGAAAGATCATCAGTGAAAGAAGAAACAGTTTGTACAAATGTTCTAAGGCTACATATTTTTGAAGACCTGAAATATTGGCATGATTAGAGCCAATATGAGCAAGAGAAACAATCATGCAAGATGAGCTAGGAGAGATAAGGCAACATTTTGTAGGCTTTGGCAAGGACTTTAAGTGCTGGAGATTACATTGCACAGCTTTTAAAACTGTAGTCATCAATGAAACATATTTGTAATTTGCCTGAGGAATATTTTAATGTTCTAAACACATATTTGGGTTTGTCTGGGTTTTTTTTTTTTTACCTGTATATAGTAGAAACAGACATATATGCTGTTATTTAAATTCACCTTTATTTTTAACTCATTTTTATTTTGATGAGTCTTATCAGTTCTCAAAAATCTGTTGCATTTGTAGCAGGGTGTGGTTCAACAAGAATTGGGGTAGAGCCAGGACTTAATTGGATCCTGTCAGTGGGTAAAGGCTCTTGCCTACAGAAGGATATCACATTATGTGATTTTACAAAGACAGTTCCTTCTGTACAGGCTAGATTTTGAGAACAACATAGAAAATTAGAAAACTAATTTTGAAAATTTGAAAATTTTGAAAATCCAAACTGACCAATTTCTATACAAATATTTAGGAATATTTCATGTAGGAGTGTTTTTCCTGAACTGAACTATAACATACTGCTTTCCTTTATTCTTCTTTATGTGGCTTTAACCAGTGAGTTATATAAGTACATAACAGAAATAGAATTGCAGAGTTCTGTATCTATCAAAAACAAACACAGAACCAAAGATTCTGTTTATGACAACACTTTTCTTAAAATTTATTATGAACGCTATTTAAGTAATTCCTACTGTATTAGACACTGTGTTTCATGCTATTCATGGATTATTAGCTCCATTTGTCATATCAACTCGGCAAGATAGGAATTGATATTTCCATTTTGTATTTGAGGAAACTGAAGGTGCTTTACCCTCTCAAAGTTACAGAACTTTAAGTGGCAGAGCCAAGATTAAAACTGCATCTGTTTTTTATGCCAAGATGGTAGTAACTTTTCTATTACACTATTTTCTTTGAAGGAAATTTCTATAATATCCTATCTCATCACCAGGGACTCTACTAACCCATATGGCATCATTTTTATGCAAATTTAAGAGAGCACCTCCCGTATGTATTCCATGCAGCCTGGTGCCAAAGAATATGACTTAGCAAACAGAGCACACGCTGAACTTCAGTCTCCACTCACTCTCAACCAAGACTCAGGGGATGTGAACAATGTACACAACCACAAGTGAGGACTTCAAACATGATGGAAATTATATTGATAAGTGGTCTAAACTGAAACACATCTACTTATATTTGAAAACCACTAACAAGTTGAATTGCAATAAAGCAAAAATAAGTCCTTAGTTTTTCTAGTGAATTTGATTATTCTGAATATTAAATTTTATCCCCAGGCATAACTCAGAGTATAGCTTTCTGTTATATCCTGACAAATTCTCTACAACCTTGTTAATTGTATGCCTGGTATCTACTTCATAATAGGATTTAAGCTTGCTTTTCCCAACTTCCTTTTTTAAATTATTAAATCTAGGTGAAGTAAAATACCCAATTAAGTTTCATTTTATAATATATTTATTAATTAAAAAGTTAACTATGAAAAATTATAAACATTGAAAGAATAACATAAACCTTAGGCAACTATAATCAACAAGAATCAAAACATTGGCTTCATTTGTCTATTAAATAAAAAATCTTTATTTGCCTAGCCCTTTTTGATAGTGGGACATAGACGGGGTATGAGGAGCCTAGTGCAGGCAGATGAGGTTAGGATATCATTTTATTTTATTTTATTTTTAAAGATTTTATTTATTCATGAGAGACTCAGAGACGGAGGCAGAGACACAGGCAGAGGGAGAAGCAGGCTCCTCGCAAGAAACCTGATTCAGGACTCCATCCCAGGACCCCAGGATCACAACCTGAGCTGAAGGCAGACACTCAACCACCGAGCCACCCTAGTGCCCCTAGAATGTCATTTTAAAATGAGATCTGGGTGTGTGACTTCTGAAACTAGTTCAGAAATGTAACACAGTTTCCATCTGTGTTGTCTCACTCAGGAGATATCCACCCTGGAATCCAGCTGCCCTGCTGTGTCAGAGTCCCAGCCACATGTAGGAACCGTATGTACGAGTTCCGGCTGAGAAGTCCGGGTAAGATCCTAGCTCATAGCAATCACCAACCACCAGATAGTTAAATGAGGTGGCCTTTAAGATGACTTCAGCCCCCAGGTGCTGTCAGATTGCAACTGCACAACGGACCCCATGAGTCAACTACCTGGCTAAGGCCAGTCACTCCAGAATGATGAGAGATAAGAATAAAAAGTAATTGTTACTGTTTTTGCTGGTAAGTTTGGAATTTGTTACATAGCACTAAATAATCAAAGCCTTTCTACTTGATAGAATAACATATTTGCACATAAGCATCAGAAAACAATAACATACCCCATTTACAAAACAAAAGATGTCAGAAGCAGGAGAATTCCAGGTAGGTCATTGCATCTGGAAAAAGTTTCATGGAGAAAGTGGCATATTAGCTGGAAATTGAAAGTGGAATAAGTATAAAATCTATTCAACAAGACATATCAATTAATAAAATCAAGTACATGGTATGGAAAGTGGATTAGCAGTTTACCAAATAAAAAATGATACTTTAATAATTTTTAGAGGAGATAATTTAAAGAATTATGAATAAAAAATAAAGAATTATGAATATAGAAGTTTGTAAACAACTTCAACAATGTCGTTCTGTAACTGGAATCATTATTTTACCTTGAATCATATTAGACCACGTTGTCCTAATGACAAGGAAAAGAAAGATTGTACTTGGACCATGCAGAAGGGCCAAACATTGGATCTATAATGAGAAATAAGATATGTTACATTTATAAACCAGAGAAGTTATAAGTTAAGTACATTTGAATTAACAAATATCATAATGTAGACGACATTTTTCTTGTTTTTAGGAAAATAATTTGATAAAAAAGAGTTTTCGATTGATAACGTACGATAGCCTCTGCAATTTTATTCATTTGGCATTTGAAAATAAAAAGCTTGTCAAACCATCTCTTAATTGAGAACATCGTGCATTATTTTGACTCTGATTCTGCCATCATAAATTTCATTTTAATCTCTAAGACCTTTTGGCGAATAAAGAGGTTACTATGAAGTATGGTGCTGTTTTCTGTACCAAAAGAAAGTGTTAAGTCCTTGACTACACAAAGTATCCTATAGTGTCATTTCCCCTCAGACTTAACTGAATGTTGATCACTAAAGTGGAATCTGTCATTTTATCTTCCTGTAGTAGGGAATTTGAACTAGCTCCGATTACTGTTCATCCAATATTTTCTGCCTTCTCCTCTTCATGGAGGGTGTCCTTGTGGGCTTAGGATTTGGCCATGTGACTAGCAGTGGCCAGTGGATTTGAACAGCAGTGACAGTGTGTGAGCTCGGAGCTGAGACGGTAGAGGAGCACACGTCATGTATCCATTACTCTTTTATATTGGATCCTAAAATGACTGTCTGTGACCTGAACTGAATCCAAATCTCAGAATGTCACTCAGCCTATTTAAGCTCAGACAAAATAAATTGAATTGTTGCCAACCGGTAGTCATATGAATGTGAAATCCATGTTTAGTATTGTAAGCCACCGTAGTAGGGTTTTTGCCCTACAGTATTATTATAGCATGTATTAGTACATATGCCTACAAAAACTCAAGACAGTTTTATTCCTTTAGGTTTCCAACTTTTCCTGAGACTATAAAAATAAAATTTTCCAAACGAAAGAGTTATCAATTTATTCTAGCATATTTGTTATTTTTCAAATACAAAAGGATTCACCGATTGTTTTCTAAAATTAATATTTTCCCCAAATTTTATTTTGCTGATGAAATTTCAATCACCCCTGTGACCTATAAGTGAAATTTCTTTGTATGTATTCTACTTCCATCTGGATAAGTTTGAATTATACTAATGTCTTCTTTAAGAATAAAAAACAATCAGCATGCTGTCAGCTTCTATGAAAAACCATCTTTTAGAATGTGAAGGATTTGGGGTCTGAATACATTTTGCTAAAAAAAAATGTATTTTCTAGTGAATAAGCAAGATACCTACAGATAAATAATAACTTTTCTTATAGTGCTACACTTTATAATCAAAAAAGAAAACAGAAGTCAAAACCAAAACAGTCAATCAATAGAGAAAAGAAGTTATTATGTTGTGTAGACTATCACTGACATGTACCCTAGACAATTTTCTTATTGCTCAATCTATACTTTGCTCCTCACTTAATTTTGATTTACAGTAATTCCTACAATTTACTCAACCACCATCTGGATTGGTTACCAGGTTTTTATTGCCTCACACATACTTCTTTACATAGAACAATTATGTTGAGAAGTTCAACTATCACCTCCTTGGACTTTTTCTTATAAAGAGCAAGAATTGCTGATTAAAGTATGATAAAACTACGATTTAGAATATAAGTGAATATTTCAGTTTCCACTTCATGTCCTACTCTGCTTTATAATTTTGGTTCTGATTTATATTCTAATTGAAGCTTAATTTTGAACCAAGCTAATCTGTAGACTATTTTCTTTAATCCTTCAATAAACATATGCTACTTACTTTTATCTTTTTAGGTCATAAAACAGTATTCAGTTATAGAGACACATGAATCTGGTATGCAAAATGAAAACCCAAGTGGTCCACCGTTGTGAAATTTGAACAAAATTGCTAAGTTAAATAAATGGATAATAATTTGACTTGGATCATTAAGATATTCACTTGCTTCAAAAAGGAAAATGGATCATATAGCAATTTGGGGCCAATCTCTAATTAATGGGTTAAACATTTTTGAGTGATTTTTAAAAAGATTTTATTTAGTTAGTTGAGAGAGAGCATCCATGAGCAGGGGGAGAGGGAGAAAGGGAGGGGGAGAGGGAGACTTCCTTAGCAGGGAGTCTGATGTGGGGCTCGAGCACTCATGCATTCTGATGTTGAGAATTACTCTAACCAAATGGAGTAATATTTTTTACCTCTTTAAGCTTTCTTAAGCTACTGTGGTACTGGATTCTTCCAATAACCCTATGAAAAAAACAAGGAATGTATCCCAAAACATAATAATTTGATAAACAATAATTGCTGAAATACTTGATAAGTAACCAGATCCATTTGGAAGATAAAAGGAAGAAAATCAGATTTCTGCCTTACTATTTTCCTTCACATAGTTTTTTTCAGTTGGATGAAATATGTATTATGAAATAAACCTATAACTGTACTAAAATGAATAAAGATGAATAGTTAAATAACATTAAATGGGGGTGGGTGAGTGATACAGTTGGTTAAGCCACGGATTCTTAATTTTGACTCAGGTTGTGATCTCATGGCCATATGATCAGGCTCCATGTGGGGCTGCACTTAGCGTAGAGTCTGCTTGAGATTCTCTCTCCCTCTCCCTCTATCCTTCTCACACATGCTCTTTCTCTCTCTCCGTCTGTCCCTCTCCTAATGCATAGTAAATCTTTTTTGAAAAATGACATCAGGATAAAATGGCTTTCTAAGCATTAAAATAAAAATTGAAATTACAAGGAAAATGATGTTTGATGCAAGTACATTAAAAACATTTTAACACAAGTATATCAAATACCAAAAAAATATTAAGAAATTACCCAATTAGAGATGTATTTTAACATACATTACAGAATCAGCTGCATTTCTGTAAGAAAACAGATGATATCCATAGATGAGTGATTAAGAAATTTTAATAACTTCTTATAAATATGTTGGCAGAATTAAGAAGATTCTTGAGTCAAAAACAGTTGATTGAATTCTATTACCTTCACTAGACCCAAATATGCAAATGGAGCTAGTAGTTATCAAAAACTGATTAGACCAGTAGCTGCAGGAAACAGCTGATAGGAACTGTGGTTTATGGTACTGATAATTGATTGCCCAGCAGGGATAGAGTTGACTTTGATTCCTTTTGATTCCTTTGGATTCCCTCTGATCTTCTGCTTAGATGCCTCTTAATGGCCCAAACCAGGGATCCCTGGGTGGCGCAGCGGTTTGGCGCCTGCCTTTGGCTCGGGGCGTGATCCTGGAGACCCAGGATCGAATCCCGCATCGGGCTCCTGGTGCATGGAGCCTGCTTCTCCCTCTGCCTGTGTCTCTGCCTCTCTCTCTCTCTCTCTGTGACTATCATAAATAAATAAAAAAAAAAAATTAAAAAAAAAAATGGCCCAAACCAGTTAGAAGTCAGAGGACAAGGTAACCCAGTTTATGTGAACCATAGGGATTAGCATCCCAGGGGCACAGAGCAGGATGGAGAGTGAGCTTGTTGGGACAAATGAAGAGTATTCCAGCATAGTCTATCATACCTTTCACATCCACTTTTTCCTTCTAACCAAATGGAAAGCTTTGTCTAAACCCAGAGAAAATACAAGTCCTATTAGTTATTATATAATCATAATGTAATGTCAGTTTCATAGTACTGTCACCTAAAACTTAAACTATTTTTTTAAAGATTTATTTATTTATTTATTTATTTATTTATTTATTTATTTATTCATGATAGATCTAGAGAGAGAAAGAGAGAGGCAGAGACACAGGAGGAAGGAGAAGCAGGCTCCATGCCGGGAGCCTGACACGGCACTCGATCCCGGGTCTCCAGGATCGCACCCTGGGCCAAAGGCAGGAGCCAAACCGCTGAGCCACCCAGGGATCCCCCTATTTTTTTTTAAGATTTTATTTGCTTATTCATGAGAGACATAGAGACAGAGACACAGACAGAAGGCTCCCTATGGGGAACCCAATGCAGGACTTGATCCCAGGACCCCAGGATCACATCCTGAGCCAAAGGCAGATGCTCAACCACTGATCCACTCAGGTGCCTCTAAAACTTAAACTATTAACTGTTATCAGTGCTCTTAATATCAAGTAATTGATAGGGGAAAAGCAATGTAAAACCTAGCTGATTCAGGCCTGCTTCTATGGATTAGAACCGGATTAGGCTGGATTGATAATTACCTTTCTTCTTTCACAACCTATTTCAATTTTTATTCAATTGCTTTCAGAATCTTTCTGAATGAATTTCATTATTTGAAGGTTGACCCATATGTTTATTTCCACATAATCTGAGCATTTGGTGGTCTTTTGGATGAAGAACTATTAACAATCTTAGTGAATTCCTTTGGTTCTGGCTACACACCTTGTTGCTTCAATTGGCTTGGGGTAATTTAATCACCTTTTCCAATTCAGCACCATTACCTGTCATTTGCTTCAGCAGCACAGCATCAGGAAACTATAATGGATGAAAAATAGCTTTAGCCTCCAATTTACCAAATTTGATTGTGTTTCTTAGTGGAACATTCTTTCTTGGGTGTTAAAACCTAAAATCTACTGAGTTAACAGCTGCAACATGCATTCTGATGTTGAGAAAGACGGCACCACATATTGGTTGCTGTTTTAAGGCATATACTTTTAAGTGTATCTCAAAGGACAGCATTCCAGTCTCACAGTGTATTATCTCCCTTTTGGTGCTGGTAACAGAGTCTTCAGCAGTCGTTACACAGTTCTGTCAAGCTCTCTGTGTCTGGATGATGGGATACACCTTAAAACTTGTGAATTCTGTCAGAGACAGCCAATTGCCGTCCTATCTTCATTACAATATCAGGGTTTTTGTTTTGTTTTGTTTTGCTTTGTTTGTTTTGCTTTAATCAGAAGCAATGGTGAGTGTCATATGATGATGACTGAAAGCCATATGACATTCTGAAAGCCTGTGGTGGCATAGGCAAGGGAGACAATCCTTATCTAGAATATATTTCTATTCCATAGAGGAAAAATTACTGCCTCCACGGTGATTAAAACCAACTGATCACCACATGGTGGTGGTGTTCTGGTCTCATCAGGGAAGGGTGGCTTATTGGGGCATGGCATTGGCTTCTGCCTTTGGCGGGTAGGCACTCACCAGTGGTGGTAACAAATCAGCCTTGGAATAGGAAGTTCATGATGTCAGTCTATTGTGTACAGTCTACTGGGAGAGCAGAAAAGTGGTTGAGGAAATGACATCCAAAGAATGGGAAATTTCTTCTACTTATTTATTGAGTGACTCTCCCACAGTAGATTGATTGGTATCGTGACCTGATGGAGTAACAAATGTTTATTTCCATATCATCTGAGTAGGCATGTATTTGGACACAAACATCTTCACACTCTGAGATCATTTTTATAGTTTTTCCATCTACCTCTCCCTTTAAATTCCTAGTTCTAAGTCTACTGATGTCATTTTTCCTATTCTGAGCTGCCAATTACTAGGTACTGTTCATAAATTGATGTAGCTTTGTGCTTCAGAATTTCTCTTCTATTTCTCTAAGTGGATAAGCAGGGATATCAACTGACATTATTCTAAATACTGGGAGGATTTAATCAAGATTGGCCCTGGGAATGACTGTAATTCTATAAATTCACTTCTGAGTGGCACCATTGCACCAACAGACTCATCTAGGAACAGGACCATACTACTTCATCTTTAACTGACTATAGAGAACTTCCCACAAAACTATAAATGTTGGTGTAGGTAGAGGCAGCAAAACAGTAGGAACAAGTACCATGAGAGTCTGAGCCATCTCCTCATGCAGCTTCCAGACTTGCTCAGGCTTCTATATACTATTTTCATCTACACCATTTTCATTTTCAAATATAAGGCTGCTCTGCATACCTAATTCTATAATTTGATGGATCATATAAAACTCAAGTCATAGTAAGCATTGTGGGTCATTTAAACACTTGCTATTTCAGAGTCAGTGTTAAGTCTCTACCAGGGCCCAGTAGCTTTTCAAATAGAGGAAATGTTTTTAAGCACAGGCAGGCATGACCTCATGCCAAAACTTGTGCTGTGATTCTCATATTGTAGTTTTCCATATATTCTATAGGTATCTGAGTTTGTTCCACACAGTTTGATTACCATTTTATCATTTGATTATTATAATGCCTGAAGATACAATATATATACACATACATATATACACGCACACATATAATGTATTCATATATATGTGTACACACACACACACACACACATCTGGGTTTGGGAACTGCTGCAGTTTATGCTCTGAATATTATTCAGAATGGGCAGTCAGGTAAATGGGTCAGAGTATCACACCCAAATGTGGAAAATTTGAACTGCCTTCAAAATCCAAAAAGGCCCAGTAAGCACCATGTCTCTTCTTACTTGTGGGTTGTGCTAAACTACATAATTATTAAATTGAATAAAAGATGGCAATGGATTGTAAAAGACTGAATGTCTTTAAAGTATGCTCTTTATTTTTCATTGATTTTGCATGAAAGAAAGCAGAAATATCCCTGATATCTATATTTGTATCACCTATGTCTGTGTCTATATATATATATATATATATATATATATGAATAAGTGTAACCCTTAAACAACATGGGTTTGAATTGTGCAGGTCCATTTACACGTTGATTTTTTTTAAAGATTTTATTTATTTATTTGTGAGGGAGTAGGGCAGGGGAGAGGGATAAGTTGACTCTGGAGTTTGCAGAGTGGGGAGCCTGACACAGGGCTTGAGCTTGTGACCCCTAAGATCATGACCCAAGCCAAAACCAAAAGTCAGACACTCAGCCAACTGAGCCATATCCAGGCACCCCTACACATGGATTTTTTAATAGTATTGCACCATACATGTATTTTCTCTTCTTCATTATTTTATTTTTTTGTATATATTTTTATTGGAGTTTGATTTGCCAACATATAGCATAACACCCAGTGCTCATCCCGTCGTCAAGTGCCTCCTTCAGTGCCCGTCACCCAGTCACCCCATCCCCCCTCCCACCTCCCTTTCCACCACCCTTTGTTCATTTCCCAGAGTTAGGTGTCTCTCTTGTTCTGTCTCCCTCACTGATATTTCCCACTTCATGATTTTCTTAATAACATTGTCTTTTTTTAGCTTACTTTGTTGCAAGAAGACAGTATAAAATACTTAGAACATACAAAGAGTGTGTTAATTGGCTGTTTATCAGTAAGGCTTCCAGTCAACAGTAGCCTATTAGTTATGTTTTGGAGAGTCAAAAGTTATACATGGATTTTCAACTGCACTGGCTGTTGAGCACCCTAACCCACACATTGTTCAAAAGTCAGCTGCATAGCATTTTACCGAGCACAAGAATGGATTAATACATTTCCAGATTTTGTTTTCTCTTTTAAGCGGTTCTCCTCATGTTACTTAAACTTGAAAGGATTATCTCAGCTGATTTACTGTCTTAAGGCATCTTCTGGTATCCTGTCTCAACTCTAGAAGTATGGGAAGGAAACCTGCATAAGCAGACCTTTGTCTTTTTGACATTTTATTTTGAAATAATTATAGACCTACAGAAAAATTGCAAACATAGTAAAGAAACTTCCCATATATTCTTCAACCAGCTTTCCCTAATGTTACCATCTTAAAAGCCTTTGTAACACTATCAAGAAGAGAAAATTAACTTTGAAACAATACTGTTAAATAATTTGCTGACCTTATTTGAATTTTGCCAGTTTCCCCACACTGCCCTTTTTCTGAATCAGGATCCAACCTGAATCTGACACTCTATTTGGTTGTCATACTTCCTTACTTTACTTCTGGACTAGTTCCTCATTTCCTCAGTTTTTCTTTGTCACCCATGACCTTGACACTTTAGAGGATGCCAGGCCAGTTTTATTGTAGAATGATGCTCAGTTTGGGTTTGTGCAGTTTTCTCATGAGTCCACTGATGTTATACATTTTGGCCAAGAATACTACAGGAATTATTTGCCTTTCTTGTTGCACCATATCATGAAGTGCATGAGGAAAGTGTATCTTCTTGCTGGTAATGTTAACTTTGAGCATATGCCTCATGCGGTGTCAGCCAGTTTTCTTCACCATAAAGTTATAATTCTTCTTTTTGTAATTAGCGAGTCTCTTGGGAGGATATTTTAAGGCTATCCTATTTCTCATCATACTCTTACCCACTAATTTTAGCATGGATTAAAATGATAGATGATTCATGTCTGCCATAACTATTTTTGTGGTATACGTTTAATGGCAAATTTATATTTGTTTATTTCTGCTACACTATCAATTAGAATTTTCTAGTAAAAGAGGAGCATGTCTTCTCCCACATTTATGTGACTATTTAGTCGCTCATTCATATGCTGGTATGGATTCTTATTCTATTTCTGATAATTCGATATTATTATTATTTTGTTGCTAAATTTGTGCCAACTTTAGCAATTGGCAGCTTTAACTCCAGTGTTCTTTCAATATGTCCCCATTTCTTTTTATGTATTTTCTTACTTACTGGCAACTTGAGATGTTCCAAGATCATACTGTACATTTCTGTGACCAGCTCTGAAATCAGCCACTTTCCAGAGATATTTAGCTCCTTTTATTGGAGTATTGGGATGAGAGTAGGCTAAGCTCCTTCTTTTTCTTTTTCTCTTAAGCAGCCCCTTTCTTTTTTTTTTTTTAATTTTTATTTATTTATGATAGTCACACACAGAGAGAGAGAGAGAGAGAGAGAATGGCAGAGACACAGGCAGAGGGAGAAGCAGGCTCCATGCACCGGGAGCCCGACGTGGGATTTGATCCCGGGTCTCCAGGATCGCGCCCTGGGCCAAAGGCAGGCGCTAAACCGCTGCGCCACCCAGGGATCCCCTAAGCAGCCCCTTTCTTAAGGCAATTTTATTGCTGAGAGTTCAAATCAGACATAAGATAATTGATGTGAGTCAACTTCAGAGTAATATATTCCAGAAGAAAAATCTCAGAAACTTTATGGAAACACCTTAGTGAGTGTGTGAATGTGGCTAAGGGTGAGAAGTTTGCAGCAACAAATTAAACATCACACTTGAGAAAGTGGTAGAAATCCATTATGGGAATTATTTAACTTCATTTGTGAGAGGAAAAAATATTCACTGAACTTATGATTATCAGAAGATAGGAAGGAGATGAAGTATGACCTAAACAGACACATTTTTACATTAGAAATTAATTATAGATGGTTGTGCTAATGTAAGTGACTCTATTGGTTACTGAAAGTTCATAGAGTTCCCATTACTCTGGTAAGAAAATAGAGAATATGATATTATTCTGAACATAATGCTAGTACCAAAGGTTTTTAACATTGAATTTCTAACATTAAAATCCTAATCCATAAATTTAAGATGATGAATGTGATTTGTTTTATATACCAATAAAAGGAGAAAAATAAAAAAAAAAAAAAGGAGAAAAAGAAATACAACCCCCTGTCAAGACTATATTAATGCATCACGACTCTCTGGATTAATAATCTCATTATGAGTACCAATCAGCAAACTGTGGATATTTTAGATATTATTTAGAAATTATGATAATTCAGAAAAGTAAAATCATTAGATAATCATTTTTTTTTAGCTTTACGAGAGTCTTTTCCCCTCTCTGAACCAAAATCACAACTTATAAGAAAGTGAGACATTTTCCCCATTTAAAATCTATTTTAGAAATAGTCATCTTATCTAATCTCAAAGAAAACAATTACTGTAGGGCTTGGTACTTCAGTGGAAATATTCTCTTATCCGCACTTTTGTTCAATTACTTCTAATGTTTTCCAGTATAACACAATCCTCACACTTGAGATATTTTATAGGAATATATTTATCATCCTTATTAGGAATATCATGATGTTTTACTATCAGAAGATCTGCTATAATCACTGCTAGTTTTGTGTACTAGCTGAGGGCACTCTAAAAAGGCACCATTGGATCATTAGTTGAGTACTCCCTAATGGGTATGCAACATAAAAAATGCCAGGGCTTTGGTTCAACACAATACTGTAAGTTTTACTGTCACCTCAGATCTACCTGAATTTAGCCAAATCATAAGTTACAGACAGATATTGCAATTCAGTATTTAATTAGAACACAATCTATGTGGGAGATCCCAAATTCTGAGCCAGCGTACATGTGTAACTCAACCAAAATGACAATGAGACTTACCAATCTTCAGTTATAAATCAAGATAATGAAGTCAAGAACTGATATAAATAACTGTGGAAAACAGTATCTTGATTGAATACTGTCAGACTAGAGATAAAAATGAACTCTAGTCCTTAAAATATTTTTCATAAGAGTATGATTTAGCAATTCTGAAACTATTTTATGTGTATGCTAAAACTGGACAAATTAGAAAATAAAGTATAAATACAGTGATCCAGCTTTCTCACTTTTGGGAAAAGAAATTATGAATAAGGAAAGAAGGCTAGGATGAACCAGGTGGTGTCATATTTGAATTGGAGGCATCGGTATAAACTCATGGTTTTCGATGGATAAATAGAAAAATAGATGTGGGCTATACACACACGAGCTCATATGGGGTTAGCACACAAACATCTATTTCCTAGTTTTGTTGGTCTACATGGCCTAGAAACCATGACATCCTGGTAACAATGACATACCTTGCTCCCAGATCTTTGCTTATAAACACCATTCTCCAGTAAAAAGAACTCGAGCTCCTTAAAGAAGTGCTTGATTTCAGAACTGTGGCAGGAAAGTATGAGTGGTCTGAAACTTCTTCTGGTCCCCGAGTGTAAGAAAATTTAAAAGGAAGGAAGGAAGGAAGGAAGGAAGGAAGGAAGGAAGGAAGGAAGGAAAGAGAGAGAAGAGAAAGAGAAAAAGCAAAAGAAAGAAACAACATAAGAACCAACCTGAAAGAGCCTCTGATGACCAAAGCTGAACTAAATTTTTCAATAGAATAAATAATGATAGAGATGCCTGGGTGGCTCAGCGTTAAGCATCTGCCTGCGGCTCAAGGTGTGATCCCGGAGTCCCAGGATCCAGTCCCGCATTAGGCTCCATGCATGGAGCCTGCTTCTCCTCCCTCTACCTGTGTCTCTGCCTCTCTCTCTGTGTATCTTGTGAATAAATAAATAAAATCTTTAAAAAAAAGAGTAAATAATGATAGTGTTGGAATATAACTCACAGAACAAAATAAATGTTCATGGAAACTTACTGATATAAATAAATAATCAGATTAATGAGTAAATGGAAAAGACATGACAGGTCTTCCCTTTAGTAAAATTCAAATGAATATGTATGTGAAGGAATAAGAGAAATAAAGGATATTCATAAGTCAATCACTATTGCAATAATTATTACAGAGAAGATCCACTGATGAATACTAAAAATAGGAGAAAGGTTTGAGGAGGAAAATATTTGCATAGTCTCTAGCATGCCCCCCAAAATACTAATGAACTACAAAAGGAAAGAGTAACTTTACTGTAGGGAAATCCAGCAGACACCATCTTAGCCAAGCGATCAAGGTAAACATCACCAAGAATAACAGATACCAACATCACGAACCTCTTGATATAATGCACTGAGAAAGGTACAATATTATTTTTTGTGGTACTTTTGACAAGAATGCATAATCTCAATCTAAACATAAGGAAACATCTGATCCCAAATTCAGAGTCATCCTACAAAATTACTGGTCAACACTCTTCAAATGTGTCATCTTCATGAACGGTAAAGAAAGACTGAGAAACTGCCATAGATTGTATAACAGGTACAAACAACTAAATAAAATGTGGGACACTGTGTAGAATTCTAGAAAAGAAAAAATAACATGAAAAATGTGTAAAATTGAAATAAGGTATGTAGTTTAATTAATACTGTACTAATGTTACTTTTCTGATATTGATAACTTTACTATGGTATTGTAAGATGTTAACATTAGAGGAGGGAACATGAGAGATAGAAGGAAACTCTTTGTACTATTCTTGAACACTTATGTAAGTCTAAAATTAGATTAAAAAGTGTTTGAAAAAATGTTTAAAAGGGACTTTGAAGTAGATTCTTGGGGACCCGTGATGTCTTCAGCTTCCTCATTTTGCACATGACAGGCCCCCATATATTAAAGGACTTACCTACAGCACACAGTTTGGGAAAAGCCAAGATGACAACTTAGGGCATTGTCAGGTTTTCGATATTCCTTTCTTGTTCAGGTATAAAAATGGAGCTTCATTCCTTGGAAATTGATAACTGTTGGGCATCCTGTCTGAATTAGACCTTCCTTAGGAAGTTTCTGCTTTCTCAGTGTTTATGCAATGTGGAGATGAATGTCAAAATTATTTTACCTATCTTTTGTCATACTGCCAGTCCACATTACATTGAATAAATACAGCAGTGACAAAATACTCCATCACAGATAGTCTTGCTTGTCTATGTTGAAGAATTAGTAAAGCTATCAGATGCTACTAATTTAAGGGGAAAAATAAAAATTTATAAACAAGGTATCTTTAATTATATTTATTCACGTTTTAAAAATTACTCAAGTTTGAAATGTGAATATCAAGGTGCTTTAATTAATTTGGGAAAAAAGTTTAAAACACAAAATAGTAAGTTTCACAGGCCAGAAACACATTTATTTCAAAAAATGAGGGGAGATTTTATGTTTGGATTTTTCTTTAATTTTAAGACATCAGTTATAACTTAAAGAATTTTTTTTTTTTTTGCTGTTTTTAGAACAGAGGCAAAAACTATTTAACCTACAAAGCTGTCTTATTTTCTTATTCATTAGCTTTCCAGTTTAGCATTCAGTGAATGGATGTTATCTTTGGGCCTGGCCATGATTTTCTTAAATTTCTCTATTGAAAGATATTATTCTTATGTCCATCAAAGTAGAAAAAAATATATAAAATGTTAATGGTGGAAGCAAAAAAAAAAAAAAAAAAAGAAGAAGGATCAGCTCTCACTTGGATTCATGTTATTTATAGATAGATCATCAGGCATGCATTTCCAAGCTGAGAGCCTCAGAAATTTGGTACGCACCAGAGCTGCTCTTGAGAGTTACTTATGTGGTATGAAGTGAGTTAGGCTGGTCAGAGCTGCCTTGTTCCTACTGCCCATTACCTGGGACTCCAGCATTAGCGTTTTATTTTTTTTTTTTTAAGATTTCATTTATTTATTCATGAGAGACACACAGACAGAGGCAGAGACACAGGCAGAGGGAGAAGCAGGCTCATCTCAGGGAGCCCGACGTGGGACTTGATCCCAGATCCTGGGATCACGCTCTGAGCCGAAGGCAGACTCTCAACCGCTGAGTCACCCAGGCTTCCCAGCATTAGTGTTTTAGAGATAATATTTATCCATGATGAGAAGAGACAAAACTTATCAGAGTCGTGGGTTTGTGGTTGTAGAGTGTTTTACCAGTGATTATTTTTGTTGCCTCAGACATACCAATTTATATCTCTTGTTCTCCATTTCCCTTCTGAAGTTTCTTCGATTTTATCATTCTATCCCTAGTATTAAAGAAGATGCCGTCGAAGTTGACAGAACCACTGTGCCTGGACCTTGACTGATTCTATCATGGTGTTACCTTTCTAAATTCCTTGCCATAAATATAATTCATATTCCAAATTTGAAACCAGTTTTAAATATTTGTATATATTCTTAAGTGTAGTGAACGGGGAATGTGGTTTTGGGGAAAAGCTCTCTTATCAAAAAACATATACTTGTCAGAAATAGTAAATATAACTTCCATTTAATGTGTTTAAAGTTCCAAAAACATTTTACACATTTCACTTTATCTTCTAAATAGCCCTAAAAATAGATATTATGATGATTTCATGGAAGTTGAATCTGGAGCTCAGAGAATGGATACCTAGGATCATCCATCAGTGAAAGTTGGAGCTCCCCTAGCTAACCCCACTTTCTACTCTTTCGTATTATCCTGTGAATACACCAATTAGCATAAGTTACTTGAAAGACAGAAAGTTCAGGAACTATATATGACTCCTAAGTCTTTTTCAGTATCCCTGCTTAATAATAAGTGGATGAAAGAAAAGAGGAAGACAAATATGATTTGACATTTTATTTTGTGTTAGCCTGTGCAAATGGTGCCTTCTTTTGGCATATCTCCCTACCTCCTCACTGTATTCACATGGAATTAGCAGTGGTAGTTTGGGAAATTCTTTTATAGGAATACTTCTCTTGACTTTGAGGTATAGAAAGAAAAAGACTTTGAATGAATATACTTGAAAGTGAACACTGCATTATGTGAGACTTGAAATACATCAAACCTGAAGAGCCTTACTTCTGAGCCTGTTCATGAAAGGGCCTGGGAAGGCATATATATCATCTAAATTGAAGAAAGACTTTCCAAAATTCTCATTGGCTGCCACCTTTCTAAGTTAGAAAAAGTGAAAAATGTGATTGTATAATAAGTCTCATCCTGAAATCCTAGAAAATGAGAATTGTTAGGAGTTTAGGGAGGGGGCAAGGAGGAAGACAGGTATACAGAACAAAGAAACTTAAAGTAAAAATTGATAGAGCTTAGAAAATGTTAATTTTAGGTAAGAGAATAAATGAAATCTTTACTCAGAATTAGCAATAAAAGACTGATCAGTCAAATTAAAAACCTTTGACTTTAGAATCATGATTACATAGATATGGGAAAAATCCTAGCTTATGGTTCTGGGCAGCTCCTCAATTACTGTATATATACTTTATAGTAGTACCTTAAGTACCTTATATATATCTGCAATATAAAAATTTGGGGGGCACCCAGGTGGCTCAGCAGTTTAGTGCCACCTTCAGCCCAGGGTGTGATCCTGGAGACCGGGGATCAAGTCCCACGTCGGGCTCCCTGCGTAGAGCCAGCTTCTCCCTCTGCCTGTGTCTCTGCCTCTCTCTCTCTCTCTCTCTGTTTCTCTCATGAATAAATAAATAAAATCTTAAATTTTTTTTTGTTCCAGAATAGCTATGAAATAGATATCATACACCTTTATCACCTCTCAACCTATACCATTTCCTTTTTTGCTGTCCCTTTTATTTTTCCCCTTGTTAAAAATTTTATTTTTTAATTATTATTATTTTTTTACTTTAACCAGTACACACCTAGTGCAGAGTATGGGTAATGACTGCTTAGTTTCTATCCTGACATCACTCACTCACCAAACTACTGATCATGGGCCAGTTTCAAACTGGGGGACTACCTACCCTGACCAGTGATAAGGCCAAGTCTATTCTGATTGGCTAGTGTCTGTGCAATACTGATTTTTAAAATATGACCAATAGGGATCCCTGGGTGGCGCAGCGGTTTAGCACCTGCCTTTGGCCCAGGGCGCGATCCTGGAGACCCGGGATCGAATCCCACATCGGGCTCCCCGTGCATGGAGCCTGCTTCTCCCTCTGCCTGTGTCTCTGCCTCTCTCTCTCTCTCCCTCTCTGTGTGACTATCATAAATAAATAAAAATTAAAAAAAAATAAAAATAAAATATGACCAATAATACCTCCAGAATCAAGCACTCCTCATTCATTATTTGTAGATGCATAAGACATTTGGTAAACATACAAAACTGGTAACAGTAGTTACTACTAGGGATAGAACTTAGATGAAGTGGGGAGGAGGAATTTCTTTTCACCATATATGATTTAGTTAAGTTTGTACCATGAGTATATATTATTGTCTCATCAAAACAGTGATTTTTTTTTCTTAAATTGAGCAAACTTACAAACATAGATCTTGGAAATCTATAAAACAATTAATTGAAATGAGCATGTTTATGATTCCCCTCAGAGAAGCAGTATATACGAATTAATGGCCTCCTTTCTTCAGTACTTGTTTTTCATTAGTGTCTGAGCTAAATGCCTCTTATTCAATTTATCACATATCAGTATTTGAAAGCATTTTGTAAAATCTTTATTTTTCATTTTTAATTATTTGCAATAATTCTGAGAGGCAGTTGCCTTTATTATTGCATTTTATTGATAAGTGTACTGGACTACAAAAAATTTCTTAAGGTTTTATTTATTTATTTATTTATTTATTTGAGAAAGAGAGAGAGAGAGAGAAGGCATGAACAGGGGAAGGGGCAGAGGGAAAAAGAGAAGCAAGCTCCCCACTGAACAGGGAGTCTGAGACAAGGCTGTTCACAGGGCTCGATGCCAGGACTCTGAAATCATGAATTGAGCCAAAAGCAGATGCTTAACTGACTGAGCCACCCAAGCACCCCTGGACCACAAAGATAGTAATTAGCTTGTTTAAAATCACACAGATATTAATTAGCTTGTTTAAAATCACACAGTATATGAAAGATGGGATTTAAATTTTTTAAATTTTAAACAGTTTTATTATTGTTATTTTTTAAATCGATTTTAGTTTTCAGAACAGTTTTAGGCTCATAGCAAAATTGAGCAGAAGATATGGAGATTTCCCATATAGCCTGTCCCCACACAAACATAGCTTATCCCATTATCGACATCCCTCACCAGCATGGTACATTTCTTATAACTGATGAATCCACATTAACATATTATACTTACCTTAAGTCCATAGTTTAGATTAGGATTCATTCTTGGTGTTTTATCTTCTATTGATTTTGACAAGTATATAATGACATGTATCCATTATTATGGTATCATACAGAGTAATTTTAATGCCTTAAAAATTCCCTGTGCTTCACCCTTTCATTCCTCCCTTCCTCTTAGCTGTGGCAACTATTGATGTTTTTACTCATAGTTTTGTCCTTCCTGAATGTCATATAGTTGGAATCATATAGTAATTAACCTTTTCTGATTGGCTTCTTTCACTTAGTAATATGCATTTAAGTTACCTTTATGTCTTTGAATGGCTTCATATCTCATTTCTTATTATCACTAACTAACACTTCATTACCTGGATGTACCACAGTTTATCCATTTGCCTGCTGATGGATATCTTGGTGGCTTACATGTTTTGGCAAATATGAACAAAGCTGCTGTAGACACCCATGTGGAGGTTTTTGTGTGGATATACATTTTCAGCTCTTTGAGTAAATACCAAGGAGCATAATTGCTGAAAACAATTGCTAACTCCCAATGTGACAGCATTGGGAGATAGGGCCTTTAATGAGGTAATTAAGGTTAAATGAGGTCATAAGGTGGGACTCTAATTCATCAATGTCTTTATTAGAAGTGGAAGAGACAGCAGATATTTGCATGTACAAAGGACACAGAGAGAAGGCAGCTGTCTGGGATCCAAGGACAGAGACCTTGGGAGAAACCAATTCTGCAGGTGTTTTGATTTTGGACTTCCTGTTTTTGCAGTGTTGAAAAAATAAATTTCTGTTGTTTAAGCTCCCCAGTCTGTGGTAGCCTTTTTTTTTTTTTTTTTTTTTTTTTTTTTGTGGTAGCCTTTTTGTAATGGTAGCCGTACCTGACTAAAATACAGCTCAACCAAAATGAAATGAATTTATCCACATTAAGACACACCCAGGGGCTATGTGCTCTAATTTTAGAATTACAAGTTACAAATGGATTTCAAGGCAGTGCAATATGTATAGTACCTTACAGTTTTTCCTAGCTCAAATCTTTCACTGGATATTTTGAGTAGTAATGATGAAACTACTGGGTTTTAAGATATTTTTAACGATCCATAACAAAACGAAAGAATGGGAGAACCCCACTTGATGATAGAATGTGAACTTGGTTTACCATAATTAGGTTGAACCATTCATGAAAATAGAATTACCTCTTGTCCATAGTTGTCTTTTTCTTTTTTTTAAGATTTTATGTATTTATTTATTCATGAGACACACACACACAAGGAGAGAGAGAGAGAGAGAGAGAGAGAGGCAGAGACACAGGCAGAGGGAGAAGCAGGTTCCATGCAAGGATCCCGATGTGGAACTCAATCCCAGGACTCTGGAATCATGCCCCCGGCGGAAGACAAGAGTCTCAACCGCTAAGCCACTCAGGTGTCCCCATAATTGTCTTTTTACTATAATTTGATGTACACAACATTGAAAATACTGACACATGACAGTTTTTGTCCCCTAAAAAGTAAATCCTGCCCCTGCAAAAACATCTCTACAAACAAAATATATGCTAAAAGCATGAAGCTTCCTGTATAACATTTTGTCTGATTTAAAATGATTTAAAACATTTAACAAATGACCTGAGAACTAATGGAATACAGTTGGAGTTTCTTGTCTCAAAAACTTTGCTTAAATATTTTATATCATGTTGATGTATTTTTACATTTATTTTTAATTTATTGTAGAAAAACTCAACTGTATCTAGAAATAGAAAGAAAAGCATAATAAAAATCCTTCACCAGGGCAGCCCTGGTAGCGCAGCGGCTTAGCGCCGCCTGCAGCCCAGGGTGTGATCCTGAAGACCCGGGATCGAGTCCCACGTCAGGCTCCCTGCATGGAGCCTGCTTCTCCCTCTGCCTGTGTCTCTGCTTCTATCTCTCTCTCTGTGTGTCTCAAATAAATAAATAAAATCTTAAAAAAAAAAATCCTTCACCATTACCCATCATCAACAGTTATTGACGCCTTGCCCATCTTGTGTTATTTATACTCCTACCTATTTCCTCTTTCTAAATCATTTCTGAACAAATCTAAGATGTTCTATGATTTCATCTATAAATACTTCAGTATGTCTCTCTGAAATATACAGTTCTTTTTTAAAGATACCCATGTTTTCATTATTATTCCAAAAATTAATCAATCCTTAAAATTGGAAAAGATCCAATCATTGTTCAAATTATCCCAATTTTCTCACAAATGCCACAATTGTTTTTAGTTTTTTTGTTTGTTTGTTTGTTTTTTTAAATCAGGAATCAACCAAATATTGCAGTTAGTTCATATATCTCTTAATTCCCTTTTGGTGTATAAGGTTTCTCTCAACTATTTTTTAAAATGATTTGTAACTTATTTATTGAATTAGAAATAAGATCCTTTGCCCAGTAGTTTGCATCCCTCATGTGTCTTTTTTTAGAGGAGGCCATGGAAGAACATGACTGCAAGTTGACCTTCGAGCTGGACCTGGGCAATCAGAGGCTCTCTGCCCTCTCCTCTGTCCTTGAAGTGTTGCTCTGCCCTCCATTCCAACCAAGAGTCAGAACCATTTTCAAGGGCATAGCCTTGATAGAAAGTACTGTGTTGTTGAGACCATCTGGAGGGTATACATGTCTGAGCCCAGTAAAAGCCTCTGCACAAACTTTTAAGACTTTAGTGGACAGGCATGGAGATCTACTCATCTGGTGGCCACCCAAGACAGACCTCATAAGTGAGTTTTCTTGCTTATGAAATCTTCCATCTATCAATCTGAAATGGTTCACCTCTTTCTTTGGTCTCCCCTTGGCCTCTGTGTAGGGGGCCAGTTTCAGATTTCACCCGGGAAATTCCAGAGTTTGTGAGCCAATGTTCTTGTGTATTTTTCTATAGATTAGAAGAGCTGGAGGCATGATAGGATTCAGATTTATTAGCTTTTCTTTTTCTGTTTTTTAGTTCATAGATAGTGTTGTATTTGTCTCAGATGAGGTGCATAATGTGTATTTGTCTTGTGTGCTGATGTTAGCAGTAATTGTTGATCAGTATCTAGATTAATTGATTCATTTGAGTATATAAAATGATATTATAATTCTATCTGTTGCATTATTTTATTATCTGCAGCTCCCCCTTAAAACTAAACTTCTAATCTGCTGTGTAATTATCCAAAAGAACAGTTATTGTAGAAAACAGTAGGGTACATGCTTAATTTTTTACATTTATTTCACAGCATAATGAGTCTATTTACCTGCATTTGAAGATAATTATTGTTTTTTAACATCATGATGAACTCATATATTTAAATGTATTTTAGGTGTTCAAATTATCTTACTTTCAATGCTTAAATTTTCTTGTCTTCACTGAATGTAAGACTCTTCAGTTACTACTGAGTCCTTTAACATGACCCTCACAGTGTAATTAAGATATTTCTTTGCTATATAAGATAAAAAGTTGTTTCCATGCAGACTTTGTATGGTTCCTTCCATTTTTTTCAAGGAACCATGGTTTGTTTTATATGAAAATTACATATTAAGACCACAACCTGGGCAATGGGAATGTTCTTTGCTACCAGGCTGTCATTGTTTTAAGAACTTTCCAACAAACATGATAGGAAAATCACTTTTTAAAATTTTATATTTAGTGATTGCATTTTAATTTAATTGTATTTTATAATTGCTAATATTATACAATCACACACTCTATATATGTATAAATCATATATATATAATCTACATTTATATCTTATCAGCTTCAACTTAATTCCTAACTCTTGACTCACCACCTAGAAATAGTTTTTTTCTTATTTTTTTTTTTTTTAATATATAGCAAATACTAACATTTTTTTTATTGATAATGAAATGGAAAAAAGATAAAGATTACTACTATACCACCTTGATTTTTCTATTTAAAATCTCTACCAGCTATCCTATAGACACTTCAACTCCTCAATTTCTATTTATACCATGATGGCTCCTTCTAAATCTAATTTCTTGAAAATGCCTAGAAAACTTAGGAGCCATTATTAACTTCTCACTCACAATTCCAGTCACCAAACCCTTTATATTCTACTTGTCTAAACCTGCCCTATATATGTCCCTTTATTTTCATCCCCAATGTCTGTTTAGATATATACATATGTGTACATTATTTCCTTTTTTTTTTCTCATATTGCCTATATGCAGCTTTTCCTTTTTTTTTTTTATTATTTTTTTTTATTGGTGTTCAATTTACTAACATACAGAATAACACCCAGTGCCCGTCACCCATTCACTCCCACCCCCCGCCCTCCTCCCCTTCTACCACCCCTAGTTCGTTTCCCAGAGTTAGCAGTCTTTATGTTCTGTCTCCCTTTCTGATATTTCCCACACATTTCTTCTCCCTTCCCTTATTTTCCCTTTCACTATTATTTATATTCCCCAAATGAATGAGAACATATAATGTTTGTCCTTCTCCGACTGACTTACTTCACTCAGCATAATACCCTCCAGTTCCATCCACGTTGAAGCAAATGGTGGGTATTTGTCATTTCTAATAGCTGAGTAATATTCCATTGTATACATAAACCACATCTTCTTTATCCATTCATCTTTCGTTGGACACCGAGGCTCCTTCCACAGTTTGGCTATCGTGGCCATTGCTGCTAGAAACATCGGGGTGCAGGTGTCCCAGCGTTTCATTGCATTTGTATCTTTGGGGTAAATCCCCAACAGTGCAATTGCTGGGTCGTAGGGCAGGTATATTTTTAACTGTTTGAGGAACCTCCACACAGTTTTCCACAGTGGCTGCACCAGTTCACATTCCCACCAACAGTGTAAGAGGGTTCCCTTTTCTCCACATCCTCTCCAACATTTGTTGTTTCCTGCCTTGTTAATTTTTCCCATTCTCACTGGTGTGAGGTGGTATCTCATTGTGGTTTTGATTTGTGTTTCCCTGATGGCAAGTGATGCAGAGCATTTTCTCATGTGCGTGTTGGCCATGTCTATGTCTTCTTCTGTGAGATTTCTGTTCATGTCTTTTGCCCATTTCATGATTGGATTGTTTGTTTCTTTGGTGTTGAGTTTAAGAAGTTCTTTATAGATCTTGGAAACTAGCCCTTTATCTGATATGTCATTTGCAAATATCTTCTCCCATTCTGTAGGTTGTCTTTGAGTTTTGTTGACTGTATCCTTTGCTGTGCAAAAGCTTCTTATCTTGATGAAGTCCCAATAGTTCATTTTTGCTTTTGTTTCTTTTGCCTTCGTGGATGTATCTTGCAAGAAGTTACTATGGCCGAGTTCAAAAAGGGTGTTGCCTGTGTTCTTCTCTAGGATTTTGATGGAATCTTGTCTCACATTTAGATCTTTCATCCATTTTGAGTTTATCTTTGTGTATGGTGAAAGAGAGTGGTCTAGTTTCATTCTTCTGCATGTGGAAGTCCAATTTTCCCAGCACCATTTATTGAAGAGACTGTCTTTCTTCCAATGGATAGTCTTTCCTCCTTTATCGAATATTAGTTGACCATAAAGTTCAGGGTCCACTTCTGGATTCTCTATTCTGTTCCACTGATCTATGTGTCTGTTTTTGTGCCAGTACCACACTGTCTTGATGACCACAGCTTTGTAGTACAACCTGAAATCTGGCATTGTGATGCCCCCAGATATGGTTTTCTTTTTTAAAATTCCCCTGGCTATTCGGGGTCTTTTCTGATTCCACACAAATCTTAAAATAATTTGTTCTAACTCTCTGAAGAAAGTCCATGGTATTTTGATAGGGATTGCATTAAACGTGTATATTGCCCTGGGTAACATTGACATTTTCACAATATTAATTCTGCCAATCCATGAGCATGGAATATTTTTCCATCTCTTTGTGTCTTCCTCAATTTCTTTCAGAAGTGTTCTATAGTTTTGAGGGTATAGATCCTTTACATCTTTGGTGAGGTTTATTCCTAGGTATCTTATGCTTTTGGGTGCAATTGTAAATGGGATTGACTCCTTAATTTCTCTTTCTTCAGTCTCATTGTTAGTGTATAGAAATGCCACTGACTTCTGGGCATTGATTTTGTATCCTGCCACGCTACCGAATTGCTGTATGAGTTCTAGCAATCTTGGGGTGGAGACTTTTGGGTTTTCTATGTA
The DNA here is from genome assembly GCF_053574225.1 of Canis aureus. Lineage (NCBI taxonomy): Eukaryota > Metazoa > Chordata > Mammalia > Carnivora > Canidae > Canis > Canis aureus. The sequence goes on along the minus strand of NC_135621.1, from coordinate 60,827,065 downwards.
GAGTATCATGTCATCGGCGAAGAGGGAGAGTTTGACTTCTTCTTTGCCAATTTGAATGCCTTTAATGTCTTTTTGTTGTCTGATTGCTGAGGCTAGGACTTCCAGTACTATGTTGAATATCAGTGGTGAGAGTGGACATCCCTGTCTCGTTCCTGATCTTAGGGGAAAGGCTCCCAGTGCTTCCCCATTGAGAATGATATTTGCTGTGGGCTTTTCATAGATGGCTTTTAAGATGTCGAGGAATGTTCCCTCTATCCCTACACTCTGAAGAGTTTTGATCAGGAATGGATGCTGTATTTTGTCAAATGCTTTCTCTGCATCCAATGAGAGGATCATATGGTTCTTGGTTTTTCTCTTGCTGATATGATGAATCACATTGATTGTTTTACGGGTGTTGAACCAGCCTTGTGTCCCAGGGATAAATCCTACTTGGTCATGGTGAATAATTTTCTTAATGTACTGTTGGATCCTATTGGCCAGTATCTTGTTGAGAATTTTTGCATCCATGTTCATCAGGGATATTGGTCTGTAATTCTCCTTTTTGGCGGGGTCTTTGTCTGGCTTTGGAATTAAGGTGATGCTGGCTTCATAGAACGAATTTGGAAGTACTCCATCTCTTTCTATCTTTCCAAACAGCTTTAGGAGAATAGGTATGATTTCTTCTTTAAACGTTTGATAAAATTCTCCTGGGAAGCCATCTGGCCCTGGACTCTTGTGTCTTGGGAGGTTTTTGATGACTGCTTCAATTTCCTCCCTGGTTATTGGCCTGTTCAGGTTTTCTATTTCTTCCTGTTCCAGTTTTGGTAGTTTGTGGCTTTCCAGGAATGCGTCCATTTCTTCCAGATTGCCTAATTTATTGGCGTATAGCTGTTCATAATATGTTTTTAAAATCGTTTGTATTTCCTTGGTGTTGGTAGTGATCTCTCCTTTCTCATTCATGATTTTATTAATTTGAGTCTTCTCTCTCTTCTTTTTAATAAGGCTGGCTAATGGTTTATCTATCTTATTAATTCTTTCAAAGAACCAACTCCTGGTTCTGTTGATCTGTTCCACAGTTCTTCTGGTCTCGATTTCGTTGAGTTCTGCTCGAATCTTTATTAGCTCCCTTCTTCTCTTGGGTGTAGGATCTATTTGCTGTTTTTTCTCTAGCTCCTTTATGTGTAAGGTTAGCTTTTGTATTTGAGTTCTTTCCAGTTTTTGAATGGATGCTTGTATTGCGATGTATTTCCCCCTTAGGACTGCTTTTGCTGCATCCCAAAGATTTTGAACGGTTGTATCTTCATTCTCATTAGTTTCCATGAATCTTTTTAATTCTTCCTTAATTTCCTGGTTGACCCTTTTATCTTTTAGCGGGATGGTCCTTAACCTCCATGTGTTTGAGGTCCTTCCAAACTTCTTGTTGTGATTTAGTTCTAATTTCAAGGCATTATGGTCCGAGAATATGCAGGGGACAATCCCAATCTTTTGGTATCGGTTCACACCCGATTTGTGACCCAATATGTGGTCTATTCTGGAGAAAGTTCCATGTGCGCTTGAGAAGAATGTGTATTCAGTTGAGTTTGGATGTAAAGTTCTGTAGATATCTGTGAAATCCATCTGGTCCAGTGTATCATTTAAAGCTCTCGTTTCTTTGGAGATGTTTTGCTTAGAAGACCTATCGAGTATAGAAAGAGCTAGATTGAAGTCACCAAGTATAAGTGTATTATTATCTAAGTATTTCTTCACTTTGGTTAATAATTGATTTATATATTTGGCAGCTCCCACATTCGGAGCATATATATTGAGGATTGTTAAGTCCTCTTGTTGAATAGATCCTTTAAGTATGATATAGTGTCCCTCTTCATCTCTCACTACAGTCTTTGGGGTAAATTTTAGTTTATCTGATATAAGGATGGCTACCCCTGCTTTCTTTTGAGGACCATTCGAATGGTAAATGGTTCTCCAACCTTTTATTTTCAGGCTGTAGGTGTCCTTCTGTCTAAAATGAGTCTCTTGTAGACAGCAAATAGATGGGTCCTGCTTTTTTATCCAGTCTGAAACCCTGCGCCTTTTGATGGGGTCATTAAGCCCGTTCACATTCAGAGTTACTATTGAGAGATATGAGTTTAGTGTCATCATGATATCTATTCAGTCTTTGTTTTTGTGGACTGTTCCACTGAACTTCTTCTTAAAGGGGAATTTTAAGAGGCCCCCTTAAAATTTCTTGCAGAGCTGGTTTGGAGGTCACATATTCTTTTAGTTGCTGCCTGTCTTGGAAGCTCTTTATCTCTCCTTCCATTTTGAATGAGAGCCTTGCTGGATAAAGTATTCTTGGTTGCATGTTCTTTTCATTTAGGACCCTGAATATATCCTGCCAGCCCTTTCTGGCCTGCCAGGTCTCTGTGGAGAGGTCTGCTGTTACCCTAATACTCCTCCCCATAAAAGTCAGGGATTTCTTGTCTCTTGCTGCTTTAAGGATCTTCTCCTTATCTTTGGAATTTGCAAGCTTCACAATTAAATGTCGAGGTGTTGAACGGTTTTTATTGATTTTAGGGGGGGATCTCTCTATTTCCTGGATCTGAATGCCTGTTTCCCTTCCCAGATTAGGAAAGTTTTCAGCTAGAATTTGTTCAAATACATATTCTGGCCCTCTGTCCCTTTCGGCGCCCTCGGGAACCCCAATTAAACGAAGTTTTTTCTTCCTCAGGCTGTCGTTTATTTCCCTTAATCTATCTTCATGGTCTTTTAATTGTTTGTCTCTTTTTTCCTCAGTTTCCCTCTTTGCTGTCAACTTGTCTTCTAGGTCACTCACTCGTTCTTCCACCTCGTTAACCCTCGTCGTTAGGACTTCTAGTTTGGATTGCATCTCATTCAATTGGTTTTTAATTTCTGCCTGATTAGCTCTAAATTCTGCAGTCATGAAGTCTCTTGAGTCCTTTATACTTTTTTCTAGAGCCACCAGTAGCTGTATAATAGTGCTTCTGAATTGGCTTTCTGACATTGAATTGTAATCCAGATTTTGTAACTCTGTGGGAGAGAGGACTGTTTCTGATTCTTTCTTTTGAGGTGAGGTTTTCCTTCTAGTCATTTTGCTCAGTGCAGAGTGGCCAAAAGCAAGTTGTATTGGGAAAAAGAGAAAAAGAGAGGAGAGAAAGAAGGAAAGAAAAGAGAAAGAGAAAAAAAAGGGAAGAAAAAGAAAAAAAAAACGAAAGAAAAAAAAAAAAAGAAAAAGAGAAAGAAAAAGAAAGGAGAAAAAAAGGGGGTGGGGGAAGGAAACAAATCAAAAAGCAAAACAAAACAAAAACAAACAAACAAAAAAAGAACCACCGGGGAGTATCTTCTGATTCTGTGTACTTTAAGTCCCTTGGCTTCTCCTGGAAGTTGTCCGTCTAGCTGGTGTTCTGGGGGAGGGGCCTGTTGTGCTGATTTTCAGGTGTTAGCAGTTGGGGGAGCTGCTGTGCCCCCGCCTGGTGCAGGGCTCGGTGGGGGTTGTTTACCCCGTGAGGCCGCAGGAGGAACAGCCCCAGTGGCGGGGCAGCTCTGGAAACCTGGGTTCAGCTCCGGCAGGAACTCCGTCTGCAGGGCCTGGAGGCTCCGGGGCGGGGCCGCTGATGTGCTCAGCTGGGGCAGGAGCGTCCTCGCTGTCCTGGGCCCTCCCGGCCTCTGCCTGTCCCGGGGGAGGCGGGATCCTGGGCTCTGTCCCGGCGCCCTGTGCTCCGGAGCCTGCGCTGGTGGATTCGCGCTCCCGGGGCCGCGCAGCCCCCTCCGCGGAGCCGCCGCCCGAGCCCCTCCGAGCTGCTCCTGGAACCGCGCAGCCCCCTCCGCACGGAGCCTCTTCTTCTGCCCGAGCCCCTCCGAGCTGCTCCCGGGGCCCCGCAGCCCCCTCCGCGGAGCCGCCGCCCGAGCCCCTTCAGCTGCTCCAGGTCCCGCCGGGTCCCGCCGTGCGCGCTGCAGCCCTTAGGGAGCTCGGCGCACTCTCCTGGGCGCGCAGTTGCTGTTACTGTCCCAGGGAGCCCGAGGGCATCCCCGCCCTCCTGGGTCCTGCTCCACCTCCCCGCGAGCCCCTTTCCCCCGGGAAGGTCGGTGCAGCTCCTGCGTCTCCGGGACGGGGCTCTCCTGTCCTGGGGACACTCGCCCCGGCCTCAGCCCGGCTCCTCGCGGGCCCCTCCCCCTGGAGGCCTTTGTTCCTTTATTTCTTTTTCCCCGTCTTCCTACCTTGGTAGATGCGCGAACTCTTCTCACTGTAGCATTCCAGCTGGTCTCTCTTTGAATCTCAGGCCGAATTCATAGATTTTCAGGATAATTTGAAGGTTTTCTAGGTAGTTTGGTGGAGATAGGTGATTTGGAGACCCTGCTCTTCCGCCATCTTGCTCCTCCCCCTCTTATTTTTTTTTTTAAGATTTTGTTTATTTATTCATGAGGAACACAGAGAGAGAGGCAGAGACACAGGCAGAGGGAGAGGGAGAAGCAGGCTCCATTCAGGGAGCCCGACTTGGGACTTGATACCGGGTCTCCAGGATCACATCCTGGGCTGCAGGTGGTGCTAAACCGCTGGGCCACTGGGGTTGCCCTCTTCTTTGTTTTATTTTGTATTCTCTCTCTCTCTCTCTCTCTTCCTCCTCCTCCTCTTCCTCCTCCTCTTCCTCTTTCCTGCCTCCAACGCAGGAAAGTCACAAAATTTACTGTGTCAGTATAGTTGAAAAATGATGGACTTGGGTGGTAGCAGGTGTTGAAAAAGATTTGGAAGGTAGAGCCAACAGCATTTGATGATAGATTGTATGGGAAGAGTGAGAGAATGAGGGAAAAACGAGAATAACTCAAGTTGTGAGCATAAGCAAGAGAGTAAATGGAGATGCCACTTACTGAGCTAGGAAAGACTGGAGGAGAAATATATTTGAAGGGGAGGAGGATTGAGAATTATGGATTTGTCAAGTTTGATAAGCCTAGCAGGCATCCAAGATTAGTTTCAAGTACAGTTGGATATAGTCCTCAACCAGAATGTAAGCTCCAAAAGGATACCTACCTTTGCGTGTTTTGTTCACTGCTGTATCTTTGGAACTTAAAAGAGACATATAACGATACTCACTAAGTGAATAAGCAAATTGAAGCTTGAAACAAGCATTAAAATGTATTTTAGAATGTAACAAGTATGGCTTTTCTTATTCTAAACTCACATCTCGGGATCCCTGGGTGGCGCAGCGGTTTGGCGCCTGCCTTTGGCCCAGGGCGCGATCCTGGAGACCCGGGATCGAATCCCACATCGGGCTCCCTGCATGGAGCCTGCTTCTCCCTCTGCCTGTGTCTCTGCCTCTCTCTCTCTCTCTGTGAGACTATCATAAATAAATAAAAATTAAAAAAAATAAAAAAATAAAAAAAAATAAACTCACATCTCTCCAGTTCATATATATATATATGTTTTTTTATGATAGTCACACAGAGAGAGAGAGAGAGGCAGAGACACAGGCAGAGGAAGAAGCAAGCTCCATGCACCAGGAGCCCGACATGGGACTGGATCCCGGGTCTCCAGGATCACGCCCTGGGCCAAAGACAGGCGCTAAACTGCTGCGCCACCCAGGGATCCCCTGGTTCATATAATTTTAATCTTCTACTTAATCTGTATATTGTTTCAGTTTATAGCAATCATGATAAAAGGATCACTTAATTCCTAATAGAAGGAATAAATAATAAGTAAGTAATAATAAATAAATAACAGATAGATGAACTTTATGTCAATCAACTACTTAGATTTGAGTCCTTTATTATCTTTATATCTGGTAGCTTATCATCAAATACATATATATATGTATTTGATGATAAGTATATAAATATATATATATTTTATATTTAAGTATATATTTATATACTTAAGTATATACTTAAGTATATTACTTAAGTAAATATATATTATTTACATTTAATATATAATATATATTATATTAAGTATATATTTAAGTATATATTTATATTTATATACTTTCTGAGGTAAAATTTTGAATACAAAGAGAAACGAATGAAGGCTTTGTAATGAGTTCTCAGTGTGGTCTTACATATAGTTGAATCTCAGTCTCATTGTTTCACAGTATGTCACTAGAGCATAGTTAACACAAAGTAGCTTTTCCATTGGCTCAGATGTCTCTGGTCTTGGTCTATTGGTATAAAACAATTTGCCATGTACTATACCCTCTTTTAAGCTTTCATGAGGCTTTTATACTTGCTTTGCCAGTATTTTCTGAGGTGACTACAAAAATGATACATTTATTGTTGGTTAAACTTGGTCTTCTTTTTGGCCTCAGAATTTCGGAGAGATATGCCTTATTTTCTCTACTTTCTCACCAAAGCAAAAGTTGGAAAAAAATGAGATTGGCAGTTATTCTAGATCACTCATTTCATCATCACTTAAAACTGGATTAGCCTTATAGATCTAACAATGACACTAAGTCATTATTTTTAAATTGTGGCATGGGTCGTCAGAGATGATGACATTCAGGTATGATGAACAAGGGTTTTCATTTAGAAGGAGAATGTGAATTACTTGTTTTTATTCAACACATGATATCTAGTGCTTTCTTATACTAAGCTATGAGTCTGACATCCTAGGCTTCATTTGAACTGTTATCAACGTAAGCTGCTGTGATATTGACTGATTTGTAACTAGTTTCAGCAAGGTTTGTATAAGATCCTGCAGAATTGTGTCTAGGTACTTTTGAATGTAAACTTTACAATCATGAATGAAGTGCTAAAATCATATTACTATTATGATTGTATTTGTTATTTAAGGGCTTACTATAATCAATACATTTGAGCATGAATTATATTAAAAAAAGTTTTTTTAAAAACTGTCTATTCCATAGAATATAGAATCTCAAAAATGCAAGTTAATTCAGTAGTAATAAACTCACTGTAAGTAAGTTTAAATACCTGGTAATAAAAATTTCTAGAATACTTTCCATATTTATGCTACTATCCCATATTTTAGAGTATGCTCAATTAGCATACAAGGTTATAGATTGATTTTTCAGTCCTATAAATGTCTTGGGGATGTAAGTTTTTGTATACTTTTCTCATTCTGTAAAGGTATATTGTGAAATTACTTGTTAACTATAAACCAAATAGTCTACTGTTGTAGAGACAATTTTTCAAGCTTTTTGTAGACCTGAGGGCAAATGCCTTTCGTAAGGCTTGAATTCCTAAGATCATTTTACTACATTCTAAAATTAACTTAATAATATACTCATTAATTTTACAGCCTTTTATTTTGAAGACTTTTTTTGTGTGTGAGCTCAGACTTTTTTTACAATGAAGAAAAGTACAACATGATATAACTTTAGATAAATGCATTAACTTTAGATGAGAATGCCCATGGGGTGAGAGAAAAAAATAAGCAAATGAGTGTTGAGACCTAGAGAAATCTGCCTGATTTGGCAGAGTAACTCCCACTTGATTTGACGGGAGTTAGAAGAAAGGGAATAGTAAAAAAGAAAAATTCAAGAGGAGACATAAGAAGACAGATAGATATGCTTAGGTTGATCTTTCAAGGTGAAGGCAAGAATCACATCCACTGTGGTTCTCAGTAGAAAGGATTCTGGTTTTTACAGTGCAGAATATTCTTGTTTTTTGTTTTGTTTTGTTTTGTTTTGTTTTTTTCTAGTAATGAAGCTCAGCCTATGTATATTAAGGGAAACTGGGAATATACCAACATAAATTTACTTGTTTATCCCATCTCTTTTCCCATCATATTGTTACAAAGAACTAAATAGGGCATGTATAACAACCGATTTTCTTTCTTTTATCTACCTTCAGAGCAATTTCTAATGAGGACAAAAGTGATTAAAATACCTAAGTTTTGCTTGAGCAATGTAAATATAATTATAAAGAATTATTTGTATTTGTAGTTTGCAAATACATATTATTTTCTAAATTCTTACATTCCTGTGATGTGCTAGGTGCTTTTCCATGTCTTATTATTGTTTTGGACTTTAGGCCTTAAACCAAAGAAACAAAAACAAAAATTATAGTTGCAGATGAAGTTATAATCTTGGTAGTGTCATATGGTTGTGATATAAAAAAGCATGACTTATTATTTTTCAAATGTTTATTAAGCTTAGGAAATATAAAACACAGAGACCAAGGTGAGGACACTGGTTATACTTAGTTGACTCTTCAGTGAAAGCTAACTGCATTGGTAAAATTTAAGTGCAAATACACATTTTTACACAGAAGTAACAATGAAACATTTTGAAGTTTTACACAGAAGTATGTATGAAACCTCTTCTTTAGAAAGTAGAGGTGACCAGAAAGAACAGATAAAAAAGAGGTAACAGTTAAATAAATTAAGAGACTTCTTTAAAAATGGTTTTGAACATGGTTACTGACCTTCCTACCATGAGCAATGATTAAACTGGAGAAGATGTTAAAAATATCACCTTTTAAATTATTTTATTGCCTTGATATGTCCTTAAAAGTGAGCAGAATGATTAAACACAGGAATTTCAACTGCATGATTTTAGAGTCACGTAATTATTTACAGAGACACTGAAGGTGACCTTTCACTATTGGGATGAACTCCTCTCTGATATTAATAAGAATAAGTAATTTAACCTGCCAAACAAACTTGATGAAAGAACTTCAGAATCTGTAGCTTTTTAAATCCTTCAAGGTTTATTAGTTTCTGTACCTTGACAGAGCAAGAAGCTAATAGCTATAATGGATTAGCTTCCAGTGAAGAACATATTTAAAGTCCAGATAGACACAAAAAATAGCTTACAATATGTTAGGAGGATGAGAATTTTTATAGTACAATATCTCAAAAATGCAATCTGAATGTTGCTCATTAGTTCTAATCCTATAGCTAAAATTGAAACTGAATAAGTCAGATTATGAAGTTCGTGCTGATTTCAATAGCATGCTAGACCAATGAACTCTCAATTTTTTGGAAATGATACTCATCCTGATGTACCAATGCGAAGGAAGATCTATGGGAAAACAATTAGAATATGATATTTTAAATGTTTTGCTGACTTAAAATATAATCATTCCATTAGGCATCTATAAATTAAGACAAATCAAGAGAAAGGTGAGTCACTGTTCAGTTAAGGGAGGGACCAATTTGCAAACACAGCAGTGAAGAAATTAATCTCCTAGACTTAGTAGAGGGTATGTTTGCTTAAGATGGTTTCAGAGCTACCCCTGAACTCTGAAGGAGGAGGCAGAGAGCAATTTGCACCTTGCTCCAGTTTTCAGCATAGTTCTACATAAGTGAGGGACATCCTGAGAAGGGAGACATAACATGGTGGTTATTCATTTTGGAGAGAATTTAACATCTCCTTACTGGGAGTAAGAGTGCTAAGTGACCAAAATATATGACTTGCTTATCACCTCCCACCTTCTTTGATACTCTTCCCCAATAGCACGCATTAATTTTTTTCATTTTTTTCACCCCAAGTTTCTCATATCATCAAAAACTAAATGTGTTTACAATAAATGGAAGAAAGAGTGAGGCTAGAATAATCCTTGGTTTCCCACTCAAATTTCCCAGAAAATGGTAATTAATAATTATGCTGATGATAATGAATATTATGAGCTAGGTAACATTCTTACCACTTTACCTATACTAACATACTTAATCTTCTCAATAACTCATTAGAAGAGCAAACTAAGGAATGACGTGAGTAAGAATTTGTCTCAAGCCACATAGCAGCAAATCCAGCATTTCAAACCTAGCAAACTAGTTCCATGTCCTCAGCCTTTAATCATTATTTTACTTTGTTATGCAAGAACTTTCCTTATTTCACCTAACTTAGTTCAAAAATTCAAAAGTATAACTCCTTGGAGATTTCTTAGAGATGGCATTCTGTATAGCTCCATTGCAATGTAATAAGGAAATGCATTAAGGCTTTAAGATGGCTTCCAAGGAAGAGTCTATCAGCTCAATTATGTTTCTTTGAACTCTAGTCCCATAAAATGAACTGTGAAAATGTTCAGAAATATTTTCAGGTCACGTCCTCCTGTATATCAAAAGCTCATGGAAGTAGTATAAGAAAGGCAGTTGTACAATGCTGCGTAAAACCCAGTTGCTCACATTTCACTTGAAAAGAGGCTACCCCCTACTTTTTGAAGAACACCCCATAAGCTCTGTAGAAACCGATTTTCCCAGAAACATCAGTTGTGAAATAAACACTGTTCTCTGGAAATAGATCAAATGCTGAGTGGCCCAAAGTAGCCTACTCTGAAGTCAAAGTACTAAGAAAGGATGGAGATAGACTCTCTCTCACTGTGCTTGAGTCATACCTCATCCCTTGATACTATTTTAAGCATTTTCCCTAAACATGTATTTTCCCATACCTTGTTTTTATTAGAAATATTTAGGTGCTTGCTTTTAGTCCCTGCTGTGTTTCATTCCATTAACAGAAGGAAAGCCATTAGAAAGCCAGAAAACACTTTTCTTTAACATACTGTCTGTAGCTAAATCTGGGCACTGCTGATTCTTTTGATATGTAACAATATCAAGCTGTAGAACGGAACCAAGAAATACAATATAAAAGGTCATTCAGCCCTGGATCTTTTCCTCCAACTATGAATACAAAACACAAGTCGATTTAAGGATTAGAGCAATGATTTTCAGTTTTAACATAATTTGCCACCTCAAGTTACCGAAGGTAGTGGAACTCCTCTTTTTTATTTCTGCCTAGAAAACTTTGCCTTCCAAAAGCTAATTTTAAGAAAAGTAGCAATTAGTTACTGCATTGGAATTCTAAACCTTACTGTATAGTGGCTGAAATTATAGCATTTGGAACATGGAAATAAATAAAACTCATTCAAATGAGAACAAACAGAAGATATTTATTCAGAGCTTACTATAGCAAAGGATTCAGCTACCATCACTTGTATTTGGCGGAGACTCAAAGTCAGGCAGGAAAGTGGGGAAGCGTTCTAGTTAAAAAGGGAAGGCTTCAGGAATGCTCTGATTCGGAGGCTGTGGCATGGGGAAACTGAAGGTGGGCCAACGGGAAGTGGGATAGATAGCCTATGTGATTGGCTTGGGAGCATATTTGGCTTTCTCTGATTGGTTTAAATTGGACACAGATGAAAGTGGGAAGAGTAGGGAAGTTGCCAGTCATTGACCAAGTCCTGATCATGCTGGGACTACTGCTACAGAAGTTGTGGGTTGGCACTGTATTGGCATATATGGTTTAACCATTTTTCATTTGTATATTCAGTCTCTCAGGAATCACACAAACCTAGATTTGCATCTTGACTCTGTTACTTATAGACTGTGTCATCTTGGGCAAGGTGTTGATTGCTCTCAGAGCTTTAGTTTCATCACACATAAAATTAAAAACACCAGAATCCTTACTTTGTAAGGCCATTCTAAGGGTAACATGAAATTTAAAAAGAAATCACTGTATGCTTTGAATATAGCAACTAATCCACTGGTAAAAGCTCGTGTTGCAGTTATCATGATAAGATGTCCTTCTAAAACTTCATTTTGAGTAGCTTTAATGAGCAGATTCTCCTTTTCAAGTTGCTGTACTTGAAAGCAGGAAGTTATTGTCTCTAAAATATTGACAAAGTTTATGGATACTGATAAAGTAGCCTTAAACACATCCCCCCATATCCCTTCTCTGAAGCACTCAGATGTTAGGAATGAAACAACCTTTTCTTTCTTTGAGAAATTTAAGTGAAACTCCTGTGTCTTCCTAATTCTATTTTAGTTTTTTTGGTTTCTACTAGTCTTTTTGGTTTCTACTAGTCCGGTCTATATTCAGCTTATTTCATTAATCTCTCCACAGAGAGATTTATAATATAAAGAGCTCTATTTGTTTGTTTTATAGCTATAATTTATTCTTCTGTGATTTACTAATGCCTGATTATGAAAGTCACAAAAGAAATAAATAATGTTAAGTATATACATATATATATATGTGTATATATATATATATATATATATATATAGAGAGAGAGAGAGAGAGAGAGAGAGATTTATTTATTCATGAGAGACAGAGAGAGGGACAGAGACAGAGGCAGAGGGAGAAGCAGGCTCCCTGCAGGGAGCCCGATGCAGGACTCCATCCTGAATCCTGGGATCATGCCCTGAGCCGAAGGCAGATGGTCAATACCTGTGCCACCCAGGGGTCCCAATGTCAAGTATATTGATACTATATTTTTCCTTGCTGTGGAAGCAGTGTGCTGGATTATCTACATTTTAAATACTCTTACTCAATTTAAAATGAGCCAAGTGACAAATTCAAATAAATTCTTCTTCTTTTACATTCCCTTATTATATTGTAGCATATTCTCACCTTTTCCAAGCTCTCAACTGTACTAATTTTTCTATAGAATATTATTCTTCTTGTGCAGAGACCTCTCTTTTTGAATCCTCAATCCTCCACCAATTCCAGGCTCATGGAGCCTAAGTCTATGGCTGAGTTATGATCCCTGGATAACTCCTGCCACACTGTTCTTCTAAGATGTATACTTTGCTGCTTTTCTCTTATGCCTTGCATCCCTAAGAAATTTATTAATATTAAAGAGGTATTCTTGCATGCCTGAAAATATTTCCATTTTGTCATAGTACTTGGTTGTGATTTTTAATGAATATGAAGATGAGTCAAAACTTTAGGATGACAATAATTTAATTCAGCAACTGGGAGGCATTCAGACTTGTAGCTTTCAACATCGGATGTTGCTAATGAAAATTCTGCTGGCAGTTGATTCTTGTTTTTCCCCTCCCATTTTCCCCTGTCTTAGGAAACATACAGGCTTTTCTCTTTATAATATGGATTTTTTTCCCCATTCACTTTTCTATACACTTGGAGGTTCCTTTCAAACTGAAGATGTCTTCCTTTTTTTCAGTTTTGAGATTCTCTCATTTCTTTTATTATTCCATCTTTTTCTGCTTTCCCATTCTTCTACAGGAAACTATTTTTAGTCACTTTTTTTACTCTCTTGATTGATCACTAACTCAGAGGCTGGCAAACATTTTGGGTAAAGTACCAGATAGTAAATATTTTAGATTTTATTAGGGGAGAGGAAGAATCAAGGATATTGTGTGATGCTTACAAAATAAGAGAGAAAATCCTGCACTGCCTGCTCCCATTTTCCTGTGATGGACCCTATGAAGTAACAGGCATGCGTTGCACCTAGTTGCTGTATGCTAGTGACACTTTTAGGATGAAGAACAAAGAGCCACCATCCAGAAGGAGAGGAATGTGATGGATGAGGCAGGTGAGGGGTGGGGCATGAATCCACCCTCATCAGTTTTATTCACTGCCTTGGTGACACTTGATCAAGGTGTACCATTTTCTCCCTCAGAAAAGCCCAGCTGTCTCAGCTTGGACACCTGGCTGGAAGTGAGGACATTTTCTTAGTCTCTGAATACCTGACTGATCTTCCACCTTACGTGCTGGTAATTGCCGATTGCAGAGACACCCACATGCAGGGAGGGTGACCAGGCCAAAGCTTGAGCACTGCTGTGCCTGCCAGTGAGGAGGCAGGCAGGAGCTGGAATTGAAGCAGGTATGGGACAGAGGGAGATGCCTTGACTTGGTTTCTGGACTTACAGAGCTAGCATTCTTGAACAGTGTTCACAAGCAAACAGGAAGCAGCAGTAAACCAAATTAGACCCGTGCACTGTAGTTTTCCAGCCCCTGCAATGGACCTTCATTTTCTTCCTCATATTTACAATTTCTTTGTCATGTTCTGGAAGAATTTCCTTTTTATATTTATTTGCCTTTTATTCAACTTTTTATTTCCAATTCCAATTACACTCTCAAGATTACGTTCTTATTCTGTGAGTGTTACTTTCTCAATGCTATCTTTTTCGAACATAAAATTGTCTATCTTCACAAATCTCTCCAAGAATAGTAGCTTTCTTGTGGCTAGGATTGTCAGATCTACAAAAAAGTAAAAATAAATAAATGAAGAAAAAATTTAAAACTATATAATGTCCAGTATTATACAGGACATATTTATACCAACAAAATTTGTTTTTTATCTGCAATTAAATTTAACTAGGCATCCTATATTTTACCTGGCAGCCCTTCCTCTCACCCCTGGAGATATTGCACTTTCCTTTCTTAGTTTACTTTCCACCTTCAATAAATGTATTGAAAGCTCTAAAAGCACTAAAATCTCTCCTCAGATTGCCTCTGTTTATGATTTTTTAAAATTTATTTATAGAAAGAAAGAGAGCATGAGCATGGAGAGGCAGAGGGAGAAGGAGAGAGAGAGTCTTTAAGCAGGCTTCACACTCAGTCAGCATGCCTGAGGTGGGGCTCCATCTCAGGACCTGAGCCAAAATCAAGAAACTGATAGAGCCACTCAGGTGCCGCCCTTTATTATCCTTTAATGAAATTTCAGGGAAAGAGAAAAATAAATGTGAGTATGCGGACTTTAATGTTGAAATATAAATACTGTCAAACGGTCCTAAAAAAATAAGGGTGCCCAGGTGGCTCAACCAGTTTAGCATCTGCCTTCCACTCAGGTCCTGATCCTGGGGCTCTGGGATTGAAGGTTCTGGAACTGAGGGTCCTGGGATTGAACCCTGCATAGGGAGCCTACTACTCCTTTTCCCTTTGCTGCTTCCTCTGCTTGTGCTCTCTCTCTCTCAATAAATAAATAAAATCTTTTTTTTTTAAGTCCTAAAAATATAAAATGGGGCTAGTCACACTACAAATATTTTTTAACTGTTTAAAATTTACATTATTTCTAATAATTATTTTATAATTTTGACACTGGTATGTCCCTAAATCTCTGGATATTCTTATATTCTCTTTCAATATTGTTTGAAAACCATTTGTTATGTGAATTTGCATGTATCTGTTCTCATCGAATCAAAAGAATCTTATAATCAGTAATTTATATGTATTAGCATGCTGTTTACCAGGAGTACCTAAAGCAGTAAGCTCATTGGAATATTATCTGCCTCTCAAGTTATTATAGTTAAGAATTTTACTAAGTCTTTTATAACTGCTAATCAGTAATTACTAGCCTCCATTTTCCAAAAACTATTGTTTTGTCATCCACCATTTGTTGTAATGGTAACATCCCACCTCTTGAACCAATTACATATCAATCAAGATAAATTCAGCTATACCCCCAATAATGAGTAGTCCTCAAATCTCAGGAACTTAAAACAACAATGTTTATTTTTTCAGTTGTTATCTTTATATATCAGCTAAAGGGACTCTGATTCTCATGGTCATTTACGTGCCCCCCCAAATGGGAAAAAATTAAGTTAGAAAATTCTGCACTTCTGCCTAGGAAAAAAACATGTCTTTTTTCTATTCATATTTTCTTGGACAACCCAAGTTACATTACAATAGTTTATTTCAAGTCCGTGAAGAAGTAGAATCTTACCAGAAGGGAAAGAATCAGAATACTTGGCGAATAACTCAAGTGACTACTACAATGGTAAAACTAATTATTAATCAGATTTCAAACATCAATCAGTCAAAATCCCACTAACTTTTAAGAAGGGCAATTTAATATAGAGAGACACATAATTAAATTAAGAAAACAAGTGAAAGGAACAATGAAAGGAAACAAGATTAAGAAGGATATTCAGAAACCATTTTTTTTCTTCCTGTATTCTTTAAATTATGCTGTCAATCTTGATGTACTAGTGCAGACATCATCAAACTTTCTCTATAAAGGACCAGTTAGTAAATATTTTAGGCTTTGTGTGCCGTCTGGCTTCTTTCTTAGCTCTCAACTCTGCATTAAAATGCAAAAGCAGCCATAGATAATGAATGGGTATGGCTATATCCCTATAAAACTTTATTTACAAAAACATATGGTAAAAAACAAAATAAAACAAAACAAAAACAAAAACAAAAACAGATGGTATATCAGATTTGGTCCACAGGCAGTATTTTGCTGACCTTTGTAATAAGAACCCATACATATTGTGACAAATGAGATATCTGCTAATGGCCAAACATAGACCAAGAGGATCTTTAGAATGTGAGCAAGGCCTACATTAGAGCCTTAATTGCATTACTGAAGGAAAAAGTAATATGTAATCTTGTGGATACAAATGAAATTTTGAGGTAGTAAACATGTGTGCATATTTCCCACACCCTCTTGAAGATATTATTAATCTGACAGTGAACTTTCAAATTAAATGAGTTCTGTGGGAGCACCCTGGGGGCTCAGTTGGTTACGCATCTACCTTCAGCTCTGGTACTGATCTTAGGGTTCTGGGATTGAGACCTGAGTCAGACACGCTGCTTGGGGAATCTGCCTCTCCTGCTGCCTCTCCCGCCTTGTGCTTTTTGTCTCACTTGCTCTCTCTCAAATTAATAAATAAAATCTTTAAAAATAAGTAAATGGGTTTTGGAATGCAGTAAGCATACTGTTAATATATACAAATAATGTTTAGAGAAACATAATTTGAGCATTTAATATAATAAGACAAAAAACTAAATTTATAGATCTCTGAAAGAGTCTGTGAAGATAAATTATTCTCTTCCATAATCTCTCCCCGTAAATGATAGATGTCAATATGAAAAATCTCTTTGCTAGTAGAAATCTTCCTTCAGTGTGAAAATCCATAAACAAAATTATGGTCGAATAAATGTAAAAAATGTATTCTGTTCTGCTTTATAGAGACCAGATGTCTACATATCTATGGAAGAGAAATGTGATTGAAGCATTGAGACATATTTGGGAACCTAATTTAGCTGTCTGTGTTATCAGAATCAATTGCTATAGCTGGATAAATTGGTCAGTGAGGCATAGTTGTAAAAGAATGCCAAAATGATCAAATTAACCATGCATTGATTTTTAGAATCATGTCTAATTATGCAGTACTTCTCCCTAATAGAATTTTGATTTGGGGATAGCATAAGTGATAAAGAGTGATAAGGAATGAATTCTGTTTTAATCATTTATTTGGACCCTCTAGACTAAGAATAAAGACGGAGGAGATGGGTTGGGAAATTAGGAGGTGATACAGCAAGTCATGAAATAATTGTTTTGGTGTTGGCACTTTCTAGTAAATTGGAGCATGCAGATAACTTAATGATGTAGGAGCTCTCCCTAGAAAAATTTTTGTGTTTATATAGAAGACACAAAGAGGAATGATTATAGTAGTATTATACATATTAGCACAAGTCCAGTAACAAAATGTCCATAAATAGCAGAGTGGATAAATAAATAATATATTCATGAAAGAAAATAATCCATTTCAATAAAAATGAAAAAAACTACACGTATTGCATTAATATGAATTAGAAAATCATGTTATTTGAGCCCCTCATTGGGTGTAGAGATTACTTTAAAAATGTTAAGCTAAAGATGTTAGTCATACAAGAATATTTACAATATGATCTCATCAATTTAAATTTTATAAGCATTACAAATTAAACTATTGCTTAGGATGCATACAGGTGGAAAACTGTAAAATAAAGCAAGGAAATAATTTACACTGAAGTTAGGATACTGCTTAACACAGAGTGGGTAGGTAAGGGGATGAGATCGGGATGAATAATAATATAGGGAGCATCTAAAGAATATAATTATCTATATCTTTACCTCTCTAAGGCATATGTGAGTGTTCTCAAAATTATTTGTATAGTGTTTGTGGTCTTTTTATGGATATTTCACAGTTAAGAAATTAAAATAGTTTCTGACCCTCTAATCTGTGAATGTATTAGAGGCAACTTTCTTTTCACAAATTAATTTCAAGGAACATCAGATATATGAGTCTTGTCTTCATCAACTGCCTCCTCCACATACACACGTGCACAAACACACCAAACCTGCATTTATTCCCCGGTACTAAATGCCATTTTCAACAACTAACAATAAATATCAATTTTACTCTGTCGTGGGACTCAACATAAGCAAGCAACAGACCTAATTGATTAAAATCATATTTTCTCTAGCTAAAACAGTCTGTTCTATATAAACCCAAGGGAATAACCATAGTAAATCATGTGTTATAAAATCAGTGAGGCAGGCATAATATGTGTAAAATTTATGGAACCTTGCTTAGAAACTATATGTTAAGCTTGAGGGAGGCTTGGATTGACGTAGGGAGAAATTCCCTAAGAAGCAAGATGAAAAGGGGGATATGACTCAATTTACTCACTCAAAAGCACTTCCATATCTATTATATTCCAGGAAATGTGCTAGTTTTAAGAATAAGATATGGAAAGATGGTGATCTGATACTTGCTAGGGTAAGTATTAGAGTAAATGGCTATTTCTTCCCTCAAAATCAACCCTAGAAAAATTATAAAAGGAAACAGAACCCAGAAAACAGTATCACCACTTACAGAATATTTCCTAGGAAGAGAAAGCTGTTTCAAACTAGGGGTTGAATGCTCTAGTCCCGTGCAGAAGGTTGATCAGAAGATGATGAGAACATAAATTGCAGGAAAGCTTCTTATGTTCATTTATCATTCTTTTCCAATATGCTGTAAAGCATTCTTCCTCTTCCACTTCATTGCAGAAATTTGCTCAATAGCCAATGTTGTTAAAAGAATCTTGCTGGAGTGCAGAGTTTGGGTAAACACTTGGGACTGAGCATCCCTCACTCTCCCCCCCAAAAAACTAGGGTTGGTAAAGTTCAACCTAAGAAGACTTTCTTTTCTCAGATCCCGAATCTCTCTAATAGTTTGAAGAAAGGGGTTATGTTGGAAGCAGAAACATCAGAATATATCGATCAAGAATTAAAAATAAATATAATATATAGGCTAATAATTATAATACAAGAGATAGAAAAAGATTGACAATATAAAACAAAAATGGGATCAGGTGGAAATATTGGAATGAAAATTGAATAGTAGGAATGATAATAGGGTAGATTTGGGACTGGAGGGATGAATGCAATTGTATTTGTAACAATAAGACTAGATTGAGGAATCGTTCCAGAAGGAAACGAGGAAGTAAAGAAATATTGAAAAATCTAAGAGGAAAGATAACAATAGTCCCAGAAAGTGAAAAAAAATTTTTTTTAATTCATAGTAATAAATATTTGAGAAATGTAAAATAAACTTCCTGGAATTAAAGAAAAGTGAAAGACCTTAACATTAAAGGGCCTATTGAATGTCAGAGGAGAGACTAAGGACATTGTAAAAGAGAGCTCCATAGGAATGGTAGAACTGAAAAGTCCACTACATTAAGTAAAATTAATAGAATGGACATAAAAGGGCAGCCCGGGTGGGTCAGTGGTTTAACGCCACCTTCAGCCCAGGGCATGATCCTGGAGACCCTGGATGGAGTCCCACGTCCAGCTCCCTGCATGGAGCCTATTTCTCCCTCTGCCTATGTCTCTGCCTCTCTCTCTGTGTGTCTCTCCTGAATAATAAATAAAATCTTAAAAAAAAAAAAAGAATGGACAAAAAGGGTCAGTGATCTTAACGGCAGATGAAAAAATTATTCAATGTGCAAAAAAAGGAAGGAAATAAATAAACAGAGATGATATCAGTTAGGAAATATTCCTATAATTGGCATCCGTTAAAAAAAAAGTAGAGGAAAAGAGCCCAAAGAAATATTTGAAGAAATAAAAGAATATCTAAATCGTTCCCAATTTTGTAAAAAATATAAACATAAGAATCAAGGTACCTCACCACTTAGTACCTTCTTGGTACTAAGCAGTATAAATAGGAAGAACATAACACTTCAATATATCATAGGCAAATTGCTGAGAGCTGGGAGAGAGAAAAAGAGAGAGAAATTGAAATGTACCAGAGTAAAAAGATAAATCACTCAACAGGGTAAAAATAATGGCTGGCTTCTCATTAGTAACAATAGGGGCTGGAAGACAATGGAATGGTGTCTTTAAAAGGGACAAAAGGGACAAAAACCTGTCAAAAAATTTATACCCAGTGAAAATGCCTTACAAAATTGAATGTCCAAATAAAGACACTTTCAGATAAATGAAAGGTAAGAACCATTACTAGCAAACCTGCACTATAAGAAATGATATACAAACATTTTCAGTATCCTCTAAAAATATTTAAAAGACAACTAGCTTTCTGCTGCAAAGTATGTACTAAAGCAGTGCAAAAACTGAGGAAAAACTGGAGTTCTATTGATTTAAGATTTTTATATTTTATATACTCTGGTGCACTATTAGCTCCAAATAGGCTGTGAGGAGTTAAGAATTAATGTTGTAATGTCTAGACCAACAACTAAGAAATACTGCAATGAATGAGTGTAGCTAAATAATAAACTGATGAAATAACATGAAATACTAAATGATTACTAATATTCAATCATCCCAAAAAATTTGGAGAAAGAAGATGGGAACAAAAATCAGAGAGACAAACAGAAATAAATAGCAAAATGATAGGCCAACACACCCATATATTAATAAGTAACTAAAATGTAAATATGCCAACATTCCAATTAAAGAGCAGAGATTATCATGCTACACAAGAGACACCCAACTCATATCCTCTACGCGTACCTGTTAATTTTCTGAGACGCAGACACCAAGATAGAGTTAGAAGAACAAAATGTATATTTATATACCTAGAAAATGATAACAGGAGAACCAATATCTGGCAAGAAGAGATCTCAAATGGTGACATAAACTTGTCTTTCCAGGCAAAAAGAACTCCAGAGCAGAGGTGATCTATTAGAGGATTTTCTCTATGGAAAACTACACAAATTATTACCAGGAGAAATTAAAGCCTTAGGTAAATAGAGAGATATGCCATGCTTGTGATTTGGAGATGGAAGTCTCCATAAGTTAATCTATAGATTCAACACAATCTTAGTAGAAATCCGAACAGGCTCTTTAAAAATAGAAATTGATAAATTGTTCCTGGAATTTATATGAAAGAGAAAACAAAGAAAAGAGAAATCAGAAAATTTTATAAAAGTATTTGAAAACAATCATAATGTTGGAGAGGAGCGCTTACACGGTGAAGGTAAACTTACTCAGTGTGTCGTTGGTATAAGGATAGGCAAAATGATGCATGGAACAGAATAGAGGCCTCAGAAACAGATATGTTGTTGATTTTTTTTTTTTCTACTTAGGTACCAAACTAATTGAAAGAGGAAGGATCCTCTTTTCAACAGAGGTGGATGGAAAAAGTAGATAAACACAGGGGAAAGAAAAATTAACATTGATCCATCATTATATCATAGAATTTAGTTCCAGATGTATCATAGATATAAATACAAATTAAATATAAAACTTCTGGAAGAAAGCATAGGAGATTATCTTTGTGACTAAGATTTCTTAGAGTGCAAAAAGCACTGTTTAAAGAAAGTATATATATTTAGGGCATAAAACCCCTCCTATCTGAAGACATTTTGTTAAGAATATGAAAATGCACGTTATAGACTAGAGAAATAGTTTCAATATTTATATCTGACAAAGTACTGCATATATATATATTTCTCCCTTTTTAATAAATAATGAAAACATAAACAACTCAATTATAACAAGCGTAAGACTTGTGGTTCCCAAAGCATGCGAAAAGGTGCTTCACATGGCTAGTCTTCATAGACATACTAATTAAATTTTAAAATGAGAAATAATTTCACATCAAGTAGAAGAGTTAAAATGTAAAATCTTGCAACATAAAATGTTGGCAAGGACATGGATTAATCAGAACTCTGTCTTTGCTGGTAGGAATATAAAGTAGTTCAACTACTTTGCCAATCTTTTTGGCTATTTTTTATAGTGTTAAATACATATCTACCCTATGACCCAATTCTAAAATAAATTGAAGCATGTCCAAAAAAATTGTGCAAGAAAGTTCTTAGGAGGTTCAAAGAAAAAAAAAAGAAAAAAAGAAAAAGCTCCCAAATGGAAACGAAGTATCCATCAATTGGAGAATGGTAAACAAATTTGGTAGGAAATACTGATAGACCTAACCATAAGGCACTGAGGCCTTATGCTCAGTGAAAGTGGCCAAATACTGAGTGCATACTGTATGATTCCATATATATGAAATTATGGAATATTCCATACAAATCTATAGAGATAGAAATAAGAACTGTAGTTGCCTATGGGGAAAGGGAGATTGCTTTTAGGGGGAATCAAGAATACTTTTAGGTTGATGAAATTATATATGTGGTGATTGAGGTGCTAGTTACATAGGTGTACACATGTATCAAAATTTATTAAATTGTACACTTAACTCCACACACACACACACACACACACACACACACATTTCAGTTTATTAGAAGAGTCTCTGACAGCAAATCCTGATACCTTATTTCCTCTCTTTTTTTTATGAAAGTTAAAATAAATTGAAATGCAAATCTCTTCCCAAGTGTGCCGTATTAGTGAGTCTTATCCCTTTTTCTGGTCTAATTAATGCTTCACATGGTTCATACCTTTGTGGAGTGACTGATCCATAATTATGCCCCAAACTTCATGCATTTCAACTGAATGGCATTACCTATTCCTTAATCATTTTGGCCCAATGTACGGGGCTCTTCATAAGGTTCTCTATTATGTTCCATTTACCACATACCCACTTAGCTATGGGGCATATTGAACCCTGCCTGTGTTTGGTTGTAGCTTCCTTACTTCTCTCCTCCCCTGCAATTTTGGCTAATTAGTAATTCCAGCTAGTTCACAGCCATTTCCTTCTCTAGATCATTTATAAAGATTAAAATCAGCGGAAGTCCAAGGACTAATTTCAGCAGGATACCAGATAAGTATGTTCTCAATATATAAGTCCTTGTTTATGAACAAGGAAATAAGGTAAAGGAAATACCCACTTGAATAAGTGTTGGTAGGTGGGAGAGAGTTTGGTTAAAAGTTGACAAAATATTATATGTCCAGAATCCATAGCAACAAAGAAACTTTGCTGTTGGAAGCCTCGGTTAAAAAGGGAGCTATTTGGAGAAGATAAATACTGGGCTAGAACATTCAGGCACCTACAACAAGCAGAGACAGTGTGATCACCCTGCAGGCAAGCATTTTATTAAAGATGTGGAGAATCAGCCTGCCAGGGACAAAAAGGTGTTAATGGAGTTATTAGGAAGATTTTAAGATGCTACCAAAGATCTTACGGAGCAGGTGCAATGGACAGCAGGGCATCTCTGATACTGGATCAGTTTTTCTTGCAAGCTCAGCACAGAGATATTCACTGTCTTTAATACTCTAAGAAACTGGGAAAAGCTTGTGCATTTGAAACGGCCTCTCATATGGCTCTCAACCTAAGTCACAAAGGCACTCACGTATCGGAACATGGCATGATTTATTAAACCATATTTCTATTTGTGAATATGGATGATATTCAATATGATTCTATTCAATCATCCAAACAGAAGTCTTTCTTCTACATTCTATGCCAATTTCCAAAAAGTCTGACTCTTTTCTTAAATACTTCTCAGATCATCCTCTCCTCACCAACCCCAACACCACTACCTTTGTTTAGAACCTATACCTGTCTAATATCATATATTGAAAAAATTCAGAATTTGTCTTCTTTTGTCTAATGTGACTTAGCTAAATCATAGAACTTCCAAAGCTGATGAAGAAGATGAAGATAATGCTATGGTTGCTATTACTTCTATTGCCTACTACTATTTATTTAACAATAGGCAAAGCACCTTATGTACATTATTTCAATTTTCCTCAAAGACAAATGGGATAATATCCTTATGTCTTATTGTAATTGGATACATAGAAAGTTTAGTGACTTACCAAAGGCCATGTGTATCTTTTACATGGGATCATATATTGTATTAATTTACTATTACGAATGTAACAAATTACCATAAGCCTAGTGACTTAAAAAAATATCATATGCATTATCTTAAAGTTTTGGAGGTGAGACATGCAAATGGGTCTCAATGGGCTCAGTAGCTCAGGTTTTCTGAAGACTGTGAGGTAGAATCCATTTTATTGCTTCTTCAAGCCTTTAGAAACTGGCCTCATCCCTTGGTTCAGAGCCCCCTTCTATTTTCAGAGACAGCAACGACCAGTCAAGTCTTTCTTACATTGCAGTCATTCTGACGCTAACTCTTCTGCTTCCCTCTTCCACATTAAAAGGACCCTTGTAATTACATCAGGCCCATCTAGTAATCCAGAAAAATCTCCTTATTTTCAGATCAGCTAATTAGCAATCTTAATTACCTCTTGCCATGCAACCTAACCTATTCATAGGCTCCAGGGATTAGAACATAGACATCATTCTGCCCACTGCAGATATAAACTGAGGTCTCTGAGATTCTACATTACTAATTACTACACAATTTTAGCAGTACCATTCTAACATAGAAATGGGGCTGTGCTGTGCTTCCACTTCAAAAATATTAGTGATTAAATATTCCCATTAAACTGAAGAATTAACTCAGTATATGAGGTCCTTTATGAGTCGGACTCAACATATTTTGTGGAGTAGGTTTTCCCTACTTCCCACTATAGTATTAGCTATGGCCGCACTGACACGGGAGCTTCTCACCGAAAGCACTGTTTTTTCCTCCTATCCCCATAAGTATACACAACCGAATCCATGCATCTGTCATATTCTCTCTTCTTTTTTGACCTACAAATTCTTACTAAGGATAGAATTCAAGTACCAACCTGTTTTAAAATTTTAATTCCAGTATAGTTAACATACCCTGTTATATTAGTTTCACATATACAATACAGTGATTCAACACTCCCATGCATCACAGGTGCTCATCACAAGTACAGTTCTTAATCCACAACACCTATCTCACCCATGCCCCCAACCATTTCCCCTCTGCTAACCCTCAGTTCTCTAGTGTTGAGTCTGTTTCTTAGTTTGTCTCTTATTTTCTCTTTTTTTTTTCTCTTGCTCACTTGTTTTACTTCTTAAATTCCACATATGAGTGAAATCACTGGTATTTGTCTTTTCCTGACTGACATTTCACTTAGCATAATACTGCCTCGTTCAATCCATGCAAATGGCAAAATTTCATTCCTTTTTCTGGCTGAATAACGTTCCAATGTAAAAATATATATCACACCTTCGTTATCCATTCATGAATTGCTGGACATATGGGCTGCTCTCCTATTTTGGCTATTGTAAATAATGTTGCTATAAACATCGGGGTCCATGTATCCCTTTGAATTAGTGTTTATATTCTTTATGTAAAAATCCAGTAGAACAATTGCTTGATTGTAGGGTAGTTCTATTTTTAACTTTTTGAAGAACCTCCATACCGTCTTCCAGTGGCTGTACCAGCTTGTATTCCCACCAATAGTGCAAGAGCCTTCCTTTTTCTCCACATCCTTGTCAACATCTATTCTTCTTTGTGGTTTTGGTTTTAGCTATCCTGACAGGTGCGAGGTGATATCTCATCGTGGTTTTGATATGCAGTTCCCTGATGATGGGTGATGTTGAGCATCTTTCAGATGGTCTGTTGGCCATTCGCATGTCTTCTTTGGAGAAATGTCTATTCATGTCTTCTGCCCATTTTGATTAGATTATTTCTTTTGGGGGTGTTGAGTTTGACAAGTAGTTTATATATTTTGGATACTAACTCTTTATCAGATATGTCATTTGAAAATATCTTCTCCCATCCTATAGGTTGCCTTTGAGTTTTGTTGATTGTTTCCTTTGCAGTGCAGAAGGTTTTAATTTTGATGTAATCTCAATAATTTATTTTGCTTTTGTTTTCCTTGCTTTGGGGGCATATCTAGAAAATTGTTCCAATGGCTAATGTCAGAGATACCATTGCCTTTGCTCTCTTCTAGGATTTTTATGGTATCTGGTCTCACATTTAAGTCTTCTATCTATTTTGAATTTGTTTTTGTGTATGGTGTACGTCAGTGGTCTAGTTTCATTTTTGTGCATGTAATTGTCCAGTTTTCTCAGCACCATTTGTTGAAGAGATTGTCTTTTTTTTCTATTGGATATTCTTCCCTGCTTTATTGATTAATTGCCTATATAATTGTGAGTTTAATTTCTGGGTTTGCTATTCCATTCCATTGATCTCTGTGTCTATTTTTGTGCTAGTACCATACTATTTTGATAACTACAGCTTTATAATATAACTTGATATCTGGAATTGTGAAACCTGCAGCTTTTCCTTTTTTTTTCCAAGTACCAATCTTTTCATGAAGCCATCTTTGATGCTGTGGGGAGAGTAGAGAAAAGTTAACTAAATAAAATTTGAGAAAGCAAGCCATGAACTAATACAACAACTTTCACCAAGTGACCATTTAATACAAAGAGATGAGTGCATAAAAACACATATATCATTATCAAATTAACTGATAATAAGTGTCCAATATGTGATTTTTGTAGGAATAACAATATTTGTAGAAAAGTATACAATTCTAACAGATATAATACTATAAATTATATACAATAATTTTCCCTAACAAATCCATTGAAAGGTTTAATTCTTGTATCTTTTTCCAGATACAGGTTTACAATGTCAAAAACAATTTTCATCCACTTTAAATTTTGAAATTTGGGATAAAGGTATTTGTTATGCAATATGCAAATAAGGAAGTCCATTTAAATGAGGGTAGGCTGAGGCTATTCCTTAGAGCTTGCTATAGCAAGGGAGTTAGGCACCATCACTTGTGTCTGACAGAGGCTCAAAAGTAGATAGGAGAATTGGAAAACTTTAGAGTGAAAAACAAGCAAGGATTCAGGTGTGTTTTGAGGATTGCTACCTTGGTAGAGGCAGGAAAGTCATCTGATATGATTGATTTGGTGGATATAATCAGCTTTTCTGGTTGGTCCTGAAATAGAGGCAGGGCCAAAAATTAGGGTAGCTGGCAATTTTTGACCAAATCCTGACCAATGTGAACCAATTGCTGCAGAGTGTGCTTTGGCCTCCTGGATTGTTTGCTGTAGAAATTGTGGATCAGAGTTCTATTTTCATATATGATCTGGAAATTTTCCATTTGTATATTGAGTCTCTCAGTATCTCTTTTGGTTATTCTTCAGTTTGAGAGAAGTTGAACAATTTAGGGAAGGCCAGTGATACTGATCTTCACTGCTCAGAGATTGTTCAGTGATCTCCATAGTCTGCTTTCCTATATCTGCTATATCTTCTTGTTGCATTATCCTAATGATCATCAGAGAAGACAGTTATGAAGAAACATGTAAGACTAGATAGAATCCATTGGACCAGCATCATGAATAATATGAAAAAATAAACAAAATAATTTTATAAGGCATCTTATAAGATGCCTCAGAATCAGAAGCCTCAACTTCCCAAATCAAATGAAGAAAACAAATCCCATGAGCCCTGAAGTCAAACCCTAGAGAACTAAGTAGATTTTCCTTAAGATGATTCATAGCCTCATCTACTATGTCTTTTCTATTGATCTAAGTACAAGTAGTGCTGCAGTGACACAGATGCCACCATTACTGGGCAACACAAAAATCTAGAGCAATGTGATTATCCATTACTACTTGTGCCAATGAGTTGAGACTATTCATTTTTCCAGGTAGGGCAGAAGTGGTATCATTAATAACTTCTCCCTGAGTTAGTGGTACATTTCTTGGAGACTTTTCAGTTTGAATACTTGTTACTGATGGGAAGACTGTCCTGATTCCTCACATAAAAAATAGCTCAGTATTTCCCCAGGTAGAATGCCTGAATAATCAGAGTGGCCTCATTGTGGAGCTTGCTTCTGAATTGGAATTTCTAGACTTCGTGATTTATAAAATTAGGATCTTAGTGTAGGGATCCCTGGGTGGCGCAGCGGTTTAGCGCCTGCCTTTGGCCCAGGGCGCGATCCTGGAGACCCGGGATCGAATCCCACATCGGGCTCCCGGTGCATGGAGCCTGCTTCTCCCTCTGCCTGTGTCTCTGCCTCTCTCTCTCTCTCTCTGTGTGTGACTATCATAAATAAAAAATTAAAAAAAAAATTTAAAAAAAATTTTAAAGAAAAGGATCTTAGCGTATGAATATGTTTTAGAATATTATTGCTAATGTGCATAAGGTATTATGATGAGGTAAACGGGACAGATGCCATGGCCTCGAAGGAAACAGTTATCTAGTAGAGGCACTTGGAGATTTAAAGGAAAAAGAATTATTTACAAGGTAAGATCAGACAAGGCTTTATATAAGCTAGGTTATATACGTAGACCTCTATTGGCTTTTCTAGGTGGGAAGTATTTGCCCATTGTTCTATGAAGATTGTTGAATTCAAATTGAAAATTCCTTATGGTCTGATCAATAGATTTGAATAGTTGGTTCTTTTTCTGGGAGAGAGAGACACTAGCAAAGTGATTTGTTTATCATTTGTTCATGTAAATAAAAATAGAAATGCCATTGTCTATAATTCCTTATGGTCTCATTTGATAAGTCCAGTATTGCCCAGAGGTTTTTATTTATCACTGAGGCCTTGCGATGGATGAGGATATTCTAAATTAACAACTATAGTAAGAAGGGAAGAAAAGAAGAAAAAGGTTACTATGAGTGGATGACAACCAGGGCTCTATAGAAAATGGGAAGAAGAATGATTATAAGAAAGACAAAACAGGAATTAGCTAGGAATGTTGGTCCTACATCTTGGGCAGAAGTGTTTACTACTTGAAGTCATTCACTTATTCCAAAGGTCTTGGATCAACTGTCTGCTTTCAAAGATCAGCTGCTTCTAGGGCGTCTCTGAGAATTTTCAACCTGAGGTTCCATATTGGTGAGACTTACAGTTTGTGTAGAATTCTAAATTCCTTTGTTTTGAAATGCAAACCAAAGGTTTGACTCCCTGGAGTTTGTTTGGAATTTGTTCTTTATAATACCTGATAAAGTCTCTCCTGACAAATTTCAAGAGCATATTTTCTCCGATCTCTCCTCCAATATATGAAATGTCTTGGTTGACAATCATGAAGAGTCTGTTTAGGAAGATGCTGTGGCCTTTATGTGTGTAGTAGGTGGCCTTTATGTGTGTAGTAGTGCATAGATACAGAACTGTAGTATAGTTTTGTACTCATGAGTGCCTTTCTGCATGCAGTGTGACAAAGCCTTGTATCAGAGGTAAATTCCCTAATGGCATGGGCATTTGGTTTCCAAATTCATAGGCAGATAATTACATGTCCCTGCGGCAGTGACCAAATGGCCATCACAGACTTGGGAGTACCTTTGGCCAATGGAGCTCAAAGATTTCTGAAAGTTTTGCTATTTTTAACCTAAGGATATCATTGGTCATTTCAACCTTTCCAGGAGATTGTGGAGGATAAGAAAGTATAGTTTTTGAGTAAAGGTTAACACTTTGTATGTTTGTGTGTCTGTGTGTGCGTGCATCTGTGTGTCTGTGTATGGTCTAAGAGAGAGTGCTTTTCTCTCCTTAAACATGTCATTCCCTGAATAGTGGACTGTGTTTTGGCAAAACTGTTATTTATGTTTTGAAACTTTATGTCCCGTGTCTGCTAATGCTCAGGAAAAAAAAGTGGAATCTTTTTGTGGGTTTGCTTGTTCTCTCAACAAAGTAGAATACATCAGAACTGAATAACAAAGGAAAATTTATATCTTTTAAGTCTGGATTGAGGATTTAGGGAAAATAGAAGGGGCAACTATTCTGTGACTCTGAGTAGGGATGACTGGGTTCCTTTTATTTAGTTAGGATGATATTCTGAAAGGGAAGCTTCATCATACCCTGTAAAGGCAGGCATATGCTTGTGCAGGTACACTTAGAAAACATGCCTAGAAGTGCCTGGGTGGCTCAGTCGATTGAGCTTCTGAATCTTGATTTTGGCTCAGGTCAGGCTCTCAGGCTCTGGAGATCAAGCCCCAAGTCACTCAGTGTGGAGCCTTCTTGGGATTCTCTCTCTCCCTCCCTTCGTCCCTCCCCACCTCTTGTGTGCACTCTCTCTCAATATAAATAAATAAATCTTTTAAAAAATTATGCCTACACTGGCATCCTATGTTATGTTAATGAAGTTTATGTTTCTTTTCTGGCAGAAACTTTAACATTATCATGAAGCACAGGAAACTCAGAAAGGAAAAAGGGGCCTGGGCATGCTCCAAGATTCAGTGTGAACTGATGGAGTCTTGGGCTCCTTATCTCAGGTCAAGAATGCAAAGAGACAAACCACAAGAGACTCTTAATCATAGGAAACAGACTGAGGGTCAGTGGAGTGGTAAGGGGATGGGGTAGCTGGGTGATGGATATTAAGGAGGGCTCATGATGTTATGAGCACTGGGTATTATATAAAACTGATAAAAAACAGAAAAAGATAACAAAGATTGGAAGAGCTCGATGTTGAACAATGTATTGATCTATAGATTCAATGCAATCAAAAAAACCTTACAGGTTAAAAAAAAAGAATGCAGAGTCTTATAAAGATGTAGACTTATAAAGGTGGAGTTTTTGCATTCCCTTTGTTCTCTTAAAATCCTTAACTACTGAAGTTTTTGCATTTCTTTGTAATTCTGACACCTCCTAGGAAGTTCTAGCTAGGGCAAGTGGAGCCAATAGTTGGGTGCCTAAAATGACCTCTCTTTCTTTTACTGGGGACCCCTTAACTCTTTCCACTTACTAAATGAAAGGTTTTTTGGGAGTGATGAAATGTTCTAAAATTGATGAGGTAACAGTTGCATAACTCTGTGGATAATCTAAATGTCATTTATTGTACACTTTAAATGGTTGAATTTCATGAAATGTAAATTATATCTCAATAGAGCAATTAACAACAAAAAAACCCCACAGATTTATAGTCCTACAGGCTCTGAAAAACAAAAGAGAATCAATCACATAACTTGAAGTTGCATCATAGAAATCATCCAATTTAAAGAAGGGTAGAAGTGACTTTTAAAAAAATGAACAGACTAAGTGACTTGTGGAAGAATTTTAAATATATGTAATTGTTATTCCAGAAGCAGAGGAGAGGAAAAAAAATATTTGAAGAAATAATAACTTAAAACTTACCAAATTAGGTGAAATATATAAAATTTAAAAATTTACAGATTCAGCGATTTCAGAGATGGTGCTCAAACAGGATAAATTCTAAGGAAAAAATATGCATGTACATCATCATCAAATTATAACTATTTAAAAATAAATATAAGAATATCATAAAAGCATCTAGATAAAAATTATATCTGAAGTATAATGTGTACAAAAATTCAAATAAAGAGAGATGTCACATCAGAAATTACTTAAGCAAAAAGAATGTGGATTTTAAAGCACAAGGAGACTTTCAAAGCATGAGGAAAAAAATGTCAACTAAATTTCAATATCCATCAAAATATCTTCCAATTATTAGGCAAAATATAAACAATTTCAGACAACATTTCTACATCAACACTACAAGAAAACTTAGATTTTCAAGCATGAATAAAAAGTACCAGATAATTAAATATTATGGTAAATATAAAGTAATTTCTCTCTGAATTTCTTTAAAGCAAAAATTGTGACAGTGAAGGAGAGCAGACATGTCCATTTATAAAGAAGTCAAACTCTCCCTCTTCGCCAATGACATGATACTCTACATAGAAAACCCAAAAGCCTCCACCCCAAGATTGCTAGAACTCATACAGCAATTTGGCAGCGTGGCAGGATACAAAATCAATGCCCAGAAATCAGTGGAATTTCTATACACTAACAATGAGACTGAAGAAAGAGAAATTAAGGAGTCAATCCCATTTACAATTGCACCCAAAAGCATAAGATACCTAGGAATAAACCTAACCAAAGAGGTAAAGGGTCTATACCCTAAAAACTATAGAACACTTCTGAAAGAAATTGAGGAAGACACAAAGAGATGGAAAAATATTCCATGCTCATGGATTGGCGGAATTAATATTGTGAAAATGTCGATGTTACCCAGGGCAATTTACACATTTAATGCTATCCCTATCAAAATACCATGGACTTTCTTCAGAGAGTTAGAACAAATTATTTTAAGATTTGTGTGAAATCAGAAAAGACCCCGAATAGCCAGGGGAATTTTAAAAAAGAAAACCATATCTGGGGCCATCACAATGCCAGATTTCAGGTTGTACTACAAAGCTGTGGTCATCAAGACAGTGTGGTACTGACACAAAAACAGACACATAGATCAATGGAACAGAATAGAGAATCCAGAAGTGGGCCCTCAACTCTATAGTCAACTAATATTTGACAAAGCAGGAAAGACTATCCACTGGAAAAAAAGCAGTCTCTTCAATAAATGGTGCTGGGAAAATTGGACATCCACATGCAGAAGAATGAAACTAGACCACTCTCTTTCACCATACACAAAGATAAACTCAAAATGGATGAAAGATCTCAATGTGAGACAAGATTCCATCAAAATCCTAGAGGAGAACACAGGCAAAACCCTTTTTGAACTCGGCAACAGTAACTTCTTGCAAGATACATCCACGAAGGCAAAAAAACACAAAAGCAAATATGACCTATTGGGACTTCATCAAGATAAGAAGCTTTTGCACAGCAAAGGATACAGTCAACAAAACTCAAAGACAACCTACAGAATGGGAGAAGATATTTGCAAATGATGCATCAGATAAAGGGCTAGTTTCCAAGATCTATAAAGAACTTCTTAAACTCAACACCAAAGAAACAAACAATCCAATCATGAAATGGGCAAAAGACATGAAGAGAAATCTCACAGAGGAAGACATAGACATGGCCAACAAGCACATGAGAAAATGTTCTGCATCACTTGCCATCAGGGAAATACAAATCAAAACCACAATGAGATACCACCTCACACCAGTGAGAATGGGAAAAATTAACAAGGCAGGAAACAACAAATGTTGGAGAGGATGCGGAGAAAAGGGAACCCTCTTACACTGTTGGTGGGAATGTGAACTGGTGCAGCCACTCTGGAAAACTGTGTGGAGGTTCCTCAAAGAGTTAAAAATAGACCTGCCCTATGACCCAGCAATTGCACTGTTGGGGATTTACCCCAAAGATACAGATGCAGTGAAACGCCAGGACACCTGCACCCTGATGTTTCTAGCAGCAATGTCCACAATAGCCAAACTGTGGAAGGAACCTCGGTGTCCATCAAAAGATGAGTGGATAAAGAAGATGTGGTCTATGTATACAATGGAATATTACTCAGCCATTAGAAACGACAAATACCCACCATTTGCTTCGACGTGGATGGAACTGGAGGGTATTATGCTGAGTGAAGTAAGTCAATCGGAGAAGGACAAACATTATTATGTTCTCATTCATTTGGGGAATATAAATAATAGTGAAAGGGAATATAAGGGAAGGGAGAAGAAATGTGTGGGAAATATCAGAAAGGGAGACAGAACATAAAGACTCCTAACTCTGGGAAACGAACTAGGGGTGGTGGAAGGGGAGGAGGGCGGGGGGTGGGAGTGAATGGGTGACGGGCACTGAGGGGGGCACTTGACAGGATGAGCACTGGGTGTTATTCTGTATGTTGGTAAATTGAACACCAATAAAAAATAAATTTCTTAAAAAAATAAAAAAATATATAATGAGAATTCCATTTGTAAGAGTGTCTCCCTCTCTCTTCCAGGAAGAGAAAGAGGACTAAAATGCTAGAAACTCATATCAAAGGAGAAGGCAATGACTTAAATCTGTACAACAACCCTGACTCCGTGAGTTTTTCCTGACAGCCTCCCACAACTGCTTTGCCGACATCTTTGTCCTTAGCTGGAGCTGTCACCAATACCTAAGGTGATGGCTTGAGCCCTTTTTGGGGAGTTACTGAGGTTTCCTGTACACAGGAGGTATACATGTTATTAAAATTGTTTTTCTCCTGTTCATCTATCTTTCTTTCTACAACAAGGTGGGGGATGGGTCTCAGCCACCTTTAACCTAGAAGGGTAAAGGAAAATTATTTTTCCTCCTCCTCATAGTTCTTGCGACGTTTATAACATATGCTAATGTAATGGTGTAAAGAACAGCAGAGAATGGTTAATGGACCTATAAATTCACAGTGTTTGTATGCATTAAATGTAGTGATTGAATATTAACTGTAGTTAGACTGAAAAGTATGCACTGATAATCCCTAAAGCAACTGTAGAAAATATAATACAAAAAGGTTTAGCTAAAGAGTTTACAGACTAATTAAAATGGAATGCTAAAATATCCAAGTATCGTAAAGACGAAAAAGGGAAAAACAGAGAAACAGAGAATATAAAACAAATAAAGTAGTAGATTTAAGTTCAATCACATAAATAATTGGACTATACACTTCAGTTAAGAGGCAAAGAGTATCTGAATTGGTAAAAGCCTAAAACAACTATTTTTTGCCTAAAAGAGATAAATATAAATAAAAAGAATGAAACAAATTGAAAGTAAATGAATGGGAAAAAAATGTACCATGCAAACAATAAGCCTAAGAAAGTCAGATTGGCTACATTAACATCTGATAAAACAGGCTTTTGGACAAAGATAACAATTGAATAAAGAAGGAAATATGATAATGGTAACAGACATTTCATCAGGAAAACCTAATAATCTTAGCTATGTATGTGCTTCATTACAGAATTCAAAATACATGACATAGAAACTGATGGAACTAAGGGGAGAAACACAATTCTTCCATCAGTTTTCCACTTCCCTCCCTCAAGAACTGAGGGAGGGCAACAATAAAGGTCTTAGCTTGGTAAGATTTTAAGAGAAAAATCCAGGTAATGGAACTAAACACATTAATCCAAAAGGTCATAAGGAAGTAAGATATGTGACCAACAGAAAGGCAGGATTGGTAGGTCGGAGAGTCTTAGAAAGGAAAAAATGAACTTAGAAAACAGAGTGTCACTTAACCAAACCAAGGGAGCAAGTGGTGGAGTTTGTACCTTCCAGACACAAGTGCTGTTGCCTGCTGGGTTTTTAAGGATTCCCAGCAAGTGTAGCAGAGAATTCATGGTAAAATTAAATCTCCCTAAAGAGATTTTGTTTATGGAATAGAGGCTCTTGGGTGGCTCAGTCAATTAAGCATCTGCCTTTGGCTTGGATCATGATCTCTGGGTTCTGGGATGAAATCCCTCGTTGGGAATCCCTGCTCAGTGGGGAGCCTGCTTCTCCCTCTCTCTGCTTGTGCTCTCTCTCTCTCTCTCAGTCAAACAAATAAAATCTTTAAAAAAAATAAATAAATTTTGTTTGTGGAATAAAAAATGAGCTACAAGGAATCTTGAACTCAGTAACAGCTTCCCAACACTGGCAGGGCAGGGGGGTCTGGAAGAATCAGCAGGGTGGCCACTGGTGCTTGGAGAATACACTTGGTAAGAGATAAGGGAAGTGTGCTACAGGAATACCAACTGCTGACATTTGTAGTAAGCATCTACATCACAGAATTGTGAGTGTTGGTTTCATTTTTTTTTCTCTTCCACTCATTGATTTGTCCTAGATGTGGACTTTGACTAGAGATCGGGATCTCCTCAGTAGGTTAAATGAGATTTTACAAAATTCATGTTCTGGATTTCATTATCTTCAGTTCCAGCTGTGTGGGTTTATTTTCTTTTGACTGTCTTGGTCAGAGGGAAATCACGGTGTAACACACAGTTTCTTCAACAGGATTTCAAGGGTGTCCTAAATTCCATAATTCCAGAATAAATACCATAATTCCAGAATTATGCTTCCATCTGGGAGGCTGCTCCCCCTGAGATCAGAATGCTTGTTCATGTTTTCTGTCATTGCTGCTGTCCTTCAGCCTCCGCCATCCTTCCTCAC
The DNA here is from genome assembly GCF_053574225.1 of Canis aureus. NCBI lineage: Eukaryota > Metazoa > Chordata > Mammalia > Carnivora > Canidae > Canis > Canis aureus. The sequence goes on along the minus strand of NC_135621.1, from coordinate 60,791,566 downwards.
AGCTGAGTAGAGCCAGCTTACCTTAGTTTAGAACTTCACCAGACTGGTAGAAGAAGGTTTCCATAGAGAATGCATATGCTGTGATCCCTTTCGCACAATATTTCAGGACATGGAAAATCTAATTCTGGAGCCTCTAGGGACTTACTTCATAGATGTCATGGTTTTTACTGTTGTTATTGTTAAAATCGGCAAGCACATTTGGAGCTTCCTGGGGAAAAGAGAAATAAAAATACTGAGAAGTCTGAGAACAATTATCAAATATTATCCAAGGACAAGATTTTTGAAAAAATATATCACTCAAAATCCACTATTCAAATAATAATATACTTATGGAATATATCCATTCTTGGTTTTTGAACATATTCCTTAATAAATTGAAAATAATAATGCAATACAAAAGCTATTTGAAAAGATGCCTTTATTTGTGCACTAGATTTATGGTTTTACTACTTACTTTTTATAGTCTAAATGCCAACTTACTGGCTTCTGATAAACTACTCATTTTATTATTTCTGAGAGGGTTGAATGCAAATATGGACAATTTATAGATTTGCAGAAAATTGATGCACATTTATATGATGTGAAAGGCATAAAATATATAAAAATATAATTTAAAAGTGCAATAGAATGAAATATATACTCTCCTTCAGGTTATTAAAGGCAATCACATTTAATTTAATATTCTATTCATTTAAACCTAAGGAAAATGCTGTTATAAATTAGTAATAAATTAGAATATCTTAAAAGCAATTGTCCTATGCTTTTGTGATTTTTCAAGGCTTAGTAAGCACGCAAAATTAAAATATTTTAAATTGACTGGAGATGTGTGTATTGTTGGGGAAGAAAATTTTCCCCTACCCTCAAAGAATTAAACCAACATGAGACAGATTACTAGAAGAAAATCTAATTTAATTTTGTATTACAGGAACTCCACACATATGAGAGGTTCAAAGACAGAGAGGTAAAATGGTATATATGTCATCCAGAGCTAGGAATGAGATGTGGGCCTGAGGCTTCAAAGGAGAGGAGGGCACTTCACAGGACAATAAGAATTAGAGCAGATGTTTGGTAATTAGATGTTTGCCCTGCCATACAGATAGTTCACTAAGATGAAATTTATCTCTCCGGTGATAACTCTGATTCTGAGAAAGACCCCTAATTTAGATTCTTCTAGGTTGTTAAGGGAGAGGCAAAAGTTTCTTTTTAGCCAAGAGGGTCTCCATTGCCTTTAGCTCAAAAAAGTCCACGTGCCAGTTCATTTGCACACCTGACTGACTCGAAAATTCATGGTCTAAGTCTAAAGTCATTTTCTACACCTAACTGCCTTAAAGGTCTTAATTAACTAACAATCATGGATAGAGTGTAAGAAAAATCTCTTCCTTGCCGTACCCTGACCTAAGGTAAATTGTTTTTTCAGCAATGTTCCAACGTACTTGAAAAATTATATCTTGGAAATGGATATGTTTTATTTGAAGCAGTTTTGATTTTGAAGTTTTAATGGTCCCAGCAGTGGGAGGGTAAAAACCTCTTATTGACTCTCCTGCATATCGCGCCTCACTAAGGTAGTGAGACAATTTTCTTTTGAGGTATGGGAGCTGTCTGGATTTGTAAAGGAATCAGAAAGGAAGGGAGGAAAGTAAAATTGGCAGCTGTAAATAAGGCTACCATCACCCCCTTGAGACTGAGAGCTATTCCCAAAATGCCTTGCTAGAAAAATGTTATTTTTTAAAAGTCTTATGGCTTTGTTTTTCCACTCTCTTTCACTTGAAATGCCTCAAGTAGTTGTTCAATTCAGTTGTGAGAATCATGTGCATCTTGATTCTCTGGAGTTTGCGTCAGCTTCTTGGAGACTGCTCCTCTGTTATTGACAAAAACAGCCATGATACCAAATGTGTGGCACCTTGTAAGTGCAGAACTTCGGTACTCCATCTGTCTCAATAAAGAGGTGTGTTCAATACAGGCAAAGTGTTCTAAGAAAAGACACATAAGAGAGAGGAGTTGGGGCCCCATGAACCAATTTCGATAAGGACTACTTTAATTCTCAGAATGGAGATTTAAAAGATTTTGATGATTTCATCCCTGCGTAACTCTTTGTTTCTTTGGATTTTGAAAGAATGGTTGAAATTGGTTTTATACATAAATTATCATTGAACAAAGGAAGTTCACCTTCCTATAGAATGTCCTGCTGCAGTGTAGTAGGTGCCACAGTTTATGAATAGCTAATAATTACCACATTTAGAAGGTTATATCTCCTTATTCCCCTGTAGAAAAGGCTAGAACATAAAATGGTTACATTTTTGTGTCTGCAAAATTTTAATCATAATGGTCTGTATTACAAAGGCCTGTTGTAAGGTTAAGGAAGTTAGTGAATGTAAATGCTGGTATGATTATCTGATAGAGGTATCTAACTTATCAAGTAATTTCTGAAAATCAATCATTTAATTAAAATACTTAATGACAATTATCAGTGTACAAGGATTCTATAAATAAAATTCAGAAAACCAATCACACATTTTACAATCTGATTAAACATAAATCATTTCAAGCAAGTGTTTTAAATTTCTCTAGACATCACTTTAATATCTTCATTTGGAATAAAATTTAATATGCCTTTAAAATACATTCTGTATTTCATGATATTAAAAGACAATTTGAGGCATATTAAAAATTTTAAGTTTATTTGAGTAAAATTTTATTTGAATTGGGCAATATTAGACCGGAAGTGGTTTGGAGTGTTCTGAGGACAGGAGCCAGGTAAAAGACTTGTATAGACAAAGTACAGAAGAAAAAGGGGGAAAAAGAAGCTATTTGTTTGGTTATAGCTTAAAGTCTCATTGGCTCTTTGTAATTAATTGTCCTTAGCATTTTGATTCTATCACCTTGAAGGATCTCAGGTTTAGATTTGGGTTTGCTTACACACAACTCCATGGTATAAGAGCCACTTCAATCTAATGGCCTCCTTGTTTGATTAACTTCACAATTCTTGTCAAACAATAAATTTTTCTAAATTGAATACTTGAAGATTTCAAAACAACAGACTTCTTTCTCTTCCTATTTGGTACGATGCCTATAGCCAGTTATTCCTTAGGGACTTCTAGCAAATTAACATCAAATATAGGTGCTACTCAGGGCTTTACTACAGAATTTGTCTTGCAGTTTTGGGGAATCGTTTTCATGAAAAATTCCTCCGTAGCTGATACTCAGGACTTAGAAGCTTCTATGTACTCAAGTGCCTAACTTTCTCTAAGTTAACTTTCTAAGTTTTTTAATGTAGATATTAAGTTGCTGTTTCAATTTCTGAGGCCCAGTGATACTCTCACAATCTTATTCTTAGTGCTTCATCATATTTTTCCTGCCCATCAGTCTTCCATCCTCTTGTGTTCTGTACCAGTCTTAATCACCTACATAATTTGCATTCCACTAGGGATCCCTTTTCCCACTATATCTTATTGCACTTTGTACATTGTCCCCTTAGTCACAAAAATAGTTTCTATATTTGTTTTTACACACATTTTTCTGTTTGACTATTAGTTACTTGGTGAAAGGAAGGGACTGCGTTTAAATATTTTTTTATGTTTACAAACTAACCAAACTCTTCCATTTATTAGAAGCTTGAGAGGCACCTGACTGGTTCCGTTGGTAGAGTAAGTGACTCTTATCTTATTCTCAGGATTGTGAGCTCAGGAGCTCTGGTGGACGTGGAGCCCACTTAAAATAAAAAAGAAGAAGAAGAAGAAGAAGAAGCAGCTTGAAGGAAAAACAGCTAGTAATGTGCAAAATATCCATTTTCTTTACCAGACTCCAAATTTTACTTTGATCTGTTGCTGCTAGAAATAAAGGCTACAGATTTCCAACCTCCAATGAAGCAAGATATGATCAAGTCAACGTAGGTGTTGGGAAGGAATTCCGGGAATGTTCTTTCAAAGAATCTGACTCAAATGAGAGAAACATCACTTTTATCCTTCTATTCTTTCTTTTTCATCAGATTGGCAACTCAGATGTGTTAATCAAAACTTCAGCAGCCATCTTGACCTTGAGAATAGAAGCCAAATGGTAAGTTGGTGAAATAGGCTGTTAGATGAAAGAGCCAGATCCAAGATCCCATAAAGCTAATATAGTAGATCAGAGAGGACTACATTCACTTTTTTTTTTAAGATGAGAATATAATCCTTGAATGTTTATGTCATGATTTTTTGGTGTTCTATTACTCTTAGTCAAATGCATTCTATAACTGACAGAGAGCTGAATTTTTTTTAAAAGAAAAGAAACAAAAATGTCAAATGCAACATTCGTGTGTGTGTGTGTGTGTGTGTGTGTGTGTGTGTGTGATAAAAGAAAAAGGAGATTATGACAGTAAGGGGATTTTTATTTAGTATATGAGCCTCACCTGGTTGTTTGACAAAATAACAAAAAATTAACAAAACACTCATGAAGGAAGGTACCATGGTGGCAACATTGTGATGCATGTGCTGTCATTTGACAGAGTTGACTGAGCCTTTGGAAACTGTATCTGGACTTTTAGAACACTTTCCTCAGCAGCAAGTTAAAACTGTAGGACTTTTTCTTAGCTTTCCTCTTTACGGCCTTTTCCTCCACGTTTTCAGATGCTGTAACCCCGTTGAGTTTTATTCTTGACCTTGCCTCTTCTCATTTGTTGTACTGTTTCTGGGTGAGCTCCTTAGCTGACAGAGTACCAGCTACTGAATTTACGGGTTTCTGGGTCAAGACCTAGACCTCTATGTCTAACTCTAGTGAGCATCCTTTAGGAATTCAGAATCACCAGGGCCACAAAGATCTCATGTATTTCTACTTTCATCCTCTGTCTCAGTCAGAGATCTCAATCTGCCCCTCCTACAATATCTCCCATTTGGGTCAATTTGTACCACTATCCTTACCTAAACTAAAATCTTGATCTCCAACTTTTTCTCTCAGATTCATGACTAATCACTCATTAACTGGTACCTCAGAAATGGAGGCTGGATTTTTGACTTCCTCTCAAGAAGCTTTTGAATTAGTTTATTCCTCACTAAAGCAGCCTCAATACCAACTTCCTGCCATTGATTTCTTATTCTCATAGCTCATCCTCCACTCATGGAGGATATAGCTCATGACACCATGTTAATTGTCTTTTAAAAAATCAAAATGTGGTCATGTGTATTGGCTGCTCATTGCCTACAAACCAATGTTCATTCTCTATCATGTGATGGAAGCTTCATCGTGCTGTAGCTAAGCTGAACTTTTCAAATCCTTTTGTGTTTTTTTGGACAATTCTTTTGCCTCAGCCTAGAGGTTATTTTTCCCATTTTCTTTGTCTATTAGGTTCTTTTTCATAGTTCCAAATTCATGTTAAAAATTGGTTTCTCTGCAATGCCTTATAGTTCTTAGAGAGTTGGCTATTTTCTTGACTGTGGTACCATGAACTCCAGGATAGCACTTATGACATTGTTGTATGTAGTTTATTAACTGTGAATTTATGATTTTGTCATCCATACTGAACTTGAAATTCTTGAGGACCTGGGCATTTTTTTTTAAAGTATTACTCATTATATTTTTCTGAGATTTAAAAGATGCTCAATGTGATACTTAAATCTCTCTCTCTCTCTCTCTCTCTCTCTTTCTCTCTCTCTCTTTCCCCCTTTCTTTTTCTTTTCCTTTTTTTCTATGTGAGGGACAAAATAGAAATGTGGCCAATCTCTAGATTTACAAGACAGGCACTCAGCAATGGTGCACAGGGTTTTAAATTTCCCTGTAAAACAGTTTTAGATTTTTACTGGGTGACTATGACACAGAAAGGACACATATTCATGGAGATGTTTTGAAACTTCTGAATGGACCTGTAGAAACTTTCTATAGCTTTTATTAAAGTAAAACTCGTGTATTTTTTCTCAGTTTAAAGATTGCATGATTAGGCCCACTGGTCTTAAATAAACATGACAAAGAAAATCATACCTATGGGTCAATTTCATGATTAGTATGACATTTCACTGTCATAGAATTCAAAATGGGTCTTTTCATCTTAGTTTCAAAGTTTGAAGAGGCTGATCTGTGAGTTTTACTTTTGTCTGCACTGATTGTATTGCTCCTGGAAAAAGACTACGTTTTTAGCTTTGAAGTCTAGAATCCTGATTTAGTCAAAGAAGAGGATAAGAGAAACTGCTTCAGTTGGGTTTTCATTTACAGAACAACCTGACCTGATTTTGAAGCTGAGTGAGGGGGAAGGAGCTAATTTTCAATCTCTGTTAATACCATTTGGATGACTAGGGCACTGTCTCTCCAAAAATGGGACCAACACAAATTTCACAAAATCTAATAGCAATCACCCACAGTTATCTTTTTAATCATTCCAAACATCAGACATTTCTAACAGAAAAAAAAAAAGCCAGATCATTAGTAAATCCTTATGACTCCTCCTTGAATCAGTCAGTTCCTTTATAAACCATAGTGATTTCCTCAGTATCAACCCCTGCCATTTCTGCTCTAAAGAAAGTTTGAAACATCAAAACAAAATCAAGAAAGAAATCAAAATGGGCTATACTACTTTATCAGATATGAAGTCATACTTGTTGTTCAGCTTGATAATAATAGGACTTATTTCAAGGAAAATAAGGAAATAATAATAATCAAGGAAATAATAATAATCCCATTTTCAAAGACAGCTTTGACCCCTAAAAAATAGCATTCATTACACCAGAATTTTCTATTTGTCTTCCAACAAGTTACTACTATATACCAATCCCTATCATACAGTAGATGAGAGGTAAATGATTGTCAAATTGCTATTCATAAGATCTAATCTCATCAATTTCTGCCTCATAAATTGAAATATTGAAGATAAAAGAAAAAACTGAGAAATATAATACATTAAGTTGCATTGTCCAGCCTGAATTTTAATGCTCAGTGATGAAAATATATATTAAAAACCCTATTTTCAATCATATAGCAGTGTGCATTATGAGTGACAAAAATATCTTGAGCTGCATGTTTTAAGAATCAGAATTTTGGAAACACATATATAGTTTTAGCTTAGAAATCGTGCTTCCATATACATGCAGATAAGTGATAACCTTTAGCAAATGCCAAAAAAACACCAAAATGCATACAGTTTTATATCTTAATTTAGATTTTATTTCTATTAATATAAAGCCATGCATCTTGTCACTTGAATTATCTATTGAATTACATGTTGTCTTAAGTGAACAGTGTCAGTATTCCTTAATGAATAAACCCTGCAGGCTGATAGACTGAATAGACAAATGGACAGTGGTCAGACCATATATGAAAACACAACTCTGCCCCACAACCTTCAGCAGCCAACCCACAAAGCTAACCACTATGTGCAGTGGCCAGTCCAGGAAGTCAAACAATAACTCTTAAAGCAAGTGGCCCCAAGTTATTAAGTTATTCCACTTAATGAATAAGTGACAGCTTCCCCAAGTTTTGCCCCCACATTAGATTTAGGACAAACTGGAAAAAGTCAAATATGCTCCCCTAACCAATGGCATGGATGCTGATTTTAGTTCACCTGTCTCCAGCTTTGGCATGCTAACAGCTTCCAATCAGAGCATACCTGAAGCTTTCTCCTCTGTCTCTCTCTTTTTATAACTGTAAATCTTCCCACTCCTCTGTCTCCCTTTGAATCTTTGCTAACTGCACTTGATGGCAACTGACTTTGCTTCTATAGCAAGGTCATTGGTTGTCTTCATTTATTTACATAGGATCATTAAAATCTCTTATTTCCTGTCCTGCTTCACCATTGTTAAATATTGTAAGTTTATTGTTTGTAATTTTCAGAAATGTTTTTTAGTGTTTTATATGTGTATATCTGTGAACATGTTGCTTAGGTTTTAAAAATTCATATATTTATTAACATACAACAATCCTTAATTTCTTCCTATTCTTATGATTTACAAACTCTTCATATTAGTAAATGTAGTTGATTTTAAATACAGTATAATATTCCAATCTATGAATATATGAAGTCCGTTATTCTTTTAATGGGAATTTAGATTTTTTTTCTACTTTTGGCTATTATCAAGAATACCTCAATAAATTTCCTTGTACATTTCTTCTTGTCCACGTTTCACTTGTAGGAAATTTCTCTAGTCTCCACACCTGTGGTGGAATTGTTGGGCCTTGGAATATGGGCTTTTCACCTCAATTTAATTTAATTTAATCTGTTTACCCTAAAATCAACTGTGTATGTTACTTATATCCATAGGCTTGGTAAATTTTGCTAATCTGATGGTTGTTAAATGTATGCCACTGAGAATTTAATTTACATTTCTCTAGTGAAACTGAACATCATTTCATATCTTATTAGCAGTTCACACTCTCTCTAGAAGTCATTTGACCATTTTCTAGTGCACATTTATTCTTTTTTTATATTGGTTTATAAAAGAGAAATTTCACTGGACAAGTTAAGCTAGCAAGGAAGACTTTGTTCATGATTATTGCATTGGGGAAAAAAGTTTGAACTTAACCCCACTGAAACAAAATAGGGAAGTTTTTAAGCCCTGGGACAAGCTAGTGGGAAAATACTGAAAGACATTATGGGTGGGGTTGGTCAATATACTTAGGCCATCAGTGTTTACTGACTGGTGCTTAGAGAAGTTAAGTTCCTACCTTGCCATAGGGACTGGGAGATAGAAGAAGTGCTCTTTCCTTGAATGATTACATTTCAAAGGAATGTCTCTCTTTCTATGAGAAAGACATCCCTTGGTTCTAGAACTGGAAGAGTGGGGGGTGATTTATATCTCAAAGAGGCTGAGAAAGAATTTACAATGGTAATTTTTCTAAAGTAATGTTCTAAGAAAAGGGAGGTCAAGAGCCTATAGTCAGGAAGAAATCTCATAAATTTAGTTGAAGAGGGGAATATTAGGCCCTCTTAATCATGATTTAGAAGAGTTAAAATTCTGTATACATTTCAATTGGCAGAAGACACGAATAGACATTCTTCCAAAGACATACAGGTGGCTAACAGACACATGAAACAATGCTTAACATTGTTAACATCATTAGGGAAATACAAATCAAAACCACAATGAGATACCACCTCACACCTGTCAGAATGACTAAAATTAACAACACAGGAAATAACATGTTGGCAAGGATGGGGAGAAAGGGGATCACTCTTACTATTAGTAAAGATGCAAACTAGTGCAGCCACTCTGGAAGGCAATATGGAGATTCCTCAAAAATTTAGAAATAGAACTATGCTATGACCCAGCATTTGCACTACTAGGCACCTGCCCAAAGGATACAAAAATACAGATTTGAAGGGCCACATGCAACCCCAATATTTATAACAGCATTATCAACAATAGCCAAATAATGCAAGAGCTCAAATATCCATTGACTGATGAATAGATAAAGAAGAGGTGGTATTAATATACAATAGAATGTTATTCAGCCATCAAAAAGAATGAAATTTTACCATTGGAAATGATGTGGTTGGAGTGTATTATGCTAAGCAAAAAAGTCAGAGAAAGATAAATACCATATGATTTCATTCATATGTGGAATTCAAGAAACAAAACAGATGAACATTGGGGAAGGAGAAAAAAATGAGAGGGAAGCAAACTATCAGAAACTCTTAACTATAGAGAACAGACTGAGGGTTGATGGAAGAGAGGAGAGTGAGGGATGGGCTAATGGATGGTGAGCATTAAGAAGGGCACTTGTGATGAGCACTGGGTGTTGAATGTAAGTGAAGAGCCACTAAATTCTGCTCCTGAAACCAAATTACATTACCTGTTAACTAACTGGAATTTAAATAAAAACTTAAAAGGAATGGGAGAATTGTTACAAAATTGGTTATCATAGTAATTAATTCCCTGTATGTTTTTTATAAGTTTGAGACCAAAGTATACATAATGTACAAATAATAAAAAATAAATTAAAAATTCTGTATATAAATTCTTTTCTAATTATCTTTTAATCTTTTTTATGAAATCTTTTTTTATTACTGGAATTTCAAGTTTTAATGGATTAGATTTGTCAATATTTTCCTCAACGGTTTGTGTTTCTTAATAATTCAGCAGTAGAGATGCTTTTCAGGAGCTTTACCTTGGAAAGGATTTCAGGTTTACACAGACAGGATAGTCATGGGAGATAAATTACAAACCGAAAGAATATACAGCATTGTTTTTCCTGGACTTAACGCTAATGTGTACTTTTGCATTTCTAAGTGGCTCGTTGAGTCAGTGTAAATACACTTAGTGTTACATGCATCAGGTTTACTTTACTTTTTCACCTGGGAGGCCTGGTTACCTGGAAGAAAATTCCAGTACTGCGACAACAGTAGAACTCTCTTAGGGTTATTATTTTTTAATATGATAGGAATGATGACACCGTATTCCGTTAATTGCTTGTCTTGCTTCTTTTTGCTGCCAAAGGAATGGGCTTGTCTTGAGCATAAAAATGGGTGATAAGTCAGGACTCAATATCAAAAAGATGCTGTGCTTGTGCAAGCAGGAAGTAGTTCTGTGGTCTAGCACTTCTTTGGCGTCCTTTAAGTGGCTAGGCAATGTGACTGTGAGGAATGCCACCACTGGCCCCAGGGAAACCCAGCCCCAAGGCTGCCACTCCATAAAGTGGCATTGCAAAGGGCCTACTGCTCCCTGGGACTTCATATTGGATCAGAGACTAACAGCACCTGCTCACTTTGAAATGACATCCTCATCACCAACCTGTGACATTTACAATTTTCTGAACTCCTATGACCCACTGCTAGTCCCTTTTAATTCTGCCAAATAATGGCAAGTTATCTGTCATTTTCTCAACCCTTCTCCATCTTTAGCATTCATCCCTCTCATCCTCAGTGTCTGTCTGGTATAAAATACCCTTCTTTTTTTTTTTTTTTTCAAAGGGTTAGGTCACTCCTTGACAAATATTTTTTTTAAGATTATTTATTTATTTACTCATGAGAGACACACAGAGAGACAGAGAAAGAGAGGCAGAGACACAGGCAGAGGGAGAAGCAGGCTCCATGCAGGGAGCCCGATGTGCGACTCGATCCCAGGTCTCTAGGATCACACCCTGGGCTGAAGGTGGCGCTAAACCGCTGAGCCCCTCGGGGCTGCCCGACGAATATTTTTTTTTTTTGGACAAATATTTTTTATAAAGTCTTTAATCTCATTGAATCTGCACTGCATGTAATAAAACATTCCCTGAAGTTTGTGCATTTTAATGTTTCAGCGGCATCTAGCACTGATGCTAGATGTGTACTTTAAAAAAAAAAAAAAGATTTTATTTATTTATTCATGAGAGAAACAGAGAGAGAGAGAGGCAGAGACACAGGCAGGGAGAGAAGCAGGCTCCATGCAGGGAGCTCAACATGGGACTCAATCCCAGGTCTCCAGGATCACACCCTGGACTGAAAGCAGCGCTAAACCACTGAGCCCCCCGGGCTGCCCTAGATATGTGCTTTTGCACAGAAATATCCTGATGCAAGATTTTGCCTTTTTTTTTTTTTTAAGAATTCCATATTTTTTTTTTCAAACAGAATAGGAGGTGAATGAATTTAAATGGATTTAACAATGTTCACATTTTCCCAGAAGCAACACTAACCTAATTTTTGTTCTTTGAGGCAACTACGCTTATTTATTTGGTTGTTTTCTTTTTTCTCAGATAAATGTTAATACCTAAATATTCACAATATAAAATCACCTATAAGGGAGCCAGGGTGGCTCAGTCAGTTAAGCATTGGACTCTTGATTTCAGCTCAGATCGCTTCTTAGCCTTTTGGCTAAGATCTAGTAATTGATTTCAGCTCAGGTCATGATCTCAAGGTCATGGGATCAAGCCCTGCCTCAGTCTCTATGCTCAGCGCTGTCTGCTTGTCCCTCTCCCTCTGTTCCTTCCCTTGCTCATATTCTCTCTCTCTCTCTCTCTCAAATAAATAAATTCTTAAAAAAAAAAATTACCCATAAACCCGATGTCCCAAAACAACCACAGTCCTGATTTCCCTTTATTGCTCTTTAGTCACTAAATCCATGATGTTTTTATTAAAACATCAGAATACTTTCTAAAAGCAAAACTAGCATTGAACAAATATGTTCTAGTGCCTATACAAGTATTGATGCCTATAACAAGCTGAAATCTTATAAAAACCTATCTCAAATACTCTTTGACAAGTAAATGTTTGACTGCCATCAACCTATCCCATGGCCATTCCCCTTTTATCCCACTGCTGTTCAATTGTTAGGAAGCACTGACTGTCATTATCCAGTTTCAGTAGGCCTTCCACTCAATAAGGTAGAGGTGGAGAAAGAACACATCAATGAAAACAGCTTAAAAGAGCTCAGTGTCTTCTGCTTAAAACAAAGCTATCCAACAGGATTTCCTGGGTACTTTAGAAGTCTTTGTAGCTGGATTTTTTTAAAAGACAGTAGTATTCACACATGAAAAACTCTCTATATCCTGTTTTATTCAGTGAATATGAATTTTTTTATGACAGAACTTGTTTGTGATATTTCATCTAGTGAAAGGTTTAAAGGCTCAAACTCAGTCACACTTTGGGGGGGGGGGGGTAGCTATTCACCGGAGCCACAGCAGTAGATACTTTGATTAAACATCATCCATAGTTCCCTTGCCAGAGAAGCAGAGAGAAGGAAAAAATTTGTATGTAAGACATGAAGTTGTCCAAAGTTTCCATTATGGAAACGGAGAGGGAGAAGCAGACTCCCCATTGAGCAGGGAGCTCTACTCTCTACTCGCAGCAAGATCCCAGGACCCCGAGATCATGATCTGAGCCAAAGGCAGATGCTTAACCAACTGAGACTCCCAGGTGCCACAGTTCAGTGAATTTTGACAAAGGCATGAGATTGTAGAACTAATTCCAGAATCAATATCTAAAACAGTTGTATCACTATAAAAATATAGTCACACATGAAAATATTTTACACATGTAAAAACAGTCCACATAATATCTTTTTGAACATTTTTAATTGGGTTGTTTGCTTTATTTTTGAACTATGGAAGATTTTATATATATATATATATATATATATAAAATGTTCTTGGATACTAGTTCTTTAACTGAAATAAGTATTGTAAATGGTAGCCTCTTAATTTCCTTAATTTCCTTTTAAAGAGTAGAAGTTTAAATTTTGATATTTAATCTAATGGGGCTTTTGTCTTTTATGATTTACATACAATTTAAGAATATTTGCCTTTCCAGGCAAAATAATATCCTATATATTCCAATAAAAGTTTTTATAGTTTTAACTTAGTGTTTTAAAGTATGATTTAGAGGGATTTTGTTTTTCTTTAGGGGGACATAGGGTCTGACATGAGATAAAGATACATTTTTTTTTCTACATGGGTAATCAATTGAGTTACCATGTTCTCAGTCACAAAGAGAAAGCGTTCACTATTTTATCATTAAGTAGATGTTGGCTATTTTTTCTTGGTAGATGTCTTTTGTTTTGTTTTTTTTTTTTTAGTTTTCTGAGACTTTATCATAAATGGGTTTATAATTTTGATACTTTCTCTACCTCAACTGAAATTATAATATAACTTTTGTCCTTTATTCTGCTAATGTGGTAAATTAAATTGATTTGGTTTTCTAATGTCAAATTGTCCTTTCATTGCATGGATAAATTCCATTTGGCTAGATTCAATTTGCTATTACTTTGCTAAGGATATTTGAGTCTATATTCATGAGAAAGTTTATAATTTTACTTTCTTGTACTGTTTTTGTCTGTTTTCAGTGTTAGGATAATGCTGGCCTAATAAAGTAAGTTAGAGAATGCTCTCTTTTTTTCTGAAAGATTATTTGGTAGGATTGTTCTATCTCTTTCTTAAATGTTTGATAGAACATTATAGTAAGGCTATCTCAATTTGGAGTTAACTTTTTTTTTTTTTTTTTTAGATTTCACCTATTTATCTGAGAGGAGAGAAAGAGAGAGAGGGAGAGAGCGCGCGCACGTGTGCATGAAGATGGGGAGGGAAGAGGGAGAAGCAGACTCCCTGCTGAACAGAGAGCCAGCCACTGGAGCTTGATCCCAGACCCTGGATCTGGACTTGAGCCAAAGGCAGACACTAAACTGAGCCACACAGGAGCCCCGAGTTTAGGCTTAATTTTATACAAGGTTTATTAATTGTGAATATCTTTAATATACTTAGAGGCAATTGAAATTTGCATTTATTTTTGAATGAGTGTTATTAAAGAACCTTTCAAAAAAGGTTTATATTTCATATAGGTTGTTAAATCTCAAAGAATTAGACCTATTTATTTAATGAAATTCCTGATATGTTTGGTTTAAGCATGTCACCTTGTTGTTTTCCTTGTTTCCTGATGTTCTTTATTACTTACGTTTTATTTTTCTTCTTTTGATTTTTAAAATATCTCGTTTTACTGTGAAGTTGTTTTAATATTGTCTAATTACTCTTTTGTCATCTTGATAGTCTACAGTGATGTTTCCTCTTTAATCTGGATATGATCATTTAAATCTTCTCTATTTTGTTTACCATAGATGTATATAAATATTATTGAACTTTTCAAAAAAAGAAGTTATAGTTTCATTGGTTTTCTCCTTTTCTGCTTTCTATTTTAATGATTTCTATTCTTAACTGTATTATTTCATTTCTTCTACTAGCTAAAGTTTTACTTGTTTTTCATTTAGTCCTTTATGTTTCTCAATATAAATATTTTGAGTTACAAATATTCCTTTAAGTACTATGTTTGTTCTATCTCACACATTTTAGTATTTTGTGTTATTCATTCTGTTTCAACATATTTTCTAATATCTCTAGAAATTTCTTCTTTGATGTATGGGCTTTCTTACAAGTGTCTGTTTTATTTCCAAATATTTGAGGATTTTCCAGCTGCCTTTTTGTTATAAATTATAATAATAATTTGACTCCATTTTTGTCTAACATTATTAAGATTTGTTTCATGAATTGGCATATGATATATCCTAGTGAATGTTACATGTTCCCCTGTAAAAATGTATATTCTGCTATAGTTGAGTATTGTGATCTAAAAATATTAACTTGGTCAATTTGGTTGATAGTGATATTCAGATCTTGTATTCTCCTACTAAATTTGTATCTAATTACTTTTAAAATTATTGAGAGAAGAGTTTTCAGTAACAACTGATTTTCAGTAACAGTCGTAGCTCTATTCTTCAGTTATGTTAGTTTTGCTCATGTACTTTGATACACAATTATCAAGAGCATACACACAATTATTAATTATGAATAATAAATGTTTTAACATTATAAAATATTTCTTTCTCCTTAGTAATATTCCTTTTTCTGAGATCTGGTTAGAGTGATATTTATGAAGCTGTCCCACCTTTCTCATGATCAGGGTTTGTATCATATATTAGTTCATATTCTTTTAATTTTAACTCATATGTTTTTTTTTAATTCAAAGGATGTTTCCAATAATAGCCTATAATAGTGGTCTTGCTTTTTAAAAAATGTGGCCTAATAGACATTTTTATTTGCAGTATTTAGACCATTTTTATTTAATGTAATTATTAATATATTGGGGTTGAGGTCTACTCTCTTGTTACTAGTTTTCTATATATTCCATCTATTCCTTGTTCTTTTTATTTTCTTGTCTTCTTTTGAGTATTATCTTTGGTATTCTATTTTGCCTTCAGTATTGGACTATTAGTACTATTCTTTGTTTTCATTTAGGTGATTTTTTAAATTGAAATATATTTGACATAGAACAATGTGTAAAATTAAGGTGTATGTTTAGTGATTTAGCAATTTTTCTCATGCTTACAATAAATACTTTTGAATTATGCAATATCTTCTAAATAATATTATTCAGCAATATTCCAATCATTGTTTAGAGGATAATATTATTTAGAAGATACCTGACAAAATTTTAGCAACATTCTTTCAGTACTCTCTTCCATCCTTTATACCATCATACTTTCTACCTCTCTATATGTTACAAAATGTATGTTATATTGTTATTTTTTCTTTAAACAGTTAATTATCTTTTAAAGAAACTGAAAAACAATTATCTTCTGTTTTCATGCATTTACCAGAACTCTTCATTCCTCGTATAGAACCAGTCTGCATTTACTATCACTTGCTTCTCACCTAAACTTCTTTTAACATTTCTTGTAGTACAGGTCTGCTGGAGACACATTTTCTTTACTTAGCCTTTGAAAGATTTTCAGAAGATTAATTGATCCTTTAGAGAAATATTGTTGAGTTTGTGTTGGCATATTTTCTTATCACTTTAAAAATGTTTTTTCATTGACTTCTGCTTGCTTTGTTCCCAATAAGAGGTTTGCAATCATTCTGTGCTTTTCCCTGTTTGTAATGTTTTTTTCCTCTTCCTGTTTTCTAATGTTCTTTTATAAATAAAATAAAATGAATAAAAAAATAGAATAAAAATGCTCCCTCTATTTTAAAAAATACTCCAAAATTATAGCATGACCTTGAATTCCTTAAAGAAAATTGTTCTCCATGTACCTTTTCTCAGGGGATTTATCTGTTACAATGGCCATTTTAACAAGAATGAGAGAGCCAAGCCAGAAAATAGCTTTTCTTTTCTTTCTTTCTTTTTTTTTTTTTTTTTGGAAATATATTCCTTTAACTACTTTGACTCTGATTAATGACAATCACCAGATAGATAGCCAGTGTTTTTCATTGATTCCAAATTCGTTGAAGTTTCTTAAAATGCATGGAATTTTTAGGTTGGAAAATAGAATGAATACTATTATTTCAATAAGTATATTTCCAATGACTCAGAATATTTTAAATCTTCTGTTAGTACAACATGTAATATAAGTAGTATTATTTGAAAAGCCTAACAAAACCACTTGATCTAAATGACAGTTTTAGTAGTAGTAGCTTGTCTCTATATATTGAATATATCAATGACACCCATATTTCTTATTCATGATGCTCCTGGTAATTCATGACATACACAGTATGTGTCTACTCTCATTACTTTGGGTTAAATAAGTGGAAAACAGCCTCCTTCACGGTACAGCGGAGAGGAAAAGCTGCACTCTCTATTAATGAATCATTCATTTTTTAGCAGTCCATTGGGTTAGAAAGAATTGGAGTCAACTGGCTAAAGGTTGCCTATATTGCCCTAGACTGAGAAGGAATTATATCATTTGGGAAAAGGATCCTAATTCAGGGAGAAGAGTGTGAGAAATGTTATTTGTAATACTTTCCTCTTGCTATTGTCACTTTTAGTGGCTTAAAACAACACAAATGTATTCTTTCACAGTTTGGGAGGTGAGAAATCTTAAGTCCTTTCCACTGGGCTAAAGTCAAGGTGTCAGTGGAGCAGGTTTCTTCTAGAGGCTCTGCGGAGAGAATGTTTCCTTCCTTTCTCTAGCTTCTGGGAGACTTCTGCAAGCTGGTGCTCATGACCTCTTCCTCACTCCGTACCACTCTGCTGTCCAGTCATCATATCTCCTACACTTCACAATCAAACTCATTCTTCATTCCTTTATAGCTACTTATGATTACATTTTGGGCCCCACCAGGTAATCCATGATAATCTTCACAAGATCATTAACTTAATCACATCTGCAAAGTCCTTATTGCCAAGTAAGGTAACATTCACAAGTTCCAAGGTTTAGAATCTGGATATCTTTGAAGGCCATGATTCAGTCTACCACAGTAGAGTTTGATCTTTGTCTAAATATGCTAGGATTTTTCTCCCATCCAAAAAACTTCTTTATAGACAATGATTTATGATTATTTAGTAGTTATAATAAGTATGGTCCCCAAAATGCTTTTTAATATGTGCTATTTGTAATTAAAGAGCAATTAAGTCATGCTTTTAATAAAACATGATCTTAACTTATCAAAGTGAAATTGGCATTTTACTTACATCTCTTCTCACCTCTTGATTAAGCAGTTGTCCCACTTTTCTGTGTCATTCCAAATTGAAACCAATTATATTGGATCAAGGGATCCACCTAACTCCAGTAATGGTCTCATCCTAATACAACTAACTGTATCTACAAGGGGCTTATTTCCAAATAAGATCACATTCTGAGGTAATATGGGTTGGGACTTCAATATATGAATTTGGGAGGACACAGTTCAATCCATAACAAACTGTGAGGTAGAAAACCATTGACTTAAACCAACTCCTTTCGTTCATAGATGACAGAGTGAAGTTCACACAGGTTTGGCATCCTGGCAAAGATTACACAGTGAGTGATAAAGGTCTAGCTGAGATAACAACTCAATACTCCTAATTCCTTTCCAGGGTTCTTCCTATATTACTTGAATTGATTCTGTTTTGGATAATTAGGGATAGAAATGTGACATTTTTTGGCTGATTTCATTTGAATGTGTAATCTAGATATTCATGTTTTAAATAAGTAGCAAAGACCAAGTTTAACATTTTCTGACAAGATTTTCTGCCCAAGAGAGAATTTGTGACATTGCTTCTTAAAAGGCATCTTGGCAGCTCATCCCATCTTAACTGTAACTCTGAAGAAATTGCCTATCAGTTTCGTATATGCTCTCATTTGTGCCAAATAACTTTATCATGTCAGAGGCAACAATAATGACTAATTTACATACACTGTACTCAATAAGTCATCAGGGGAGGCTCTTACCCTTTCCTGCATTTATAGTATTTCTGGAGAGTGGCTACCTCACTAAGACTTTACCAGGTTTAATGAAATTTCTATTATAACAACAATCTAGTAGCTTGCATGCATAATCCTGAGGGCTACCTTCAGAAATCATCAGGAAACTTGGCACATAATTTAGACACTTAATAAAGATTTATAATAATTTTCATGTGACTAGATATTATTTTGAAATGCCAAGGAAGCGACATCAACATTATTTAGATTCCTTCCAGTGTCACTTTTCTTTCAATGACAGCCGGAAAACCAAGAGATTTATATAGCTTAAAGTTTGTGTTTATAATTTACAATGCTCAATGTGAAACTAGTTAATTCTATATAGAACAACTGGGATTGCGTTGCCTGGAGCTATTAAGTACTTTCTATAAAAATTACATAGGCCTGAGCAAAGTGAGAAAATTTCAGTTGGTGATGAAACCATAAAATTTTCTCCTGACCCTCAGAGTAGTTCTCACCCCACCTCATATTCATTATAAATGAAACCAGGAGTATGGATAATACCTTGCATTGCTCAGTACCATTGGGAACCAAGAATGCAATGGGATTCAGGCTAATTAATGTGTTTACTTTCTCTAGGATAGCCAAATTTTTCTTACTAAACTGTGAAATTAGATTTGATTCCTTATCATAAGTTAGATACTGGGGGAATGTTAAGAAACCTGGAACAGATGCAAAATTCACCATCATTACAAGTTTAAATTTAGGATAAATTTCAAGTCAGAAAAAATATGAATTTTTGAGAAGTACAAATGTTTCTGTATTATCTTGAACCTTTAAGTACTAAAAGGAATTAAATATTTATTTATTTATTTTTTGGAATTAAATATTTAAAAGCAAATTTTGATTCATTTTAGTTTTGTTAATGTAGATTATTGACATTTTTCACAAAAATGATATGTAAGTAGTATTTGCTGCTTAGGAATAAGAGCAGGACAAACTAAAATATTTTAATCAAAGAAGATAGATAATGTTTACACTTAAAAACGCTCAAGTCAATTAAATGTCATAAAAACAAGTAACATTTAAAAAAATAACATCTTACATTTTTTTAGAATATCTGAGATTAAATTATGAAAATGTAGAAAGGCATTTTTTTTTCAAATTTTTTCAAATTTTTTATTTGATAGAGAGTAAGAGAGAGAGAGTGAACATAAGTAGAGAAGAGGGACAGAGTGGGAGGGAGAAGCAGACTCCCTACAGAGCAGGACTCTGACATCATGATCTGAGCCAAAGGCAGTTGCTTAACCGACTGAGCCACCCAGTTGCCCAAAAGACAATGTTTTTATACCAAAAGCTTTATTCTTTTCTCTTTTTTTTTGTCCACAATGAGAATTGTTCTTTTTCTTTTTTTTCTATTTTAAACTTTCATAGAGTACCAAATTGGTGTGAATTCTAAAACGAAAATTAT
Source organism: Canis aureus (assembly GCF_053574225.1). Classification (NCBI taxonomy): domain Eukaryota; kingdom Metazoa; phylum Chordata; class Mammalia; order Carnivora; family Canidae; genus Canis; species Canis aureus. The sequence goes on along the minus strand of NC_135621.1, from coordinate 60,771,556 downwards.
GCTTGCCAATAATTCATATTTGCAAAATATGTCAGAGATGTTGATTTTCCTCTGAAAGTCCTCTGACTGTTTTATATTCTTTAGGAAACTTTTTTTCTACTATTGCCTCCAAATGGGAAATAGCCACTTCCACCAAGGAAGTTTGCCGAACTATTTCCTAAGGAAGTTTCTTTTTATTATAGTTTGTATAAACAAAAGTGTGAACGCTGTAAAAGATGTAAAATGTTACTGAGTAGTATTCCCTAGATATTTTCTAAAAGATTTCAAATTGCAAAGGGACATAAAGTTCACTCAAAATCAGATTCTTAGTAATATGTGGGAGCTAAATTTCTTTCCAAAGCTCATGAATTCAAAATTTCCCCTGATGATTTTTGAGAAATGCAAATACTATACAGGAGAAACAGACTAGATTTGTGAAGTGGGAGAACAGAGAATTTACTAAAAGTGTGCTGAGTGTGACCTTCACTGAGTGTAGTCACATAAAAGTTAATTCCCTTAACAACTCTAGAGTTGTTTTCTTTCTACCAACTTAGGAAGTGATATAACCAAAATTGCTTTTAACCTAGAAATTTGAGTTACCTCATTAATGTCTCATCAGACATTACAGGGTCAGGATCCCCTAATCATCTTTCCCATCTGACCCTTGCTTTTGGCCTGGAGACGGTAGACCAAATGTCAATGTAAACCATCATTGCCACAATCATTTTGAGATAGGTAGCATTATAATTCTTCAAAAATATTCAATTTTCTATCAGCAAAATGTGGTTCATTTTTTTTTTAATTTTTATTTATTTATGATAGTCACACAGAGAGAGAGAGAGAGGCAGAGACATAGGTAGAGGGAGAAGCAGGCTCCATGCACCGGGAGCCTGACGTGGGATTCGATCCCGGGTCTCCAGGATCGCGCCCTGGGCCAAAGGCAGGCGCCAAACTGCTGCGCCACCCAGGGATCCCTCATTTTTTTAAATAGTCACATTTTGTTTTTGTTTTTTTTCTTTTTTGCAATGTAATTTCAGGAAGCCTTACATTTTAGAAAATTCTTATACGTATTTCTTAGTAAGTCTTAGCTACTTCTTTCAACATTAACATACAGACAGGTGGGCTGGAGAGCATAACATTTTATTTACCTTGCTCCCACCACTTGAAACCCAGACATTCATGTAAATGTTGGTACTTGGCAAGGTGGGCATAGAGTGCACATGGGAAGTGATAAGGAAAATAAGAGAAAATGAGATTAAAGAAGAGGAAAATTGCTGCCTTCAACACTGAATGCCCTTGAAGGTGTTGAAGCTGTTATCAGATTGAGTAGCTGATTTCTTAAAGTTCTATTTTTGATTTCACCTTACCTTGAAGAATGGGAAATGTGAAAGTGTATGTCATTCTATAAACTAAAAATTTTATTTCTACATTAGTTTACCTTCTTTTGATTGTGTGTTCCAAAGTCATGTGAAATAATTTAAGCTTAGTGGGGGAATTTATTTAAAGATATAGGGGATCTCTCACTGAACCAAAATATAAAGATTAATTGGGCTTTCTTTTACATTTAAGTACTTTTTTAAAGATTTTATTTATTTATTCATAAGAGACACACACACACACAGAGGCAGAGACATAGGCAGAGGAAGAAGCAGGCACCCATGGGGAGCCCAATCAGGGTTCCATCCCTGACCTGGGATCATCACGCCCTGAGCCTAAGGCAGATGCTCAACTGCTGAACTGCCAAGCAAAAATACATTTAAGTATTTTTTTTTATTAATTTAACACTGTATCCTGGAAATCACTCCCTATCAGATCATGTGGCTCTTTCCAATTATTTTCACAGCTACATAATTCTTTATTGTATGATACCTACCATAGTGCTTGTACTCAGGCTCCTGTAAATGAGCATTAATATTTTTCTAATATTTGCTTTTCCATATAATAGCATTGCAAGTAATCTTGTGCATATGTGATTCCATAGTGTGGGGTGTATACTTAGGATGAGCTTTAAGGAATAGGAAAGGGTTATTTTATTTTAATTGCCAAATTCTCTTCCATAGGTGAGGTCCAATTCTGCACTCTCACAGGAATAAGTTAGTCTACTGCTTTGCTCACAGCCTTTTTGACATCATGTTGTGTAGCTTTAAATTTTTTTAAAATTTCAAGAGAAATGGTATCTGAGTCTGATTTTATTCTGAGCATTTCACTATGAGCAAAGTTGAATGTGTTTTGACATGTCAATGACTATAAATCTTACTATGAGAACTGTATGTTTACTATTTTGTGTATCTGGGGATTGCGTTTTTCGCAAAATTTTTTTATTTTATTTTTTTCTTTTTAAAAAATCTCATATGTTAGGTGAAGTAGACTTCTCATCTACGTTTTATGTTATATTGGCTGAAAATATTTTTCTCTGTTTTCTTCTGACTTTATGACTTTTTTCCTTATGATAAAGATTTTGTTTTAACTGTTTAAAGTAGCCATCTGTTCTTTAATTGCTTCTAGATTTTAACAAAATATTAAAATGCCCTCTCCTATCCAGGTTATAAATTACTATTTTCTTGCTTTACGTCTTTAAAAATCATGGTTTACTGCGGTAAGAACACAACCTGAGGTCTACCCTCTCAATAAAGTTTAAAATGTACAATGCAGTGTTTTTAACTATAGCTTAAAATTGTATAGCACACTCAGCTTTAGAGCTTATTCATCTTGCTTAACTGAAACTTTATGCCATCTTTATTAGGAACTTTCCATTTCCTCCTGCCTCTAATCCCTGGCAACCACTTATCTACTCTTTGATTCTATGAATTTGACTATTTTAAATATCTCATATAAGTAGAACCCTGCTTTGCTTTTATATCTCAGATAACATTTGGAAATTACTCTAAGGAATGGTGTCAGATATGGATTAATTCTTTCCTTTGTTCAGATGGCTTCCCTAATTTTCCAAACCTTACGTATTTTTAAAACCACTATATTCCTAACTTATGTGAGATGCCTCCTTTATCATATATTAAAATGCCATATAAATATTGATCTGCATTTTGAGTTTCTAGTCTCTTCCATTTGCCCACCCGTATATATATATGCACTACTATTATGTTCTTTTATGGAGGAATTACGTTATATTAGTTATCTTGTAATATCCCTTTATTGCTCTTCTTTCTTTGAATTTTTGTAGATATACTTGAGGCTTATTTTTCCATGTAAACTTATTTTCCTTATAAACTTCAGAAGCAACTTGTCTGGCATCAGATATTGGCATGTTATTGAGATGGCATTAAATCAATGCATTACTTAGAAGGAACTGACATCTTTCGTGAGTCATCCTTTCCAAAAACAGTAATTGCCTTTCATTCAGGTTATTATTTGAATTTTTAAAAAGTTTTAACTAGTAGGCTTTCACATTTCTTATTAAATTTATCTATGTATTTTAGCCATTTATAACTAATATATACAGAAAAAATATATTCTCCTCACCTATAATCTTTAAGTTTTGTTTTTTGTACATACGAAATATATTGATTTTCATCTATTAATTTTATCTCCTGCTGCCATTATGAATTATTTTATCATTATTTATCATTTATCATATCATACCAAATGATATCATTGATTCTCTTGTGTTGACTAAGAATACTGTATATGTTTCATTTGTGTGTGTTGTTGCTGTTTTATTGCAGCAACTGTGATATGGTAATTTATAAGAAGTATTTATTTGATCATTCATATTACTGACATATATTTTTCAGATGTTTTTGGTCTTCATTCACAGTTACTGAAATTGCTTCAGAGCCCTAAAAGTGAAATAGGGGTCTTATTATTAATTAAAGTGACCATTGAACCCCACCCAAGGGCAGGGACTGGTTGCCAGGAGAATCGACCATGTCGAATCAGCCAATGGCCAATGACTTAGTCAATCATGACTGTATTGGAGCCTCCATAAAAAAAAAAAACAAACAAGAAGACAGCATTCTGGTCCCTTTTTGAAGAGCTTCCATGCTTGGAGAACCAGAATGCTTCCACATCACATCAAGCTAGGCCTCAAAAATGTAGAAGCTCCTTTGTTTGGGATGTCACTATATATCTTTCCATATGGCTATTGATTCATAATCTTCATCATATTCTTTAATAAACTAATAAATGTAATTAAGTACTTCCTTGAGTTCTGTGAACTACTCTAGCAAATTAATCAAACCTAAAGTTGTTGGAACCTCCAATCCGTAGCTAGTTGGTCAGAAACACAGGTAAAAGCTTGACCCTGTGACTGCTATCTGAATCTGAATTTGGGGGGTGGAGGGCAATCTGTAGGACTAAACACTTCACATGTGGAATCTGATGCTGTTTCTGGGTAGATGGTGTCAGAATTGAACTGAACTCTCCCACCTTATTGGTGTCTCATAATTGCTTGATATTGTGTGTTGGGGGAACCCCTGATGTTGGAATTGGGTCCAGGAACACTAAAGGAGTAGTGGCATCTCACAATAACCACTTACAGCAATCAGTTATTTAGGCTAGACTCCACTGGCCAATTTTGGTCATGGCTGGGGTTATTGATATAACTACAATTAGCTTGTCAGATAAGTAGCTGTGCTTCTTGGGACTGGCCAGAAGTTAGATACAACCTAAATAGGGGTTTGTGAATAATGTGTCACACACACAACACACTCAGCTAGGATTGTTCTCATGGTAACTCAGTGAGGTCCAAAAGTGTAAACAAAAGTGTGCAAAGTATTTTGAGGCCTGATTTCAGAACTGATACAATGTTACTTCCCCTACATTCTATTTCACTTGACAAAGTAGATAAAAAGGCCAGTCCAGTTTAAGGGATGAAAAATGGCATTGCAAATTGCAAAGCATGGCTTTAGGGAAGGGAATAATTTATGGGCATTTTTTTATATTCTATTACAATCTGCTCACCTGCCATGGTTTTTACATCCTCTCACATGTGAAATGTACTTCTCTATATTCAAGGACTCCCAGAAGGCTCATCTAATTATGATAATAGGGACAGAGTCCAGAATTATATGACCTATCTTATGTTCAGATAAAGCTCTGTGTGTTTTGGAGATCTGTCAACTAAAAAGACAAGTTATCTGCCCCTTCCCAACTCCATCCTATACGCAGTGGTGAGGCAAGGATAGCATAACCAGAAAAGATACTCTCATTGTCAAAAGGCCACATGAGAGGCATGCACAGTCACTGCTCTGTTGCAATTCTGAAATTCTACTAGACAAACACTGCTGCCCTAATCATAGAGAAAAAACAATGCTCCCTTATTGGTGCTCAGTTCTGCTCTATGGAAATGGCTATGGTTCTTCAGTCCATTGTTTTCTACTACTCTCTGGGGATGACTTGGTCTGCCTTTGTTCTCCATGGCTCTTGACTTTACCATTTAGACTATTGATTTCAGTTTATGTAATGTCCTTCCTTTTCTATAAGAGATAGCCTATTTTGGAAGCTAAGTAGCTTTCTACATATAGAAATTTGGGAGCTTAAAAAATACCTTGCAATTTGAATTAATTTTGGAATAAGCTGCAACATTTTCTGTAATACATATCTTTTGAGAACTTTGCAGTTTCCTATGACTCTAACTGCATTCAACAAAAGACTGACTCAAAGTTAGTTTTAAAATATGCCTGTTTTTCTAGACTTACTCAGCGCTGTTCTGGATTTGTCAAAGTGCTTCGTGACAATATTTTTATGATCCTTAATGACATTTTTGTCAAGCTGAGAGGGTCTGTTAGGTACCATTCTAAATCACTCTGCTGTCTTAAAAAATAAATCACATCCATGATTTGACCTATGTCATAGACCCCCGATTCATCCTTTTAATTTTTTTTTTTTATTTGGATGTTATTTGGAGAACCATATATTGAACTATGGGGATGCATCAAATGAATGCCACACTTAGGGATCTTTCTAGGTGACCAGTTGGTCTTTGGAAGATGATTCATCAGGATTATCCTATTAAGTAAGGTTTTAAAAAATATCTCTACTTCTATCTATAAGTTAGAGTTGTAGGAATGGAAGTTGGTTGTATAAAGGAAAAATCTCAAAGATATAGGGAAAGCAGTACTTCAGTGCAACAAGCAAAAGATAAACTAGGGACTGGCAGCAACAAAATGTTTTAATTTATCTATCTAATAAATAATTTCATGCAACTTTAAATCGACTGAAGGTGAGAAATCGGATATAAATAGGAGTAGGATATAAATAAGTAAGAAAAAAGATATGCAGGATAAAGAAGAAAAGGCATTGGTAATTTTATACAAATGGGATTAGCATTTATTTACATTTTTTTCCTTTACCATTTAGCTCCTATATTTGAAACACTTCCTGTTTTCTTTATTACATAAATCATGTCGTGAAGGGGCAGGAATAAATTTAGTAAGAAAATTATGTTAGGGTGAAATTTGGATTGCCATTCTGCAAAACAGAAGTGAGCCTTACTTTTAAATGTAAGGTACATTTTCTTAAAGAAGTGGAAATGTTGACAATGCATAGCATAAAGAGGCCAGGATAATCCAATGAGAAGTCCACTGTTAATGATAAATGCATAGCCAAATATTTGAGGAAAGAAAGAAATCTCACTGTATTAGGAGAGTTAAGTGAAAAAAAACTTGTTATTTGTCAAAAGTGGTAAGAAAAATAAGACAACTAACCATAAAACACATAACTTCAGAGAGTAAAGATAATCCAAATACTGATTAATTCAAGAAGAACTTAAAACTTAGAAGTGAGGATTACAACTCCAATAATATAAGTAGAAGCAAAAACTTTGAATGATTTACAGCCCAAGTACCAAGTACCGAGTTTTTGTGGAATTTCCAGAAGAAATCTTGTATTCTATGACTCAGCAAAAATTCCATAATTTAAAAAGTTCTGAATCATTACCGAATACATTCTCTGAATAGCACATTGTAAATTAGGGAACAAAAATACAAGATAAGTTCAAAATTTCATCATGTGGATGACTGAATATAGTTCAGTTCAACAAACATTTTGTAAGTATCATATGCTAGAGACTATGTATGATAGGTGGTAGAGATTCAAAGAAAATGGACAAATAAATATTTAAAGATGAAATAGAAGCTGATTTGTTATATATGAAAACAATGAAAGTAGTATGAAGTACTTTGAACGTCTCAGAGTAACTCCATAATAGGAAATCAATTACATTTCAGATCGAAAATTACATACTGGGCAGCAAAAAATAAATAAATAAATAAAAATAAAAATAAATTAATTAATTAATTAAAAAAAAATCTAACACTAGTCTTTGTTTTGTTTTTTTTTTTTTTTAATATTTATTTATTTATGTATGATAGTCACAGAGAGAGAAAGAGAGAGGCAGAGACAAAGGCAGAGGGAGAAGCAGGCTCCATGCACCGGGAGCCCGATGTGGGATTCGATCCTGGGTCTCCAGGATCACGCCCTGGGCCAAAGGCAGGCGCTAAACCGCTGCGCCACCCAGGGATCCCTAACACTAGTCTTTGATTTCAGTAACCTAACATGCACAGGTCATCTTCCCATGTCAACACTTCTAAAAGTGTCTCCTGTATAATACAGTACAGCCACTGTGCATGCGGTTTAAAAGGTGGTTATCCACTCTCCAAAGGGAGGAAACCCAAGTCACCTCTGAGCAGTACCATCCTTCTCTAGTTCTACCACAACTCTGACAATATTTTTGACAATACATATAACCACACACACATATATATGACTATCTTGTTTTCTGGTTTTCTTGATTAGAGGAAACATCCTCTGAAATGAGGCTTTTTGAAGACCACCCACAAGAAGTACAAATTTTCTTAGTCTTTGGTTCATTTCTAGTGCTCTGTATTCATCCTTCATGCATTGTTTGCCCAAATCTCTTAGTCACACTGCTTCCAAGTCCCTATTCTGGTCTCCAGTAAATGACCAATAATTTAGCCATTGCCCATTAGTAAGTACAGGTTCTTACCTCAGGCTATCTTGCTTTCCATTAAAATAACACAGACTGCTTAGTTATTCCCACAGGCAGGATTTCTCTTCTTCAGTTTCCTTCAGGGCATTTGTGTTTAGAAAATAATGCTAAAAAGATCCACTCTTGGTTGGTGCTTGCATATTGTGCAGCATTATCTGTAAACCAGAGTTAAAATATTTTTCTTATCAGGGAATTCTCAGTGAGGGGATAAAGAGGGTCAGTTGTAGGATAGCTGTTATCATGCTAAAAATATAGACAACTTCTGTGTGCCATTCAGGACCTGCTCAAATTTTTCAGGGACAAGTACAAGAAATGCCTCTGGGCATCTCAATGATATGGCATATGGATCTGCTAATGCCCAATTTACAGTAAGGGCTTGACTTGAATAGCCTCATCAATTGGTACTCCATGGTCAGACATTAGAATTCACTACTTCCCAGTGTAAAGATAATTGTTGATTTTCAGAGGGTGATAATTTACTTATTGAAGATGGCACAGCTTTGCTACAAAATGTTAGATGAGTTCAAAACCAAGTGCTTATTCAGGGATTACTATAGATGTAAGATATTTCAATCTGATACTTTGAACATCACTGGGCTAAAATATTATTGGCACAAGTCTGAGACACTTGTAATGTGGCCAGATAACAAATCCTGATACAATCTAGAAATTTTCAAAGATTTATTATTTAAAAATATATATAGTGTTTTGCAAAAGACTTAGCTGTATAAGAGTGTTACTCAAAATATGCAAAAAAACCCAACCCTCTTAAAACTCAGTAATGAGGAAAATAACAACCTGATTTTATTTTATTTTTTTATTTTTTTTTTACATTTTTTTTTTTAAATTTATTTATGATAGTCACAGAGAGAGAGAGAGAGGCAGAGACATAGGCAGAGGGAGAAGCAGGCTCCATGCACCTGAAGCCCGACGTGGGATTCGATCCCGAGTCTCCAGGATCGCGCCCTGGGCCAAAGGCAGGCGCCAAACCGCTGCGCCACCCAGGGATCCCAACAACCTGATTTTAAAATGGGCAAAGACCTTAACACCTCACCAGAGAAGATACAAAGGTGGAAAATAACCATATTAAAAGATATTCCTTTGAGGTTTGTTGATTTTTTTTCCTTCATTGTGCAGAAGCTTGTTATTTTGGGACGCCTGGGTAGCTCAGTGGTTGAGCATCTGCCTTTGGCTCGGGGCGTGATCCTAGGATCTGGGATCGAGTCCCACATCAGGCTCCCTGCATGGAGCCTGCTTCTCCCTCTGCCTGTATCTCTACTTCTCTCTGTGTGTGTCTCTCATGAATAAATAAATAAAATCTTTAAAAAAAAAAAAAAAAGAAGCTTGTTATTTCGATGAAGTCTCAATAGTTTATTTTTGGGACACTTGCCTCATGGGATATGGGGCTCATGCTTTTGTTTCTCTTGCCTTGGAGGATATATCTAGAAGGAAGTTGCTATGACCAATGTCAAAGAAGTTACTGCTTATGTTCTCCTCCAGGATTTTTATGGTTTCAGGTCTCACATTTAGGTCTTAAATTTATTTTGAATTTATTTTTGTGTAGATGTAAGAAAGTGGTCCAGTTTCATTCTTTTGCATATAGCTGTCTACTTGTCCCAACACCGTATATGAAGAGATTGTCTTTTTTCCATTGCATATTCTTATCTCCCTTGTTAAAAGATTACTTGACCATATAACTGTAGGTTCATTTATGGGTTTTCCGTTGTTTCATTGATCTCTGTGTCTATTTCTGTGACAGTACCATACTGCTTTGATCACTACAGCTTTAAAATATAACTCAAAGTCTAGAATTGTGATGCCTCCAGCTTTGTTTTTCTTTTTCAAGGTTGCTTTGGCGATTTGTGGTCTTTTATGGTTCTATATATATTTTAGGATTGTTTGCTCTAGATACTAACTGGAATTTAAGTGAGAACTTTAAAAAAAAAAGATACTCTTGATTACATGTTATCAGAAAATTAAAACAACAGTGAGATACCACTATACACCCATCAAAATGGCCAAGATCCAGAATGCTGATAACACCAAATACTGATGAGGATGTGGAACAATAGGAACTCTCCTTCCTTGCTGGTGAGAATGCAAAACAGTCAGCCATCTTGGAAGACAGTATGTAAGTTTCTTATAAAACTACACGTGCTTTTGCCATATGATCCAGCAATCACAATCCTTGTGAGGACTTATGTCCACAGGAAAACCTGCATATGAATGTCTATATCAGATTTATTCATAATTGCCAAAACTTGGAGGTAACATGGATAAATAAAAAGTGGTACATCCAGACAATGGAATATTATTCTGCATTACAAAGAAATAGGCTATCAAGCCATGAGAAGACATGAAGAGGGATGCCTGGGTGGCTCGGCAGTTAAGTGTCTGCCTTTAGCCCAGGGCCTGATCCTGGAGTCCCGGGATCGAGTCCCATGTTGGGCTCCCTGCACGGAGCCTGCTTCTCCCTCTGCCTGCGTCTCTGCCTCTCTCTGTGTGTCTCTCATGAATAAATGAATAAAATCTTTAAAAAATATATTAAAAGACATGAAGAAAACTTAAATGTTTATTACCAGGTGAAGAAAGGTGAAAGTGTGAGATAGTACCTAAAGGCAGTTTTATTTTGAATTTAGCAAAGGTGTAATATTGTTTTTATACTTACCTGCTATTTCAATATATTTTTTTTATGAAATGCCTGCCAAAGTCTTTTGTCCATTTTTTTTGGTTTTCTTTCTTTTTATTTTTGATTGAAAGGTGTTTTTTTTTATTCTGAATATGAACCTTTTGCTGAGTATATATTATATACATGTCTTTCACCGATTTAATGATGTAAAGCTTTGAAAATGACAGCAAATGTTCTGTTCATAGGTTTCTTTTTGTATTTACAGAACAAAATAATATATATATACATATATATATATATACTGCACTTCCTTGAAAATTATTATATAGCTTATTTTAAAGTGGTTACTACCACCCATGGAGGACATGAAATAGCCTAGTCATCTCTACAAAGAGGTATGAGTTGCAGGTCTCATTGTATTTTTATGTCCAAGTTCTTTGCCTCCTATTTTTGGACCTGCAGCCCAAGATTAGGTTTGAGATCCAAGGACATTATTTTGAAATTTATTTTAATAATTGAAACTTCATGTAACTTTTATTTTTGTAGTTCAATTTTCTCCTTCACTGAAGAGTTAAACATGTTAAACTTTTATGTAGATTCAATATTCATAAGATATTCTCTGCTAAAAACTTAATATAACTAAATAGATCAAGAATTATAAATTTTTAAAATATCATATTACCTATTAATTTTTAGTTGTAAAGGATAAAATACATTTCAGTATAATAAAAAATCATAACTCTCAGTGATTTGGGGAAGGGGATTCCTTTTTTGTTCATATGTACAATGGATCCTTTGGTTAGTGTTACTAGTAACAGAGGCCTGAAATGGGCCAGTAGCATTAAAGATCAAAAACAGCAGATTGAATTATTTTGAATAATATTTTAGAGTTTCATAAAAATTTCTGATAGGGAACATCAATTGGCCCTCAATATTTCCCAGCAATTCTATGATATTTCTGCAATTGACTCTCTCAAGGGATATGTAAAACTTTTAACTATTCTTAATCCATCAAATTCCTACCACTCCAAAAAACCCCCCACAGGGCCAATTTTAATACCTACCAGCTCAGGCAGAGTAAAATCAATGTAAAAAGTGCCCAGAGTGGCCCTTCCTGTTCTTTATTCTCTTCTCCTCTACTACCCCGACCCTAGAGAGAAGATGAGGGGGCCAGAACTTGGAAAGGGTGAAGATACATAACACAGAGACCCCCAACAGAAGTCAACTGTGAGTCATTACTCCTTGTAGTCATAAGATGGAGAGGAGATCTCACAGTAAATCAAGTTGAAACTTGATTACTACATTACTGCATAGAACTGGGCATTCTAGTAAACAAACTGAGACTCTTTGTGCCTTTATCTTGTGAATTGAGAGGACTGCAATTGTGTTAGTCAATCCAGGCTGCTATAACAAATTACAGTAGACTGGGTGGCTAATAACAGAAATTTATTTCTGATAGTTTCTGGAGGCTGTGAGGAGATCAGGATGCCAGCATGGTTAGGTTCTGGTGATAGCTCTTGTCAAGTTTGCAGACTGCCAAATTCTTGTTGTAACCTCATAGGGCATAAAGAAAGTGAGTTGGCTCTCTGGTCTCTCCTTATAAAGGCACTGATATTCATGAGGGTGCAGCACTCTCCAAATACTGCAACAATAGGGATTATACTTCAACATATGATTGAGAGGGGGACACAAACATTCAGTCTATGAAGATAATCCTAATACAGGAGTCAAGGAGAAAATTGATAGGATTTTACCCAAATGATGATGCAAATATTCCCCTACTGAATAAATTTTAATGAGTCAGCAGGAGATAAAAGTTGCATTTTGATTTTTTCATGAGATGAGCTTGTTCAACAGAGTAATTTTTTAAAGATTTTATTTATTCATGAGAGACACAAAGACAGGCTAGAGACACAGGCAGAGGGAGAAGCAGGCTCCCCCCAGGAAGCCTGATGTGTGACTCAATCCCAGGACTCCGGGATCTCAACCTGAGCCAAAGGCAGATGTTCAACCACTGAGCCACCCAGGTGCCCCTCAACAAAGTAATTAAAAGTGATATACTATTCTTTTTCTTCTTTAAATCCTCAGTGTCTGAGGAAGAGAAGGTAGTGGCAATGAATGAATGGGAAAGCAAAGCCTGCAGAAGCCAAGTTTGCAGGTTTGCCCTTTGACCCAAAGCAGTTCTAAAACACACTTAGGTGGAAATCTCAGAATATGAAAACATGCAAAAGAATATGAACTTAAAATTCAGGTTTTAAATTCATTGAAATGGAAATATTTGGCCTTTTTTTGCAGAACCAGATATTTTATACATTTTAACATAAAAATTTTAATCTGCATGTGGCACACCCATTAATATACAGTACCAATTTAATGGTTTAATTGTATTAAACCAAAAGTGAACAAACAAGACTCACTGCCTATATGTTAGACATTGTACTCTTTTGGTCATTGTACCATTGTCTTAAAATGCACCCAGGATCCCTCCCATCATCCCATTCACTCTGAGCTAAACTAAGATTGTTACTTTTGATTCAAAAGCTCTAAAAATTTATTAAGAAATAATAAAAAGCTCTTCAACACTATAAAGAAATAATTAGCATTCTATACTTATTTGTGACAGGAGTAATTGGCTAAATAATGTAGGGCTCATCCTAACGTTGTATTTCATACACAATGGGAATTGTCAGGCATTGTTCTCCTGAAATAAAACAACAAAAGCCTAACCAACAAGAATATTCTAGAGGGATGAAAAGCAGAAAGTAACTCACTTTTCAGAAATAAATAATTCAGTTTTATCTATTTCTCCCCTTCCCACTCCTAAAAGCCCCTCAACTTCCTTACCATAAGATGCTGGTGAGAGGGAAGATGAACTGCTAATGGGTGAATTCTTGAGGTAAACTGTATAGCTTGAAATCATTACTAAAACTGCACCTTGCCCGGCTTCATATTTGCATTTTTATTAAATATATATTGTTCTTCCTTCTTCTAAAAAGCATTATTTAGGGTACATAATTTGTCTATATGCCCATTTTCTTCTAGATTACACATATTAAATCTTTTCCCCAGAAATAGATGCACTCAATCATGAGAGAATCTTAATCTTCAAAATTCCTGAAGCATATTTTTGAGATTTCATGTCTTTAAATACATTTAATTTATTTCCATATTTATGATGAGGAGACAGGGTAGATATATGCACAAGTCCATGATGGGAACAAATCATATAGTTTCTGAATTCTGCCTTTAATTTGGCAAAAGCCTATAAATATGGAAAAGGCTTTTTAGATGTAAGTGCTAAATAACCAAACAGAAGTTCTTTTATTTCCACAGTGCAAGAATTTAGGAAGAAATACCAGTTGAGTAAAATGGTACTTAAGACAGATGGTCTTTAACCAGTGTTTTAAGGTAGATTAAGCCAATGTTTTAAATAGAATTGATTTGTCCAATACATACAATACCTACCTTTTTGATAGTGACCCACTGTCACAGCCGTAATTCCTTCATTGGAGATAAGCTTTAGGGTTCCGAGATAATTTTCCATTTGGATTTGAAATAATTTACAAAGAGTTGGTTTAGGTAACTGAAATGACGTTTCTTTTTTTGTGACTAAGTCTCATGCTGATTTTTAAGGCTTTTTCAAGAATAAGATTATAAGGATCTGGGGAATACACCTGGGGAACAATGAGTCATACACATTTCACATTTTTTCACTACTTAGTAGACCTTTTTGCCTGTGAATGGCTTGGTTGACTGAATATATTTTTAAACTATGAAGATTTTTTCACCAGTGAAAACAAATCATGAAATATTCTACATCCACATTCTTTTTGGAAATTTTTGTTACTTTAGCATATTATACAAAGGGAGAAGATTAGAAGTACTCTTAAAAAACACTTTATGAATACTCGTCATGCAGGAGGAAGGATTTAGATTTAATGCCCAGAAATAAACTCCTTAATGTATTTCTTAAACATGGACCAAAAGTAATACTCCTTTGACCGCTTTTCAGGTTGCTTTTTTGAGCTATTTTGGGCAGATTTTTATGAAACATTTTTGAGGACTAAAATCCCTTGCTTCATTAGAACAAATATCCTGTTGATACATGGATTCCAAATCTTTGATTTATAAGGTAATGTTATCACACTCTATCGGGTAAGGAGAGTTAGGGAGACAAATATCTTATGTGTGCACACACATAAACAATAGAAGTATATTTGTGTTGTAAAGCAAATGAAATTATAGATAAGCAAAATAAAAATACTAAAATCAAAACTTCACATTTCCTTTACTCAGAGATCACCACAGTTAACATCTTAGAACATAACCAGATGTATACTAGAACTGGTTCCTACTGTTTCCCAGATCTAATTGTGCACATCTTTTCCTAGTTGTGTATTCAAGGACATTGTATTGGTATTGTGTTGACTGCCATATGGCTGATTGCCATAGTGGGAGTATTTATGCCATGATAATCAGCAAGTGCTATATACTAAACCTCCCTCCTCCAACAGGTTTACCAGCATACTACTGTAAATACCCCTCTGAGCCTTTCTCTGTACATACATGCGAATATATATTTATTTTTACCAGAATTAGATCATAAGTATATCTTCTATCTTTTAACCTACTGGTTCTGGTTAATAATTTGCACCATTCCATTTAAATATCATATCATCAACCAAATTAAAATTTTGTATATATAGAGAAGATTTATATATATAAAATATCTTTTTTACAGCTGATTTGACCTAAAAACCATACACAGTGTGATAATTTTTTATTACTCCTCCTGATTTTAAAGTGTCAAATACTATAACAACTTCTATCAGAGCACAACCAGATTTGGCTTTATTCTTCTCTTCCAGATATTTTGCACTCTGATATAGGATTAAATTATAATCTTTTTGAATCAGAGACAGTGTAAGGTAGTGGTTAACATCTGAGTCCCTGGAAACTGGACTGCAGCTCTGTCACTCCCAGCTCTGGGAATATTAAGCAAGTTATTTAGCCCTGCTGTTCCTCATATAGTTAGTTTATATTTAAAATAGGAATGAGAAATGCCATCACTAACTGTGAAAGGCACATTTTTTTTACTTTCCAGTGTCTTTGTTGTATCTTAAAATCAATGTAATAATTTATTGGTCAGCTTTGTTTTCTTTCATAGTGGCACATGGAAATAGTACATCTTACTTCTTGCAATCAATGGTGCAATGGTATGTTAGATCAAATAAGTTATTTTTTTAAAAGATTTTCTTTATTTATTCATGGGAGACACAGAGAGAGAAGCAGAGACATAGGCAGTGGGAGAAGCAGGCTCCCCATGGGGATCCTGATGCAACACTCGATCTCAGGACCCTGGAATCACGACCTGAGCCAAAGGCAGACACTTAACCACTGAGCCACCCAGATACCCCCAGATCAAATAAGTTATGATAAAGTTATGTTCTTTATAGAATGTTGTTATGTTTATGTATATAATATATAAATATATGAGCCTAGAACATAATAAATAATTGACTAGCTTTATTTTTTTATTATTGATAATACTGATGTGGAGGAAAATGAGAGTTCTTTTTCACAGAAACTTTCTCAATAAATTGATCATTAAAATCTTCTGGTCTGTTAAAACTCAATTAAAATTTTAACAGAGCTATTAAATCTAAATAAATGAATTTTGGAGAAAGATCCGCTATTCTTTTTTGATTCATTGAATGAACTATTTTTAAATAAATAAAGAATTCCTCTGCAGATTTTTTAAAAGTTAGAGAAAAGGGTCAGCAGAGACAAAGCCCTTACCAAGAGAACACTGTAGGCATTCTCACAATATTTCTAAAGAATTCAGGCTCTAATTAGTACCACTTATGAAGATTTAAAATTGTAAACTGGGCACTGTTAATGAAGGTTCTTACTAAATATAGCTATAGTCTGCTTAGAATAAGTATTTAAAATGAAATAGGATTTTTAAATTTCAATACTGACTCAATAATAAAATATCCTTTTGTCAGAAATTTAAGTGTGATTTATTAACCTTGGCAGCATGATTAATAACACAATTATTTAATGTTCTCATTTTTAAATTGTAAAGTGTATTGACAGTTGCAAGTTTGATGAAACTTTACCAAAATATTCAACTAATTTCAAGAGACTCATGACAGTGTATATAGGAAGTTAAGCCAGATAATTTTCAAGATCTTAAAATAAATGTGAATTTTCCTTAGAAGCCAGAAGATGTTGATTTTGGTAGGTTTTATTCACTTAGAACATTATATATTTATCTTTAAAATTCTGGGTAACCCTATCAAGCAATTGACTTAAAAAAAAAAGTACAATCAAATTAGCACCTTGGGATAATGATCATGTTAGGCAAAACATAAATAGGATTAGATCCACCTAGAGAGTAGTTGACCTGTTTTAAGTTTTTGGCATCCTCTGGACCTGCATCCCTTTGCTGGACTTATTATCCTTGTGAAATATAATTTTCCCAAATGATTTTAACAGTGAAAATAATGTCTTTTTAAAAAAGACTTTATTTTTAAATAATCTCTATACTGAATGTGGGGCTCGAATTCACAACTCCGAGAGCAAGAGTCGCATGCTCAAGGGACTGAGTCAGCCGGGTGTATCAATTACAATGGTAAATAATTGGATCTAAAGATCCAAGGTATATAAATGAATCTATTGACTAGCCATCTACACACAACAGTAAGTTTTATGGAGCAGATTCGAAGTAAGAAAAAAAAAGCTGTCAAATGAATAGCAATAAAATCTATGACCTTTCAGAAATTCCTGGATTCACTAAGACTCCAGAGCAGCTCCTGGATGTCACAGACAATGCACTTTAATGCACTCATCAGGAAAAGGTCACCGGAAATGGAAAAGCACATTCAATTGCACATGTCTTCATGTTGACTTATAAATCCCATGACTTTCTTTTTAGACAACTTAAGGAAAAAAGAAACATATCAAAGGTCAAATATATGAAAGAAAAATAAAAATACAATTACATTCTTACATCCATATTTGAATGCATGTAACAAGAAAAAGCAATCATATAAAAAATCTGCTTCCCTTGATTAGACAGGAATGTTACTTGAACAGACTCATCACTATAGCTTGTGTTTATATTTCCATCACTCTCATTATTATTTCTGTTATTTCTCTCTCATTGGTCTTTTATTAATTTGGAACAGCATCTCAAGAACACTTTAAAAACATATGGTTGGATAGCATTTCTGGTACAATGTTTTTATTTTACACATGAAGTAATAAAGGCACAGGAGATGAAATAACTTTCACAGGATCACAATATTTCTCAACTGTAAAGGCAGAACAGGTACTTGACTTTTCTGAATTCAAGTTCACTGATATTTTTGCTATGTGATTTTGCCACCTACGGATACAAATTATACTTCTTAGCTTGAAAATATTTCCATTCAGTTAAAAAACTTCAAAAAATCTTAGAAGAGTGACACTGAGAAATTTTTTATAAACCAACTCCAGAAAGAACTGTTTCAACAAATTTGATGTTGGTTATTTTTATCATTTAATTTAACCACGTTGAGTGCCAGACTTCTTACCCAAGCTGAAAGTTATTTTGAAGGCCCATTGAAGTATAAAATTTTAGGATTCATATCATCTTCTCATGTCTACTGAAAGAGGTCAAGGATTCTTATGAACGTAACCTTATTGTTCATGTTCTATCTATATGCCCTTTGGCAAACCAACTGTAATCCTTCCTGACAGTACTCTTAGACAAAGAATAAAGGTTCCTTACAATAGTCTGTGAAGCAATACTATTATTATATAATTTGTTCGTTCAATAAATTGTAGTTTCAAAAGAAAAATCTTTTAGATTTAGATGACTAAATTAGTATATGTTACTTTAAGGAATCTATAGCTAGAAAGCTAAGCAAATAATCATCTTTGGTTCAATATTCGATAAAGAATATTGCCATGAAGTTCTAAAGATCCATAGTTTCATTGACTGAAAGTATATACTTAACTCTGCTTCTAGATACTTAATAATCCTGAAATTTAATTTGTTTTTTCTTTGTAAAATCAAGAGAATAATCATGTAGTTAACACGTTTATGAAGCATCAGTCTTTCTCTGGGAATCATGGTTGGAACTGCAAGGTTTACAGAAATGGCAGCTTGTCTCTGGACCTGATACATGTAAATTCCAGCTCTGTGAGATAACCGTAGTCACTAGTTTGTTAGAAGCACAAACAGCTGGGGTAGACTGTGTTGGGGAACTATAATTAAAAGCAAAATCTCTAGTCAAACCCGAAAACTGCTCCAAAAAGTAACATAGTAAGAAAACTATTATTATTGAATAAGCACTAAACCAGTATGTGATACTCATTGGAGGAAATCCACTAAAGAGATGGCAAAGATAAAAAGAAATCTTACTGTTTTACATAGTCAAACAGATACAACTCACTGCATACATTTTTCAAAATAAACAATCAATTAGTCCTCAAAGAAGAGTCTCAACAGCATTATTTGTCACACATAGTTTATCCTAAATTCACTTGGTAATTGGGGGAACCACCTGTGCTTGCTAATTGCTTTTATCCAAAGGAAAAAAAATTCCTTATATGTGTGAAAGGAGGTGGGTTTGGATCCAGGAACCAGCTAACGTCAGACTCCTCCCCTCCCAAAGAAACTGGGAGATAGGGGTACCATCTTTCTTGAGATTACATTTTAAAGACATTTTTTCCAAATTCTTGAGAAAAATATTCCTGGGTTGTAAAGCTGACAGAGGCTTATTTAGCTTTAAAAAGATATACAGATATCTCAAAGACGCAAGAGAAAGAATACATAATTACAAATTTTCTTTTAAAGCAAAGGTTCTAAGAAATAGGATGGAGGGAGAGTCTCCCCCTTTTTTTAGTTCGGGAAAACTAACATTTATTTTTCTTATTTCTAATTTGTCTTTGCCCCTACAAGAGGGAGATATTATTATAGATGCATGTTTTTTATATAATACTTTGTATAATATTTTGTTGAGTGCATCTTTTTGAACTTAATCTGAAAGATACTTGACTTAAATTTGTAAGTATTTGAAATAAATTCAGTTATCAATTTTAGGCTTCATTTGTTGTTAACATCTAGCTTTATAAATTATACTTTGTTTTTTTTAGTGCCCATGTGTCCCTGTTTATGAATGAAAGAAATATAATCTGTGTCTCTTTCTCCATGACACAGTAGAGGTTCAACTCCTGGCCTCCTGATACAATTGTTTGGACATGGTTGGTATAGAGAATCACCCTATCTTTAGAGTAAACTTGATCAGTGGACATTATTAAAAAAAAAGAAAAAAGAAATCAATCATTTATAACTACTAGTGAATAATATGAAACTCTAATACCCCAATAGTAATTCTATTAAAAACCAACATATTGCTATTAATTTAGAAGACTGATTTTCTCTTATGGGTCCCAAGCATGATCCAAAGAGAATGTCAAAGGGGCTTTAATTTTTTAAAAGCACTTTGGAGGTGCCTGGATGGCTCAGTCAGTTAAGTGTCCAACTCTGGATTTTTAGATGAGGTCGTGATCTCAGGGCAATGAGATCAAGCCCCAAGTCGGGCTTGATGCTCAGTACGGAGTCGCTTGTTCCTCTCCCTCTGCTCATCCCCCATCCATCCTGCTCATGCACACACTCTCTCTCAAATAAATAAGTAAATAAATAAACAAACAAATAAGTAAATAAATTATTTTAAAATAAAGGCATTTTGAATAATAACATTAAAACTGGAATAAGAGAGAAACATTATGATTAAAGTCAAAGAAACATATCCATTTGTGTTAATTCTATTTCTTAAAGTAAAATATTATGCAAGGAGATAAAATTACATAATCATTCTAAATCCATCATCATATTTCTGGGAAAAAGAGGAGTGATTAATCCTTTAAAAGCCACCAGACTCAAGGTCACATTTGAAAAAGTGCAAAAATAAAATAGTCTACTTGGGAGGGAATGTTTGGAGGGAAGAAATTGAAGGGGAAAGGGAAGAGAGAAGGAAGGATAACCATTTATTATCATCATCATCATCATCATTGTTTAATATTCATATAGTGAGGTGCACAGAGTTTAGGTATACAGTTTGATAAGCCTTGAGAAATCCAAATACTTTGTCACTCAGAATGCTATCAAGATATGGAATATTTCTATAACTCAAAAAAGTAACCTCCTACCCCTTGAATTTATATCCTACACTCTTGGAAGCAACCACTGTTCACATTTCTATTACCATAGATTAGTTATATCTGTTCTAGAACTTTATATAAATGTATCATACAGTATGTACTCTTTTGCATCTGGCTTTTTATTTTTTTTATTTTTATGTTTTTTTATTTTTATGTTTATATTTTAAAATTTAAGTTCAATTAATTAACATAGAGTGTATTATTAGTCTCAGAGGTAGAGTTCAGTGATTTCATCGATCTTCTATAATACCCTGTGCTCATTACATCACATACCCTCCTTAATGCCCATCTGCATCTGGCTTTTTAGATTCAGCATAATATCTGTCATATTATATGATATATTTTATTAATTATTAATATTCCATTAGTTTTTTATTCTTTATTCCATATTGTTAAGTAGTATGTCATCATTTGAATATATGACAATGTGTTTATACATTTTCCAGTTGATGGACTGTTTCCAGTTTAAATCTTTGAGGAATAGAACTGCTATGATGATTTTTGTAAAAGTCCCTTTATGGAATATATTTTCACTTAATTTCTTAGCTTAATATTTGGTAATGAAATTGCTGCGGCATAGGTATAGGGTGGTAGGCATACATTTAAATTTATAAGACACTCTCCAGCTGTTTTACTAAATGATGACAATATTTATGCTCCCCCAAGAAACATCTGAGAGTTCACTTTGTTCCATATCACTGTTAGCATTTGGTCATGTCCTGCTTTACATTTTAGGCAGTTTGGTGCAAATGACTCCTTTTTCTTTCTTTTCTTTTCTTTTCTTCTTTTCTTTTCTTTTCTTTTCTTTTCATTCTTTTCTTTTTTCTTTTTTCTTTTTTCTTTTCTTTTCTTTTTTTCTCTTTCTTTCTTTCTTTCTTTCTTTCTTTTTCTTTTTCTTTCTTTTTCTTCTTTCTTTCTTATATATATTGAAAACCTTTTTTACCCCCAGTCTATATCTTTTGTTTTTCTTTTTTTAAAAGATTTTATTTATTTATTCGTGAGACACATACACAGAGAGAGAGAGAGAGAGAGAGAGGCAGAGACACAGGCAGAGGGAGAAGCAGGCTCCAGGCAGGGAGCCCGACGTGGGACTGGATCCCAGACTCCAGGATCACACACTCGGCCTAAGGTGGCGCTAAACTGCTGAGCCACCCTGGCTGCCCCGACAAATATTTTTTTGACAAATATTTTTTTAAGTTACTTTTCCCTAGAAGTTTTACAGTCTTGGCCCTTACATTTAAGTCTATGAGCTGCAACAAATTAATTTTTCCCATAGTGTCAGATAGACAGGGATAGGCCTTTTAACCCATGGGTTATTTATAAATGTGTTACTCAATGCCCAGTTTTGGGTGATTTTTCAGGTATCTTATTTTTTATTGGTTTCAAACTCAATTCCATTTTTTTTCCTAAAGTGCATCCACTGTATATTTTCCTTCCTCCAAATTGTATTCAAAATTCATTTATAAACCAGAATATGACCTATCTTGGTGAACAGTGTATGTGCACTGCAGAATGTGCATTCTGTCGTTTAGGTCTACTGTTCTCTAAAGGTTGGTTACATTAAATTGGTTTATAGTGCTAATCTAAGCTTCTATATACATATATATGCTTCTGTATATGCCAGGTATATATAGTCATATATGTATACACATTTTATAAAAATGGGTGTCAATCGCTGAGAGGACACATTAAAATTTACCACTATTAGTGTGGTTTTGTTGAATTCTCCCTTTATTTTTTTTTTTTTTTAGTTTTTGCACTATATAATTTAATTCTTTGTTATTAAGTTCATTTAGGAGTTAGAGCCTCTTGATTAATTGATACTTTTATCATTTATGAAATGTCTTTATCTATAGCAATTCTTTTGCCTTAAAATATAAATGGTTTGATACTATTTTGGCCAATCATCTTTTATACTATCAGAACTTGCATAATATATCTTCTATTTTTTTTAAATCTAAACTCCTGATATTTATAGCCATTTTGTGTAACACCATACAGTCTTACTTTTTCATCCAATTTGGGGAATCTCTGTTTTGTTTTGTTTCTTCTTTCTTTCTTTCTTTCTTTCTTTCTTTCTTTCTTTCTTTCTTTCTTTCTTCTTTCTTTCTTTCTTTTCTTTCTTCTTTCTTTCTTTCTTTCTTTCTTTTCTTTCTTTCTCTTTCTTTCTTCTTTCTTTCTTTCTTTCTTCTTTCTTCTTTTCTTAGAGGAGGAGTTTTCAGTTCATTTATATTTCATACAGTTATTAACATTACTGGTTTGTGTATCATATTCCTGTTTTATATGTTTCTTTGTTCTTTGGTTCTCTGTTAAATATTTCTTGCCTTCTTTTTTATAAATCAAGTATTTTTTACTATTCTATCTCCTTTACTCATTGTACCAAATCTTTGTTTTACACATTTATTTTTAGCACAAACATTATTAACATACATCATTAATTTATCACTAACTTCAAATTATAAAACTTCATGTAAAATTTAAGAACCTTACAGCCATATACATTCATATATTCAACTCCCAACTTTCATTCTATTATAGTCACATATTTTATTTCAATATATGCTATAAACCGTATAATGCACTGTCATTATTTTGCTATAAATAGCCAACTGTCTTTTAAATAAAGAAGAAAGTTTATTAGATGCCAATTTATTTGCCATTTCTAGTGTTCTTTGCACTATGTAAGCTTATGTTTCCATTGAATATAATTTTCCATCAGCCTTAATAATGTCCTCTAATATTTCTTGGAGGGCACGGCTTCTGGCAATGACTTCTCTCAGCTATTTTTTCCATTATAAACCCTTTTTTCATTCTCACCTTTGAAAGATAGCTTTGCTGGATATGTTGAATCCTAATTGACATGATATTTTTCTTCTTTCAGCTTTTTAAAGGTGCCATTCCATTTTTTTATGGTTTGTGGCATTTCTGATGAGAAGTTGACAGTTATTCATATCCACTGTTCTCATGTATATCTAAGTCTATAACATGTTTCATTTTCTCTCCTTTTATAATTTTCTTTTTATGTTTGGTTTTCAACAATTTGACTCTGATGTGCCTGCTTGTATTTGTCTGTGTATGTGTGCCCATACACAAATTGCTTGGAATTTGTTGAGCATTTTAAAAAATGGGCTGATACTTCTGATCAAACTTGTAAATCCTTTTTTTTTTTCTTGTCTTAACCCTTTTTTTTTCTTTTGGGAACTCCAATAATGTATATTCTACTACTAAATTTTCCTTTAAGTCAACGAAGCTATGTTGATTTCTTTAAAATCTTTTCCTCTCCATGTTACAGTAAGGATAATCTCTATTGCTTTGTACTCAGGTTAACTGACATAGTATAACCTGATGTTAGGATAACTCTGGTGGATTTTTATTTTAGATATTATATGTTTTCATTTATAATTTCCTTTGTTATACCTTCCATTTTTCTTCTAAGATTCTTAATATGCTCAATGATTTATGCCCATTTTTTCTTGAGTTTCTTGTAGATATTTGTAATCATTGCTTAAATCCCTTGCCTGTTAATTCTGACATCTCTTTTATCTTTGGGTCTTCGTCAATTTCAAACCAACTTTATGTATTCAAAATCAACTCCACTCATTCTTGTCAGAATTCCAGAGACTCTTGGCTTTTTACAACCTCTGCAGTCATTGCTCAGCTCTAGTCTTTCTGGCGTGTTCTCTACCCTAGACTCCTGCTCTGTTAGATTAGTATTTGGCTGAAGAGTCCAGGAGAATTAAATGCGTGGCCATGCATGCACTCACACACATCTAGAACTCTGTGACTATACTTCCATTCTTAAACCTTAAGTTCCAAATTCCAGCCATCTCAGCAATCATGAACAATGATTTCTTTTTTTCCAACTAGTGAAAACACTGGTCTTTATTTGGGTTCCTCTTCTCTGGCCTGAGGTTTAGAAAATTCCCCAGGTGGAAAATTAGTGTAAATGTGTAACTGTCCTAATGTATTTCACTTCTTTGAATGATCAAAGTACTACATGATGTATTGTCCAATGCTTGAAAGGCATTGTTTTCATATATCTTCATATGTTGTTGCTTCATATATCTTGTCCAGTTTTATAAATTTTTATAGCATAAAGCTAAATTTGATACTCATTAATCCATTATCACCAAAATTGGAATTCCAAGTAATCACATTTCAAGTACTTATTACATGAAGGCGGTTTTTTCCCCCCAGTGGTTTAGAGACATAAATTCATTGCCTATCCTTCCAAAATATGAATTACAGATTGCTCTTCCCAATTTATAGTTGAAGGTCTTGAGTATTTACAGGCTTAAGCTGTCCAACATAATATAGTTAATATGTATTGAGCTGAGCTTTTTTATTTTCTTAATTTTTAATTTAAATTTCAATTAGGTAACATACAGTATAATATTAGTTTCAGGTGTACAATACAGTGATTCCAAACTTCCATACAATATCAGGTACTCATTGCAAGCACATTCCTTAATCCACATCACCTATTTAACCCTTCCCACCACTCACCTACTCCTGCGTAGCCATCATTTTTTCTCTAAAGCCAAGAGTGTGTTTCTTGGTTTGCCTCTCTCTCGTTTTCCCTTTGCTCACTTGTTTTGTTTCTTGCATTCCACATATGAATGAGATCATATGGTATTTCTCTTTTTCTGACTAACCTTTTACACTTAGCATAATATTCTCTAGCTCCATCCATGTCATTGCAAGATTTCATTCTTTTAGATGGCTGAGTAATGTTCCATTATACCTATTTATCATCTATATCTATCATCTATCTATCTATCTATCTATCTAATCTTCCTTATCCATTCATCAGTTGATAGAATTGGGCTGTTTCATCATTTGGCTATTGTAGATAATGCTGCTGCAAACATCGGGGTGCATGTATCCCTTTGAATTAGTATTTGTATTCTTTGAGTAAATACATAGTAGTGTAATTGCTGGATCATAGGGTAGTTTTATTTTTAAGTTTTTGAGGAACCTCCATACTGTTTTCAACAGTGGCTGCACTAGTTTGCATTCCCACCAGAAGTGCATGAGGGTTCCCCTTTCCACACATCCTCATGAACACCTGTTATTTCTTGTGTTGTTGATTTTAGCCATTTTGACAAGTGTGAGATGATATCTCAAGCTGTGCTTGAGGTAAAGAAACAGGACTCAGAGTCACACATATTCCGGCTTTCTGTCAAGCCCACCAACCCACTCCTGGTTAATGAGTAAAGGGGTATGCATGAACCCTAGACACCCATTATTATAGTTTGAAATCATTGCACTGAATTGTGTAGTGTAGCTTATGACTAATCATTAAAGTTAATGTAGATGTTTTGACTATAGAAGGAAGAACTAATTGAGGATATGATAGCTACTTATACAAGTTATTAAAAGCCAAGAAGAGGCTGGATGATTATTTTGGGAATCTTGAGGGTCTGCAGTTGTGAAGACAAATTCATGCCCAAGTTGCAGGGCATGAAACTGAGGACATACAAGAAGCAAGTCTAGCTGATTGATGCTAGATGATCAAAGTCATGCAGAGTCAAAATAAAACATCCTGAAAAGAGCTGGTAAAAATAAGCAGTTCATATGTGTGTCACAGAATGGGAATGAGTAAGACCAGATGAAGGCAAAAAAAACTATATACAGGGAAGTAGGAGATAGATAATTCCAAACATCTGGAGCAGATACTCAACTTAAAAGCTGCTATGAAAGACAAAGGTAGGGATATAAAGCTTATATAGATGGAAAGCCATCTTGAAGAATTGTGTAGAAGGAAATTTTGTATTGAATGACAAATCAGATTAACTTCTTTAAGAGTCTCAGATATATATTTTGTAATATTTGAGATTTATATTGAGATTTTTCTTAAGATATTATTTATCTTACTAATATCCTGGAGAAATTGGAAAATATGAAGCTATGAAGTTATATGAAGTTAGTTAAAACACTTGGTTCTACTAAAGTGATATCAATCAAGCATATTTTAGGCAAAGACCAAGGAATGTGTAGTCTTAATTACCACCCATAGATGTTTCAATGCTAGGCCTGATTATCTTATAAAGCTTCTGAGTCCCCATAAAATTCAGAACATTTTTGCTTTCCTAATGTGGCTCTGTGATTACTTTGCAAAAATATTTACTCTCATGTAGGAATCTAAAAATAGTTTTGATCTTGGAAGAAAGCAGAAAGTTAAGGATTAGACATTTGGGTTATAGGCAAATGGGCAAAACAACTGAAGATTTCTAGTCATATACTATGATGAATAAGTAGATGAAGAGAAGAGCTTATCTGTCAGCTTTCTCTTTTCTGTAGAAGAGAAACTAAAACAAGCTGGAAGAGTAGGCTGTTGTTTATAATTTGTTAACACACACACACACACACACAGCAGCTAATGTATAAGTTCTAGTAACTAGGGGAGTTCAGAAAATCATAATTTCAAGTGAGGTGTTCCTTAACTTAGATCTTGGTAAATCAAATACATTTGCAATTCTCAAAATACCATCAAACTAATTTCATTAAGATCTAGAAATATTTTTCAGCTCAAGTTGAAAAGAGATTAAACCTATGCTTCATTAATGAGCAAAATCTCACTTTGTTGTTGTTGTTGTTGTTGTTTTTTCTTTTTTTATTTATTTATTTTTTTTAATTTATTTTTTATTGGTGTTCAATTTACTAACATACAGAATAACCCCCAGTGCCCGTCACCCATTCACTCCCACCCCCCGCCCTCCTCCCCTTCCACCACCCCTAGTTCGTTTCCCAGAGTTAGCAGTCTTTACGTTCTGTCTCCCTTTCTGATATTTCCCACACATTTCTTCCCCCTTCCCTTATATTCCCTTTCACTATTATTTATATTCCCCAAATGAATGAGAACATATAATGTTTGTCCTTCTCCGACTGGCTTACTTCACTCAGCAGGATACCCTCCAGTTCCATCCACGTTGAAGCAAATGGTGGGTATTTGTCATTTCTAATAGCTGAGTAATATTCCATTGTATACATAAACCACATCTTCTTTATCCATTCATCTTTCGTTGGACACCGAGGCTCCTTCCACAGTTTGGCTATCGTGGCCATTGCTGCTATAAACATCGGTGTGCAGGTGTCCCGGCGTTTCATTGCATTTGTATCTTTGGGGTAAATCCCCAACAGTGCAATTGCTGGGTCGTAGGGTAGGTATATTTTTAACTGTTTGAGGAACCTCCACACAGTTTTCCAGAGTGGCTGCACCAGTTCACATTCCCACCAACAGTGTATGAGGGTTCCCTTTTCTCCGCATCCTCTCCAACATTGATCGTTTCCTGCCTTGTTAATTTTCCCCATTCTCACTGGTGTGAGGTGGTATCTCATTGTGGTTTTGATTTGTATTTCCCTGATGGCAAGTGATGCAGAGCATTTTCTCATGTGCATGTTGGCCATGTCTATGTCTTCCTCTGTGAGATTTCTGTTCATGTCTTTTGCCCATTTCATGATTGGATTGTTTGTTTCTTTGGTGTTGAGTTTAAGAAGTTCTTTATAGATCTTGGAAACTAGCCCTTTATCTGATATGTCATTTGCAAATATCTTCTCCCATTCTGTAGGTTGTCTTTGAGTTTTGTTGACTGTATCCTTTGCTGTGCAAAAGCTTCTTATCTTGATGAAGTCCCAATAGTTCATTTTTGCTTTTGTTTCTTTTGCCTTTGTGGATGTATCTTGCAAGAAGTTACTATGGCCGAGTTCAAAAAGGGTGTTGCCTGTGTTCTCCTCTAGGATTTTGATGGAATCTTGTCTCACATTGAGATCTTTCATCCATTTTGAGTTTATCTTTGTGTATGGTGAAAGAGAGTGGTCTAGTTTCATTCTTCTGCATGTGGATGTCCAGTTTTCCCAGCACCATTTATTGAAGAGACTGTCCTTTTTCCAGTGGATAGTCTTCCCTGCTTTGTTGAATATTAGTTGACCGTAGAGTTGAGGGCCCATTTCTGGGTTCTCTATTCTGTTCCATTGATCTATGTGTCTGTTATTGTACCAGTACCACACTGTCTTGATGACCACAGCTTTGTAGTACAACCTGAAATCTGGCATTGTGATGCCCCCAGCTATGGTTTTCTTTTTTAAAATTCCCCTGGCTATTCGGGGTCTTTTCTGATTCCACACAAATCTTAAAATAATTTGTTCTAACTCTCTGAAGAAAGTCCATGGTATTTTGATAGGGATTTCATTAAACGTGTAAATTGCCCTGGGTAACATTGACATTTTCACAATATTAATTCTGCCAATCCATGAGCATGGAATAGTTTTCCATCTCTTTGTGTCTTCCTCAATTTCTTTCAGAAGTGTTCTATAGTTTTGAGGGAATAGATCCTTTACATCTTTGGTTAGGTTTATTCCTAGGTATCTTATGCTTTTGGGTGCAATTGTAAATGGGATTGACTCCTTAATTTCTCTTTCTTCAGTCTCATTGTTAGTGTATAGAAATGCCACTGATTTCTGGGCATTGATTTTGTATCCTGCCACGCTACCGAATTGCTGTATGAGTTCCAGCAATCTTGGGGTGGAGACTTTTGGGTTTTCTATGTAGAGTATCATGTCATCGGCGAAGAGGGAGAGTTTGACTTCTTCTTTGCCAATTTGAATGCCTTTAATGTCTTTTTGTTGTCTGATTGCTGAGGCTAGGACTTCCAGTACTATGTTGAACAGCAGTGGTGAGAGTGGACATCCCTGTCTTGTTCCTGATCTTAGGGGAAAGGCTCCCAGTGCTTCCCCATTGAGAATGATATTTGCTGTGGGCTTTTCATAGATGGCTTTTAAGATGTCGAGGAATGTTCCCTCTATCCCTACACTCTGAAGAGTTTTGATCAGGAATGGATGCTGTATTTTGTCAAATGCTTTCTCTGCATCCAATGAGAGGATCATATGGTTCTTGGTTTTTCTCTTGCTGATATGATGAATCACATTGATTGTTTTACGGGTGTTGAATCAGCCTTGTGTCCCAGGGATAAATCCTACTTGGTCATGGTGAATAATTTTCTTAATGTATTGTTGGATCCTATTGGCCAGTATCTTGTTGAGAATTTTTGCATCCATGTTCATCAGGGATATTGGTCTGTAATTCTCCTTTTTGGTGGGGTCTTTGTCTGCTTTTGGAATTAAGGTGATGCTGGCCTCATAGAACGAATTTGGAAGTACTCCATCTCTTTCTATCTTTCCAAACAGCTTTAGGAGAATAGGTATGGTTTCTTCTTTAAACGTTTGATAAAATTCCCCTGGGAAGCCATCTGGCCCTGGACTCTTGTGTCTTGGGAGGTTTTTGATGACTGCTTCAATTTCCTCCCTGGTTATTGGCCTGTTCAGGTTTTCTATTTCTTCCTGTTCCAGTTTTGGTAGTTTGTGGATTTCCAGGAATGCGTCCATTTCTTCTAGATTGCCTAATTTATTGGCGTATAGCTGTTCATAATATGTTTTTAAAATCGTTTGTATTTCCTTGGTGTTGGTAGTGATCTCTCCTTTCTCATTCATGATTTTATTAATTTGAGTCTTCTCTCTCTTCTTTTTAATAAGGCTGGCTAATGGTTTATCTATCTTATTAATTCTTTCAAAGAACCAACTCCTGGTTCTGTTGATCTGTTCCACAGTTCTTCTGGTCTCGATTTCGTTGAGTTCTGCTCGAATCTTTATTAACTCCCTTCTTCTCTTGGGTGTAGGATCTATTTGCTGTTTTTTCTCTAGCTCCTTTATGTGTAAGGTTAGCTTTTGTATTTGAGTTCTTTCCAGTTTTTAAATGGATGCTTGTATTGCGATGTATTTCCCCCTTAGGACTGGTTTTGCTGCATCCCAAAGATTTTGAACGGTTGTATCTTCATTCTCATTAGTTTCCATGAATCTTTTTAATTCTTCCTTAATTTCCTGGTTGACCCTTTTATCTTTTAGCAGGATGGTCCTTAACCTCCACGTGTTTGAGGTCCTTCCAAACTTCTTGTTGTGATTTAGTTCTAATTTCAAGGCATTATGGTCTGAGAATATGCAGGGGACAATCCCAACCTTTTGGTATCGGTTCAGACCCGATTTGTGACCCAATATGTGGTCTATTCTGGAGAAAGTTCCATGTGCACTTGAGAAGAATGTGTATTCAGTTGAGTTTGGATGTAAAGTTCTGTAGATATCTGTGAAATCCATCTGGTCCAGTGTATCATTTAAAGCTCTCGTTTCTTTGGAGACATTGTGCTTAGAAGACCTATCGAGTATAGAAAGAGCTAGATTGAAGTCACCAAGTATAAGTGTATTATTATCTAAGTATTTCTTCACTTTGGTTAATAATTGATTGATATATTTGGCAGCTCCCACATTCGGGGCATATATATTGAGGATTGTTAAGTCCTCTTGTTGAATAGATCCTTTAAGTATGATATAGTGTCCCTCTTCATCTCTCACTACAGTCTTTGGGGTAAATTTTAGTTTATCTGATATAAGGATGGCTACCCCTGCTTTCTTTTGAGGACCATTCGAATGGTAAATGGTTCTCCAACCTTTTATTTTCAGGCTGTAGGTGTCCTTCTGTCTAAAATGAGTCTCTTGTAGACAGCAAATAGATGGGTCTTGCTTTTTTATCCAGTCTGAAACCCTGCGCCTTTTGATGGGGTCATTAAGCCCGTTCACATTCAGAGTTACTATTGAGAGATATGAGTTTAGTGTCATCATGATATCTATTCAGTCCTTGTTTTTGTGGACTGTTCCACTGAACTTCTTCTTAAAGGGGAATTTTAAGAGTCCCCCTTAAAATTTCTTGCAGAGCTGGTTTGGAGGTCACATATTCTTTTAGTTGCTGCCTGTCTTGGAAGCTCTTTATCTCTCCTTCCATTTTGAATGAGAGCCTTGCTGGATAAAGTATTCTTGGTTGCATGTTCTTCTCCTTTAGGACCCTGAATATATCCTGCCAGCCCTTTCTGGCCTGCCAGGTCTCTGCGGAGAGGTCTGCTGTTACCCTAATACTCCTCCCCATAAAAGTCAGGGATTTCTTGTCTCTTGCTGCTTTAAGGATCTTCTCTTTATCTTTGGAATTTGCAAGCTTCACTATTAAATGTCGAGGTGTTGAACGGTTTTTATTGATTTTAGGGGGGTCTCTCTATTTCCTGGATCTGAATGCCTGTTTCCCTTCCCAGATTAGGAAAGTTTTCAGCTAGAATTTGTTCAAATACATATTCTGGCCCTCTGTCCCTTTCGGCGCCCTCGGGAACCCCAATTAAACGTAGGTTTTTCTTTCTCAGGCTGTCGTTTATTTCCCTTAATCTATCTTCATGGTCTTTTAATTGTTTGTCTCTTTTTTCCTCAGTTTCCCTCTTTGCTATCAACTTGTCTTCTATGTCACTCACTCGTTCTTCCACCTCGTTAACCCTCGTCGTTAGGACTTCTAGTTTGGATTGCATCTCATTCAATTGATTTTTAATTTCTGCCTGATTAGCTCTAAATTCTGCAGTCATGAAGTCTCTTGAGTCCTTTATACTTTTTTCTAGAGCCACCAGTAGCTGTATAATAGTGCTTCTGAACTGGCTTTCTGACATTGAATTGTAATCCAGATTTTGTAACTCTGTGGGAGAGAGGACTGTTTCTGATTCTTTCTTTTGAGGTGAGGTTTTCCTTCTAGTCATTTTGCTCAGTGCAGAGTGGCCAAAAGCAAGTTGTATTGGGAAAAAGAGAAAAAGAGAGGAGAGAAAGAAGGAAAGAAAAGAGAAAGAGAAAAAAAAGGGAAGAAAAAAAAGGAAAAAAAAAGAAGAAAAAGAGAAAGAAAAAGAAAGGAGAAAAAAAAGGGGGTGGGGGAAGGAAACAAATCAAAAAGCAAAACAAAACAAAACAAAACAAAACAAAACAAAAAAAAAGAACCACCGGGGAGTATCTTCTGATTCTGTGTTACTTTAAGTCCCTTGGCTTCTCCTGGAAGTTGTCCGTCTAGCTGGTGTTCTGGGGGAGGGGCCTGTTGTGCTGATTTTCAGGTGTTAGCAGTTGGGGGAGCTGCTGTGCCCCTGCCTGGTGCAGGGCTCGGTGGGGGTTGTTTACCCCGTGAGGCCGCAGGAGGAACAGCCCTAGTGGCGGGGCCAGCTCTGGAGCCCTGGAGTCAGCTCCCGCAGGAACTCCGGAGCTCTCCGTCTGCAGGGCCTGGAGGCTCCGGGGCGGGGCCGCTGCTCTGCTCAGCTGGGGCAGGAGCGTCCTCGCTGTCCTGGGCCCTCCCGGCCTCTGCCTGTCCCGGAGGAGGCCGGATCCTGGGCTGTGTCCCGGCGCCCTGTGCTCCGGAGCCTGCGCTGGTGGATTCGCGCTCCCGGGCCGCGCAACCCCCTCCGCGGAGCCGCCGCCCGAGCCCCCCGAGCTGCTCCTGGAACCGCGCAGCCCCCTCCGCACGGAGCCTCTTCCTCTGCCCGAGCCCGGCCGAGCTGCTCCCGGGGCCGCGCAGCCCCCTCCGCGGAGCCGCCGCCCGAGCCCCCCGAGCTGCTCCGGGTCCCGCCGGGTCCCGCCGTGCGCGCTGCAGCCCTTGGGGAGCTCGGCGCACTCTCCCGGGGCGCAGGTGTCTGTTACTGTCTCAGGGAACCCGAGGGCATCCCCGCCCTTCTGGGTCCTGCTCCAACTCCCCGCGAGCCCCTTTCCGCCCGGGAAGGTCGGTGCAGCTCCTGCTCCTCCGGGACGGGGCTCTCCTGTCCTGGGGACACTCGCCCCGGCCTCAGCCCGGCTCCTCGCGGGGTCCCTGACCCTTGGAGGCCTTTGTGTCTTTACTTCTTTTTCCCTGTCTTCCTACCTTGATAGAAGCGCGAACTCTTCTCACTGTTGCATTCCAGCTGGTCTCTCTTTAATTCTCAGGCCGAATTCATAGATTTTCAGGATGATTGGAAGGTTTTCTAGGTAATTTGGTGGAGACAGGTGATTTGGAGACCCTACTCTTCCGCCAGCTTGCTCCTCCCGACTGTTTTTTTTTTTTAATGAGATACCATGGATCAGTTCTTTTTCCCAGTGTTGAGTTTGAAGTTTCATCCCTAGTATTTCAATCACTGCCAGCCCTGAAATGGACCTATAGCTGTACCTGATGTCTCTTCTTCAAAAACTCTGGTTGTTAGATATGTTGACTTCATTAGGCAATGAAAGGGTAGGCGTGTGCTTTCATTTCTATCCATCCATTATTATAGGGCATGTAAGAACCTAAGAAGTTCCATAGGTATGGGATCAGAGATGTATTCTGGAAGACCCTCAAGGTGATAAGATTTTGCCTGGGGTTCGGAATACATCAAATTCATAGAAACAATTTAAAAATTAACATTCTTGTGCACAAGGGTGTGTGAGACAGACAGGGAAACAGAGAGGCAGAGGTTGAGAGAGATAAACTGTTAGTTAAAACATGATTTCCTAGTTATATAAATGCAAAGTTGTAAGTGTAAGAAGTGGTGTCTTGTTTACTGTTCCATTTTCAAAGATTTACAGAATAGCAGAGACCTAAGAGATAATAAATAACACTCAAATAGACCCATAGCAAACATATTACCCAAGACTTGTGGAATATAATTAAAATTACATTTATTCTTCTATTTCTACAAGGAAATTATTTTTAAAAATTAGTATTATTCTACTCCATCAGTAGAATAGAAATTTCTTTTAATTATGGGTAGGATATGAATAATCCAGATCTAGTTTGGGTTAGGCATTGCTAATTTTTCCAGTTAGAGCAGTATATTCGCACTATGACTCATTAATTATGTTTTGTTTCACCGCATTCTATGCCCAGATATCTTTGCTTTGTCAGTAGAACTGGTAATGATAGAGTGATGACGGCATCAAGTTTCCTTCATCTCCAGTTCTTTTCAACCACCTGTCAGTTGTCCATTTTTATGTTTCTGAGTAGTATTCCATTATACAGATATCCCACAATTTGTCTAAAACCATTTACTTGTTAATTGACATTTGCCTCCATTTCAGTCTGTCTGTTGTGCATAAAGTTGCTATGATCTTACACAGATCAGTCTTTTGGGGGGTACAGATGTATTTGTTTCTCTTCTGCACATAGCCAGGAGTGAAATTACTCCCATATATGCTATATATATGTTTAATATTATGAGGATCAAAAAACTAGACTCCAATGATTGTAATATTTACTTTCGCTTGTCCAGCAGCAACTTATGACACTTCTAACTGCTGCACAGCCTTGCCAACATTCGGTATAATCTGCCTTGATATTGTCAGGTTTTTTAAAAATTGAAGTATAATTAACATACAGTGTTATATTAGTTTCAAGTGTACAGTATAGTGATTCTATAATCCTAACATTACTCAGTGCTCACCATGATAAGTGTAGTCACCATCTGTCACCAAAAATTATTACAATATTATTGACTACATCCCCAATGTTGTATTTTTCATCTACAGGACTTATTTTATAACTGGAAGCTTGTACCTCTTCATCCTTTTTATCTATTTCACCCATTACCACCCCACTCCCTGAATACCTCCCCTCTGGCAAACATGTTTGTTCTCTGTATTTAAGAATCTGTTTATTTGTTTTGTTTTATAGATTCCATATATAAGTGAAATCATATGGTATTTTTTCTTTTGTAACCTATTTCACTTAACATAATATACTCTAGGTCCATCCGTGTTGTTGTAAATGGTAAGATTTTTCTTTCTTATGGCTGATACACATACACACACACACACACACACACACACAGTCTATTCACCTATAGATAAGCATCTGGGTTGCTTCTGTATTTTGGCTATTTTAAATAACATTGCAGTGAACATGATGGTGCACATAACTTTCAAACTGATATTTTGTTTTCTTTAGGTAAATATTTTTTAAGACTTATTTATTTATTAGAGAGAGAGAGAGAGAGAACGAGGCAGAGAGCACACATGCATGTGTGAGAAGAGAGAGGGGCAGAGAGAGGGAGAAGGTCTTAAGCAGACTCGCTGAGCACAGAGCCTGATGTGGGGCTTGACGTCACAATCCTGAGATCATAACTTGAGCCAAAATAGTCAGACACTTGACTCAGCCACCCTGGTGCCCTACTGAATAGTGTATTCAATGGATCATATGGTAATTCTATTTTAAATTTTTTAGGGAACTTCTATACTGCTTTCCTCAGTGGTCGCACCAGTTTGTATTCCCACAAACAGTGCACAAGCATTCCTTTTATTCCACATTCTTGCCAACACTTGTTATTTCCTGTTTTTTTATTTTTTATTTTTAGCTATTCTGACAGGTGTAAGGTGATATCTCATTATGGTTTTGAATTGCATTTCCCTGATGACCAGTGATGTTGAGCATCTTTTCCTGTGTCTGTCATTTCTATGTCTTATTTGGAAAAATATTTATTCAGGTCCTTTGCCCATTTTTAATCAGATTATTATAATTTTTTGGTGTTGAGTTGTATGAGTTCTTTATATATTTTGGATATTAACTCCTTATTGGAGATATTATTTGAAAGTAACTTTTCGCATTCAGTAGGTTACCTTTCTGTTTTGTTCATGGTTTTCTTCACTATGCAAAAGCTTTTGTATTTTTATGTAGTCCAATAGTTTATTTTTGCTTTTGCTTCCCTTGCCTGAGGAGGTATATCTAGAAAAATGTTAACTATGACTGATGTCAAAAAATTTCTAGGATTTTTATAGTTTCAGGTCTCACATTTATTTCCTTAACCTATTTTGAGTTTATTTTGTGCATGGTTTAAGAAAATGGTCCAGTTTTACTTTTTGCATGTAATTGTCCAGTTATCCTAGCACCATTTTTCAATGGTCTTTTCTCCATTGTATATTTTTGCTTCCTTTGTCATAGACTAATTAATCATATACACATGGTTTTACTTCTGGGTTCTCTATTCTTTTCCATTGATCGATGTGTCTGTCTATTCTGTGCTAGTATCATACTGTTTTGATTATTACAGTTTTGTAGTACGTCTTAAAATCTGGGAAAGTGATGCTTCCAGCTTTGTTCTTTCTCAAGATTGTATTGGCTATTTGGGGTCTTTTGTGGTTCCATATAAATTTTTTAATTATATGTTCTAGTTCTGTGAACATGATGTTGGATTTTGATAGGGATTGCGCTGAATCTGTAGATAGCTTTGGATAGTCATTCTTTTTATTTTTAGCTTTTCTAATAGGTTTTTAGTGTTGTATCTTTATATATAAATAATTTCAAAGCATTCTTTTCAAGAGCACCACAAACATTTAAAAATATGGATGAAGTAGACATACTTGAAATGCCTTTGTTTTTTCTGGTAATGCTACATCTAATGAGACCTATCTAATATCTACAACAGCTTTCTTAGGTTTACTGTTTGCGTGGTAAATATATTTCAAAACTTTTACTTTTGTGTGTGTCTGTTTTCTAAATTTTAAAGTTAAAATTAAATTTTGAATAGATTTACAGAAAAATTGCAAAAAATATGCAGAAAGTCTCCCTCTAGTCTACATCCAACTTTCTCTAATATTAACATGTTGCATAAAAATATTACAATTAGTATATCCAAAAAATTAACTTTCTTATACTAGTATTATAAAACTGCATATTTTATTCAGATTTCACCAGCTTGCCACTAAAGCTTTTCTCTGTTCCAGGATCAAGAACTATATTGCATTTATTTGTCATGTTTCCTTAGTCTCCTCCAATCTATTAACACTTCCTAAATCTTTGTCTTACAAGACCTGGATATTTTAGAAGAGTAGTGGTCAATTATATTGTAGACTGTCTCCAGTTTGTGTTGTCTAATGTTTTCTCACCATGAGGTTGACCAGTGAAGAGATGTGACCTTCTCAGTGCTTCATATCAGGAGTTACATGAGGACATTATACCATTATTAATAATATTAATCT